>NC_134273.1:31377185-31710101 GCF_031893055.1 Leptodactylus fuscus
AGGGTCAAGTTGACGGACTGTGATGCCTCACACCATGGGCCAGGGCACACCTGTCCCTACCACTAGAGCCGACAGGTAGCCAGAAACGCCTATATCTCCAGTGGCTCCCTTGAGCAAGTGATGGCCCATTATTGTCAAGTCACAAGTCCATACAAACTATGAATAAAACATACAACCTGTGTCACCTACAGACAAGAAACCCTACCAAGTAGTCTGTAGTTATCTTGCTTTGGCTGCTACTTATTTCTCCTCACCTTTCTTCTAGACTATCTGGCATCACCATTTTCCCAATGAAACCCCTTACCCTAAATTATACCTTTGACTATGTAAATGGGATGGATGGTATTGTCGCATTACCCCATCTTACACACGATGAGACCTCTCATACAGACAGCCAGTACCAACCATTAAGCAGACACCACGGATATGAGATCATTGGCAGATCACACCAAAATCAATGGGATTCACCTTCAAAAACTCAAGATGTGTGCTAAGTATCAATTCACTCTAGAGTACAAATCTCACTTACCCAAAGGCCTCACAGCGTTTCTGATAGACTTCTAGTTTGTGCTGCAGAGGAGCAGGTTCACTCTGTCCCAGACGGTTGACATCTATGATGGCAGTAAGATTGTCCAACTTATATAGACCAGCAAAACTCATGGCTTCCCAAACAGATCCTTCTGAGGTCTCTCCATCCCCAAGCAGACAGTATATTCGGTAACTGCGAAAATAATGAACGTGATATTTATGGCTCCCTGCTAGGTGGCACTGGCGTGCTATATATACATGTACTGGATCCTTCCCAAAAACAGGATCCAAATTACTGCGCCCACACCCGGCGCTGAAGAATGAGAAAGTGCTGTGTCACCCTAAGGCTGAGTTCATACGGGGTATTATCCGCCTCAAAATCCTGACCAAAAAGACGGCTCCCATTGAAATCAATGGGGGCCGGTCAGTTCTTTTTTTTGGGAGCGGTTTGTTCCGGCTCTCGGAAAAAAGTATGGACATGCTCATTCTTCAGGCGGAGTTGCCTTGTGAATCCACCTGAAGACACTCCCTCCTCCCTACTAGGTCCACTTAGTTGGGCGTAATCCAGAGCGGAGCGTGCGACTGGATGCCGATGCACTGCAGCTACCCATATTTTGGACCAGAACCTGAGGCAGCCTCCGCCTCAGGTTCCGGACCAAAAAACCCTGTGTGAACCCGACCTAACAACTATACACCATAGACAGCACTCAGCCGAAAGCCATTCCTCTCAACTCCTCTATACACACGCACACTTGGTCCACCACTGACAATTTATAGGTGAAATAATCATACATTGTCAAATAATACTTCTATATCCACAAAACACAGTTATTAAATAGCTAAACAATACTGGCATACAATACTTAAATAATACCCTTATACAGTAAGTATAAAATACTATAAATTTGCCACATAACACTGACACATATTTTATACTGCCATTGGATGATCAGGCTCCAAAGGATACCACAATGCCTAAATAAAGAGTCAATTGTAAAGTCTGAGACGGTCAAGGGCAGTGAAGTGGCTAATGATTTTAATACTCTGTTAGTTAGTTAGTTAGTTAGTTAGTCCCTGAGGTCTGGTCCTATTATATGGGGGGCCTATGCAACTGCCCAGTAAGCCCTAAAACCAGCCCATCCCATTGTGTAAGTAATACCGTGGTGGACTCACTAATACTTCTTCAACCATAATCCGCACCTACTAAAAATTCTGTTAACTCAAAGCAAATAATTTAAAGGGTTTGTCTAGAACTAGCAAAAGGGATCTGCTGCTTTTTTTTTAAAACAACACCACATCTGTGGACAGCCCACAATATATTCCATTAATTTTCAATGTAATGTTAGATATAGGTTTTAGATTTTCATTAGGATTATTACATAATGTTTTTACATGTAAATCTATGACAATAATGAAAGAGATATGTGGTTAATTCAGCCTTAGCACGAAGCTCCACACCTACCAAAGTCTGCACGTCTCATGCCAAGTTCAAGAGAGGTAACAAAAAGGCGGGAATACTAGTGAATCGTGCGAGGCGAGGACAATGTGCAGCTCAAACAGACACTCCTCAGCAAACAGCCTCAGCATTTTATACCTGGCCTTATCACGTTAACAGAAAGAACTGCTCAAAAACCTCAATTTGCTCAATTACATATATACTGATAAAATGCAGTGTCAGTGTCGCTGTACTGTTATAGTGTTTCAAGGTAACCATATAAGACACGTCCAAGAATATGCATAGTATGTGCCCAGTGTACATTATATCTATAGGGGAAGACCCGTGTGTTACTGCCAGGTACTGGAGACGCTCCTCCTCCACAAGGGTATAGGCTACAATGTCCAGGAGCCCATTCACATTATACTGTTGGCAGGGTCAGACAAAAACAGTGTGGTCTTAATGGCACTTCTTTCTTGGTTTGATCTTCACCGCTCAGACATTCAGGAAATACCTATTTGATATGCAATTATTGGATTTGGGGAAAAGCCCCTATAAAGATAGTCCATCACCTTACAGAATGCTTAATGCATTAACATTTATACAAAATCCTGCTACAAAGGTGATGGTTGGTTTAATAGCACCATATCAAAAGCAAATGAGAGCATTGCTTTTACTGAGGGGTGGCGTATGTACATGCTCCATCCCTCCCTCTGTGTCTGTGGGCTGTGTTTGGGCCAGGATAAGTGGCTGATACATGACCTAAATCTTCTCAACCATATATAAGGTCTAGTGGTGAGTTTTAGGTACTGCAGAGCTGTCCCATGGACTTCAATGGGATAATAGGTCATAATACATATTGTATGGTGTATGGTATATGGTGTATGGTATATACAAGACTTTTCCCGAGCTGCACCACTTCTCTGGAATGCTCTACCCCGGACAACCAGATTAACTCCCAATTTCTACAGCTTCAAACGCAAACTAAAGACGCATCTTTTCAGACAAGCCTATCACAATTTCTAACGTAAACCCTTAACCCTCCTTTGTCCCCGCTCCCACATTTCCCCACATGATACGATGTCATCTCAGGATAACTTTATCTGTCCAAGCTCCATCCACATGTTAAAGGACACGACTGTTGACGGCTCATAAAGTCTTAAGTTTATGTAATGACAGAAACCTCTATTACAAAAGTGTCTGACCTCTGCATAAGCAATGTCGCCCCTGCTACCTGTTGTGTCACCCCCTCTACCTCATAGATTGTAAGTTCTTGCGAGCAGGGCCCTCAGTCCCATTGTGTGAAATGACTTTCTTTGTAATGTATCTTTCTGTATTTGAACCCTACAAATTGTACAGCGCTGCGGAATATGTTGGTGCTATAGAAATAAAATTTATTATTATTATTATGGTGAATGACCAGTACGCTACTGCCATGTAAACATTAAAAGGGGCTCTATCATTTGTATTGCCTACGCTGTGTAGAAGAACCACTGCTCCCAGCCCAGCATTTTAGTACTTGTTAGAGCACACTTTCTGCATTCCGCGAACGCTTCTGTGTCTAGCCACTGGCTGCTTACAATACTGTGCATGCGCAGCTCTTCAGACATTGAAGTGCAGCTTCAACATCTCTAGCCTCTTGCTTCTTGCCTACTGTGCATGCGCAGCTCCTAGGTACCCGACGCGTGGCTCTATAGTTAGCCACACGCGCGGGAATATCTGCAAGCATGCGCTTTGGCACCAATGTTCATACCCCAGGCCTCTTTTTTATAAATAAACTAGTTGGTCTCGCCACTATGCAAAGAACAGTGCTGTCTACTTCCTTATCCATTCTTGGTGTATCAGCTACTGAGAATAGCTGATCGGTGAGGGGATCAGGTGTTGAACCCACTCTATCAATATTTTAGCCCATAAAACCCCTTGAAAGAGGACCTTTCACCATCTGGGGCACATGCGGTTTAATACACTGCTAGAAAGCCGACAGTGCGTTGAATTCAGCACAATATCGGCTTTCATGTTCTGTGCCCCCGTCTATAGAGCCTCCCTCCCCTCCTGATAGTACTCGTCCATAGACGAATACTGGGGGGTGTTCCTTACTGCTGAGCGTAATCGATAGGTGGTAAGCAATGCCCCCTCTCACAGTACAGCGCAATAGACGCTACTGTGAGGAAGGGCGTTCCTGACTGACTGTCAGAAACGCCCTTCTGACAGTGAAGAGCTACGGGACTGGCACAGATAGCTCTTCACTGGGGGCACAGAACAGGAAAGCCGATAGTGCGCTGAATTTAGCGCACTGTCGGATTTCTAGCGGTGTATTACACTGCATGTGCCCCAGGTGGTGAAAGGTCCTCTTTAAGAATAGGCAATCAACATTAGAAAGGTGAATAACCCCTTCTCGATTAAACACTTCTGTTTTTTGGTTTGTTTGGGTTGGGGTTTTTTTTTACCAAAATCAGCATCGCACTTGTGATCACAGGTTGTTTGCAGTATTGCAGCTCAACTCTATTCACTTCAATGAAGATTTGCTCAAGCCATGGACAAGTGTGACTCTGTTTCTAGTAGAAAGCTTTTTTCTAATCCTGTACAACCTTTAAGGATAGCATTATATTACAGTAAGGAAAAGTAAACGCAACAAAAGGCAATGATAATTCAGTATTGGAAGAGTTACCTGGCCTTATCAAAGTATTTGGCAGTATAAGCCATTCCTGCCGCTGCTCCCAGCCCTTGTCCCAGTGATCCAGTGGCCACATCTGTGAATTCTTGTCTCTGCAGCACAAAACATTAAAAGATCAGTGCAGATATATGACATAAACCCAAGTCAGCAATTTCTAGCTGAAGTCCCTGGATTACTATTACAATAATCTAGTCTGCCATGCCCTCAATATACAGATGATACCAATGAACACAAGAAAGGGGTGAGCAGGTTGAATTTGTGGGTATCGTTGTTGGTTTTGAAGAAAAAGAACCATGGAGGAAGTTTTTAAAAGTTCCTGGATAACTCCTTTAAAATGTGAAACTGAGACTCTTAGGCTAAGTTCGTATCTGTGCCATGGCCTGCATTGTTTTGGTCCGCTGGGGCCCTCTTTGAACGATGGAGAGCAGGACCGCTAAAACAGTGGTTACATATGGAGACCTATTATAATAGGTGCCTGCCGTAAAGCAGCAGAGAACAAAGTCCTCCATGCAGGACATTTTACTTCACTGACTTCTGTGATGGACTCCCCAACAGAGAGTCCGTCACAGGTGTGAATTTAGCCTTACTTTGCAAACATTAACATTTCAATTTTGAAGAATGCCCATAGTGGTTAGGAAATATAGAGACACGTATGTAGCATTAGGATAGGAACACGCACCGGTACGGGATGACCTTCAAGGACAGAGTCGAATTTCCTCAAGTTTAAAAGTTCTGGCTCCGGCAGAAAACCAGCCTCTGCCCAGGCGGCATACAGGATGGGAGCTGCATGACCCTGAAAGAAAAAAAAAAAAAAAGTAGATGCATCGTTCCCACAGACTTATTTCATCACTGAGAAGACAAAACATCCACTAAAATATCATCACAAACATTACAAATAACGAAACAGTAGTAAACTAACCTGGGAAAAACTAAACTAAGCTGGCTGCCTTGACTGCACGATATGAAAGCATCAACCAAGGTCTGTCAAGCCTCAGCTCTAAGACTCGGCTGCATGGCGACTTTGGCTGCGACCTAAATTGTGTGACCAAAAATTGCTGTCCCCTGTTACTCCTTCACCAATGTATGTGAATGGAGTCACACTGTGAACCGAAGGTGCTGCAATTCTCAGTTGCAAAAAAATAAATAAAAAAAATGCAGCACTGCTTGTTTTTTTGCGGCTAGAAGTCATGGTCATGACATTCCCTAGGTTGCAATGCAGTTCTTTTCACTTACATCAGTAAAGAAGCTGCATGGCAACGCAGCGATCTGTGTGATAAGAGTCAGCCAAAGTCACTGTCTGACCGTAGCTTAAAGGCGGCCATACACCTTCAGAAAATGTGTTCTGCTGACAGTAATTTTTTTGGAACCCCCTTCCCCCATACACACTCAGTTTAGCAGTGTGTATATGTTCACAATAGGGAGAGGAGAGGAAAAAGATACTGCTAGACATCTCTTGAGGTGGCTTATGTCCTTTGAGAATTAAACGATTGGTCATGCTGAAATCCAACATGCCCAACCCTTTCCACCCGGTCATCTGCTGTTATTTCCCACAGAGGTTAAAATGTCGGCTTGTCCAGTAGACATAATGGATTCATCCAAAATTCATCTAATGTGTATTGTGAAGTCAACTGAGAAATTGCTGTTTGAGTATGTACTATAATCTTATATAAGTGAATGTACCTACCTTAGACATCACAAAACGATCATTGTTGGGGTTCTTGGGATCCTGAGGCTTGTACTTCATTGTATGGAAGAACAATACTGACATAATCTCCGCTGCACTGCAGCATGATGTTGGATGTCTAAGAGGGAGAAGAGATTACAAATTACACTTGGCTGACCTGCAAGATAATGTAAAACTATCAGGCACTACATATATTACTGCTTTACATAAAGTCTCCCTTCTTTTTGACAGCTCTAATGGATACCAGAACTGAAATTTCTGGGTGATGCTCCTACCAATTTTTAACAGTAATGTTTTTTTTTTTTTTACCTGCAGTACCATCTTTCACCATAGCCAATGGCTTATACTTTCTATAGATATTAATGCAACAGCGCCCCCAGCTCCAAATTAAGATTCCAAACCATTTAATCCCTTCTGTTTGAAATGAAATAACTGTAGAGTAAACCATCTGCTAGAAACCACAGATCCATCGTTCAACACAACAAGAAATTATCTGGGATATGCTCATTTTTAAGCATTAGGTTGTGCCGCCCCTTTAATATTAAACTATGCCAACTTGTTGTTTTTTTTATTTATAAAATTCTACTAGTCCTGGTTCTCAGCACCCTATTATATGATTTTATTTAATACCTTAAATTTCAGCTAAATTTACTATATAAGACATGCCCCCAAGGGATCAGTCACTTATCCCCTATCCTATGTTGTATCCATGGTGCAAACCCCTTTAAATGGAACCAGTCAGTAGGTTTATACTGCCCTAACCAGCACGAAATACTGACAGGCTCCATATGTGCTGGGCACAGGGAGACATATCTTCTGGGCCGTAGTGAACATGTCTTCCTGTGCCCGTCTTGTTTTATAACTATTATCAAACTTTCTCAAAGTAAGCCTGTCTCTTTTACCCATAGCGAACTTTCACAGAACAGCTTTTATTTTTCAAGAGCAGTGTTTGACATGAAAGTGATTGGTTGCTATAGACAATTTTTACCATTGTATTGCGGCTGGGCGCCGTCACTGTAGCTCAGCCCCATTGAAGTCAGTGGGAGCTGTGTTGCAGTGAAGGTGCGGGGCTGAGATACAGCAGATGGAGCTTTCCGTTCCCGCAGGAGCATTACGAAGGTCCACTCTTTACAAATTTCACCCTGTTTTCTTTGATGTACCGCAGCATGTCAGACATAACATTGTTCTTTGTCCTGTAAGTAACTCCAGCTGCCTGCGGTTATGCAGCGGGCTCTGCTGTGTAATATTACTCCATATGTGACGTATACTGTAGTAAATCTCCATGCAGGTTAGAACACACACTCATATACATGCTGGAAATACTGAGTACTTATCCTTACAGTGCACTATAAAGGTTACATCCAGGATTTAGGATCGCTTATATTTGTTAGGTCCAAACAAAAGAAGTATTCTACATGCATTGTTAATATGTCCAACCCTGCAAACTGCGCTTATACTTAGCCGGCGTCTAGATCTGTCTCCTCTTCACAGCCTGAAATAGGGAGCAGGTGAAGGTGAAAATAAGATCACAGGTCAGAAGACTGTACAAGAAAAGCAGCAACAGAAGTCCCTAGGCACATAGCACAGCATAGAGTATCTGTATGGAGGCATAAGGAGTCCGTATGTCGCCATACTACAGAGCCATAGGCATTCCATGTGCCGCCACATGGTGCCTACGCACAAATATTTATATTTTAGGCCCCTCCATAAAGATGTTTTGGTTCACATTTGCGTTGGGAGTCTCTTGCACAGATTCCAACAAAAATCCTGGATGGAAAAGTCCAGCAGGAAGGGCCTTTCCATTCAGAAAAAACGACAAGCACCGTAACAGATACCCGACAGACCCCATTATACTCAAAAGGGTCTGTCAGGCTCCATTGCTCTCCGACATTGGATAGATTTACCTGTACTGATAATTCTATTTTTAACAAAACAGAAATACAGAAAGACACACACAGATGTGACTCCAGTCTTAAGATAGCTTGAATTTGGCTAAGGCTTCGGTCACACCTGGGTTGGGTGACCATTTGGGGACTCTGTCCCCAATTACACTTGAAATATGATGAGTCTGTGAGGAAATCTGGCGGACCCCATTATAGTCTATGAGGTCCACAGGTAGCCACTTTTTAAGCAGAATGGATGAGTTTTATGTTTTTCAGGTCCCCAAGTGGACCCGAAAAATGGAAACCCCAACTCTAGTGTGAACCTAACGTAAGAACTCCAGTTACTCTTGAAATCAATTCAATACAATGTCAGAAAAACCTGGCAAAACCCATGACAGACTGACTACAAGTCACAACACTACAACTTGATGGCCACAAATACGATAGACGCCCTGTGATAGATTAAGTAATATGATAAAATCCTGTTGTTTTGTCAAGCTGGTTATCTTGTGATAATATCTGGATATGTTCAGCCAAAATATACAACATCTTGTAGACTAGATGTCCATTATGCATGTACTTGTACGTTCCATGTTTCTAGTTACAAAAATTCTGCAAGATCCTTCTAGTTGTGAAATTGCGGTACTAGTTATATTAAATAACACAACCATTGGGAAATAGTCACTTTCCTCACTAGTGTAATACCCCCCTCCATTCTCATTGCATGATGCCTGTTCCTCTTCTAAGTCCTTACACAACAGTCCCATGTGTCCTAACAGGACCGCAGCTCCGCAATGTGGTGTATAATACCGTGCATTACAGAAGACTGATCCAAAAATTCCACTGCTAGCAAAAAAATGCATATTCAGGGCAAGACAAGTAAAGACGGTTTAAAGGCCTGACTGCCCACAAGGAATTGCACATGCCAACTCATCACTTACTAAAGCAACATTGGGAACATGGCTATGGACTCATTGCTAAATAGAATTACAAGTTAAACATTGATATTTCTATTATCTATACAATATCTAGCTAATATTTTATAATATCTATCCATCTAATATCTAGCTCTATAATATATTTATAGTATCTTTATATGTATCCATCATATAATTATGTATCATCTATCTTTGATACTTAGTCACATAGATAGATAGATAGATAGATGACAGATGATTGATAGATAGATAATAGATAGATAGATAATAGATAGACAGATAATTCCGCCCGCATTTTGCAAAAAGTAGCAAACCCCATGTATAGACCCTCACAGGGGTCTTTATCAACTTGAAAATGATCATTGTGAGAGTCTATACATGTGGTGGCGTAACTAGCAATGGCTGGGCCCCAAGGCGAACATTTGACATGGCCAGGATCGGTAAGTAAAATAGGGTCCGTAGTTAACGGCTTATTTATAAAAAAAAAAAAAAAAAATTCAGCTGTGGTAGCGGCTGCCGCCGGGCTCCCTAATGTCCCAGTCTCTCTCTCTCTCT
Organism: Leptodactylus fuscus; assembly: GCF_031893055.1. Lineage (NCBI taxonomy): Eukaryota > Metazoa > Chordata > Amphibia > Anura > Leptodactylidae > Leptodactylus > Leptodactylus fuscus. The sequence goes on from NC_134273.1 coordinate 31,386,883, forward strand.
ATACAATATATATATATATATATATATATATATATATATATATATACACACATATACACACACACACACACATACTGTATACATACACACTGTGTACTAGCAAACTTGATTCTTTTCATTTCTAAACTTATATTTCCTCGGTTTTCGATATCACTTCTTCCGTTTTTAATGCCTCTTACAAAATCTTTACCTCAAGTGTCGCAGGAACTTTCTTCATTATTGGTAGATGGAAAGGTTGAAACATTATGGAGAAGTCTTCTGGGATTGCCCCATACATACAATGAATATGAAGTCAGTCGGCCTCTTCTCTCTAGATAAATATCTAGTCTATAGCTTCCATACCTTACAGTATCTTATAAGACATATATCACTGTAAGGCTCCATTCAGATCACATTTTTTACGCTAGGTTCACACTAGTGTTCAGGGATTACATCCTCCATTGCGCTTAAAATAGGTGGAGAGAAAAGTCCTCCCGATATTGGGCAGAATCCAGGTAGAAACCCGGCGGACCCATTATAGTCTTCTATGCTGATAGGGTGAAGTTTTTCTGGTCCCCATGCAGACCTGAAGAAAGGAAACCCGAAGGCTAGTGGGAAGTTAGTGTTACATGTGTTTTTTACATCCATTTAACGGATGCACAAAAACGGACACAAGCTGATAGTGATCCATTTACAGAGACATCACTGTTAAAATAAATAAATAAGAGTTTTTCTTTTTTTAATCACTGATGTCTATGTAAACCGATCACTATCAGATTGCATCCGTTTGTGTCTGTTTTTTGCATTCTATCAATGGATGTAAAAACCATGATCTGAATAGAGCCTTACTCAGGTAACATTATCAATATTTTTTTTTTAGCTTTTAGTAACAACTATTCTATGGCAATTCAGCCATTTCGGCTGACCCTATATTGTCATTATAAACACCCTACTATATTACATCCCACCTTGTATCTTGGATTTAGAGTAACAGTCTCTCTAATACTAGGACAACTCTTTGGATACAATTGATATTACGCTCTACAGTCATGAGCCGTGCAGCTGCCAGAATATTCGGCCCTGCTGGTTATGAATGGGGAAGGATATTGGAGGGATTTCCACACATCTGGGATGTTCGGGATGTGTTTGGTCAGGACACACTATGGCGAGGCTGCGAGATAGCGGGAGCCTCAGGACATCTGGCACCCCGGCGTACCAAGGGCATCTTGTGTTTTTGTTATTCATTCGTTCTGACTTTGCTTTTCTGTGTGAAAAAAAGCAGAAATGATTGTGCTCTGGGCCAGAAATCGCCCATGAGTTCAGGCTCAGACACATTCCACATTGTGGAATTCACAGAGTCTATTATATTAGTTCGGCTTCACTTTCCTGCGCCAAAGCCACAGTCATAAAATCAGTTCTGACAGCTTTACTGTACCGCCTTACAATTCTGTCCAATCTTTCAGAAGGGTGATGTTGAGAGGTACTATTTATGAAGTGTCTTGGGGCAAAATGATATGACTATGATATGAATACATTTAATATCAACTTGTTAACCCCTTCGTATAGGAAAAAATGTAATCTATTGTTCATCCTGAGCTCTCTGGTTCATTAAAGGGATGATGCCACAAGCAATATTTATGCTCTAGAGCAGGGGTAGGGAACCTTTGGCTCTCCAGCTGCTGTGAAACTACAACTCCCAGCATGCTCCATTCACTTCCATGGGAGTTCCCAGAACAGCAGAGCCAGTATGCATGCTGGGAGTTGTAGTTTTGCAACAGCTGGAGAGCCGTACGTTCCCTACCCCTGGTCTAGAGGATCAATATGTGATCAGCAGAGGTCTGACCTCTATCCTGAGAATGGGGGTGTGGTACTCCCCTATAGTGCATTTAGCCTGACAGCATCCGGGGTGAACGTAAATGTGTCATTTGTTGGGCAGGATAAATCTGCACTCCCATTACCATCAACAGGAAGATGGCAGAGTGCTGTACTTTCACTATCGGGTGCTCCCATGGAAGTGAATGGAGCGCGGAAGCATCTCATCCAGTATGGACACACCTACACCCCGTTCTGGTTGGAATGCCAAGTCCGCTATAACACCTACAAAAGCAGAGCCGTGGCACAGGAAGAGTGATGTGGTGGAAGGATATAAAGGGGGAAACCCCATTTTGTTGTGTGTGTGTGTGGGGTTAACCTAGCATTAACTAGTCTAATAGGTGCTGGATATCAGATTTTTTTCTTAATCTGAGTATCTACTCATTGCCATGTCTAAATGAAAATCCCTCTGTATTATTAGCACTGTCATGTCAGTTTACGCTCCTTCCCACGCCCGCGGCACTCCTTTTTCTGGGACAGGTAATTCACTGCTTTTCCTTTCTTGCACAAGTATGTTTTTACATTGTGCTTGGAGGTTTGTAGCCTTGGCATTACTTCCTGGACCATGGGGACCTCTACTATTTCCTTGTAGCATTGCTTCGCTTATACACAGGACATGTAATGGTGTAGAAACACTGGACATTTCTGTACAAGGAACCACATTCCATCTGACTGACTTTATGGGACACTCCGCTTATAGGAACAATTGTCTGAGCTTCCATTGAATTGCTTTTGGACTCCACACCTGCAGGAAATGAACAGAGAGGTCGCTACCCAAAAACAGTTTAATGGATACAAAAAACGGTTGAAAGCCAATGGAAGCTGATAACTATTGGAGTGAATGGTAAATAAAAATGGATCAGGTAGCTCAAGTTCACATCTGTGTTGTGGTCTCTCCATCATCGGGGTCCCCAAGGATACCCAAATGACATAGAGATGGAGCGCTGAAACAGTGGCTACACACCAAGACCAACAGACCCCATTGACTATAATGGGGACTGCAAGGTGTGTGCTGTAAAATAGCAAAGAGAAAAGTTCTCCATGCAGGTCTTTATGCTGATTTTCAGCAGTTTCTGGGACAGTCTCCAATGGACACAGACGTGATCAGATGTTATCCTTACTGAAGTACAGATAAAGTGGAACAAACCACTCTTTTGTGTATTTTCTTTTTGTATTCTCAAAACTGATCAGTTAAGCTGATGATCAAGTCTTGATGTGAATGCCCCCCTAAGTGGTGTGTGGATCTGTGGAGAACAGACAGCACATGGATGGCATCTACATGCTGACAGCGCTTTCCATGGACCATCTCAATAGAAAAGATTGCTCAGCTAAAATGGCCCCCAGATGGAGTTGTAAAAGTTAGGGTAAATTCAGACTGAGTTTTTTGCTCAGGATTTTGAGGCCGTATTCACCTCAAAATCATGACCAAAAAGATGTCTCTCATTGAAATCAATGGGAACCGCTCACATGCAGGAACAAGCCGGCTCCTGGAAAATGAAGTGAGGTGCTCATTCTTCAGGCTGTTTCGGTTCACAATTCGATCTGAAGACACTCCCTCCTCCGGACTAGGCCCATTCATTGGGCCTAATCCGGAGCGGAGTGCGTGACTGGCTGTCTGTGCAGTGCACCGGCTTTCAGTCACGGCTACCCGCTTTTTGGTCCGGAACCTAAGGCGGCCTCCGCCTCAGGTTCCGGACCAAAAAACTCTGTCTGAACTTACCCTTAGTGCATGTGCATGGGGCCATCGAAGAGAATGGGTATGTACCGTATCCGTCATTACAGATCCACAATAACAGATAGAATACAGACCAAAAATATGGTGGTGTACATGGAGTGCTTAGTGTACGTTCTACACATATCATCATATATCTATCACATGTACTATCTACATATCTGATGGGAATTAACCAGAAAATTGTATTGTGGCAATATCTAACAATGTGGCCCTCGGAGCAGAAACTATTATGTACCCCTACATGAAAGTGTCTCCTCTTCATTCAGCCCATCTTCATTTAAGAGACCACAATCAAACTGAAGTGTCCGTGGAGCAGTCACCCAGTAAATTTAGGGAAGAAGATGAAAAAGAAAATTATGAAGAACCCCGAGTATGTCATGCTCATGGAGGCCAGTGCCAGTCACCAGGGAGTTATTAATTTATGTGTATGGGACCATAGAAAACACAGACAGAACACAGACACTACCTACGTGACACCCACCCTCGTCTTCATAGCCTTCTACATGACAATATTTCCTTGCATGGAGTCTAATGTTCTCCAAGCACGATCACGGTGTCTCAAATTAACAAAGAATACCACAACACGTGCCTGGTCTGTCTGTGATGGCTACGAGCCCAGCCTGATAGGCTTTACTGATGGAGAAGAGTCTGTCAGTCATTTCTGTGACTCCGTCATATTGGCAGGATGATTGGCGATGCATGCCGTGCTATTCTTTCCATCAACTCTGCCAAGACGGTCAACGTGCTAGAGTGAACAGCGCCTAAAGGTGTGCTCACACCTGGACAGACAGTATACGGACCAATTCACTTCTATGGCCTCATACAGATGTGCATAGTATTTACTGATCAGTGTCTGAGCTGGAGACACCACCAAGACGACATGGAGCTGATCTTATTCCAGTCTATACTGATTGCACAGATTCGTCCATTCATGTGTAAGACATTGTACAAGTCTTTTGAGGATACGGGATTATGGATGATGTGCGGATGCAATGCGGGCATGTTTTTGGCAGAATACAGTAAATTGGGCAAGTTACCTAACACATAGAGACCCTTACCTGTCTGTATTATAGACATCAGCTCATACACAAAGAGCACAATAAAACCTGACATGTGTGAACCCTGCCCAACACAACTGATGTGCACTTTGAATGGAAATTCCCCTGGTGTGTATCTCTATGTATACTCGGTGCAGCTAGTGGCATAAGGGATGTGACACGACCTGGTGCCAGGCACTGCCATAGCCCCTACAGACATGACTGGCAGGTGGGCACACTACTCACCCGGAGCCGGCGGCAGTCGTGGCCTTGATGGACTGGATCCTCAGCCTGTTGGCCGTGTCCTTCAGCGCCTGCAGGGTCTGCTGGTCGGGCTTGTGATAATCCGCCATGGTAAAGCTGCGGCTGCCGGGGATTAGTGAGGAGTGTGCGGGCACTGACAGCTGGAGACACCCGGGGGACCGCACACCGAGCGCCAATAAAGGGAGACAGGAGAGGGCGGGCACGGAGGAGGCGGCGGCACAGGAAAGAAAGGGGAAGGACCGGGGACATGACAGGAGGGGTGTGCGCCATACTGGAGCCTCCTGCTACACCACTGACACCTACATAGAGCAGCGGCGGATAGAGGGACTGGGGTACTGCTGCTACACCACTGACACATACATACATACATAGAGGGACTGGGGTACTGCTGCTACACCACTGACACATACATACATACATACATACATACATACATAGAGGGACTGGGGTACTGCTGATACACCACTGACACATACATACATACATACATACATACATAGAGGGACTGGGGTACTGCTGCTACAGGACTGACACATACATACATACATACATACATACATAGAGGGACTGGGGTACTGCTGATACACCACTGACACATACATACATACATACATACATACATACATAGAGGGACTGGGGTACTGCTGCTACACCACTGACACATACATACATACATACATACATACATAGAGGGACTGGGGTACTGCTGATACACCACTGACACATACATACATACATACATACATACATAGAGGGACTGGGGTACTGCTGCTACACCACTGACACATACATACATACATACATACATACATAGAGGGACTGGGGTACTGCTGATACACCACTGACACATACATACATACATACATACATACATACATACATAGAGGGACTGGGGTACTGCTGATACACCACTGACACATACATACATACATACATAGAGGGACTGGGGTACTGCTGCTACAGGACTGACACCTATATACATACATACATACATAGAGCTGCGGCGGATAGAGGGACTGGGGTACTGCTGCTACACCACTGATACATACATACATACATACATACATACATAGAGGGACTGGGGTACTGCTGCTACAGGACTGACACCTATATACATACATACATACATAGAGCTGCGGCGGATAGAGGGACTGGGGTACTGCTGCTACACCACTGATACATACATACATACATACATACATACATACATACATACATAGAGGGACTGGGGTACTGCTGCTACAGGACTGACACCTATATACATACATACATACATAGAGCTGCGGCGGATAGAGGGACTGGGGTACTGCTGCTACACCACTGACACATACATACATAGAGGGACTGGGGTACTGCTGCTACAGGACTGACACCTATATATATATATATATACATACATACATACATACATAGAGGGACTGGGGTACTGCTGCTACAGGACTGACACCTATATACATACATACATACATAGAGGGACTGGAGTACTGCTGCTACACCACTGACACATACATACATACATAGAGGGACTGGAGTACTGCTGCTACACCACTGACACCTACATATATACATACATACATAGAGGGACTGGAGTACTGCTGCTACACCACTGACACCTACATATATACATACATACATAGAGGGACTGGGGTACTGCTGCTACAGGACTGACACCTATATACATACATACATACATACATAGAGCTGCGGCGGATAGAGGGACTGGGGTACTGCTGCTACACCACTGACACATACATACATACATAGAGGGACTGGGGTACTGCTGATACACCACTGACACATACATACATACATACATAGAGGGACTGGGGTACTGCTGCTACAGGACTGACACCTAAATACATACATAGAGGGACTGGGGTACTGCTGCTACAGGACTGACACCTATATATATATATACATACATACATACATAGAGCAGCGGCGGATAGAGGGACTGGGGTACTGCTGCTACACCACTGACACCTACATATATACATACATACATAGAGGGACTGGGGTACTGCTGATACAGGACTGACACCTATATACATACATACATATATACATACATAGAGGGACTGGGGTACTGCTGCTACACCACTGACACCTACTTACATAGAGCAGCGGCGGATAGAGGGACTGGGGTACTGCTGCCACAGGACTGACAACTACATACATACATACATACATACATACATACATAGAGGGACTGGGGTACTGCTGCTACAGGACTGACACCTACATATATACATACATACATACATAGAGGGACTGGGGTACTGCTGCTACAGGACTGACACCTACATATATACATACATACATACATAGAGGGACTGGGGTACTGCTGTTACAGGACTGACACCTACATATATACATACATACATACATAGAGGGACTGGGGTACTGCTGCTACACCACTGACACCTACATACATACATACATGCATGCATAGAGCGGTGGGCAGAGGGACTGGGGTACTGCTGCTACAGGACTGACGCCTATATACATACATAGAGCGGCGGCGGATAGATTGATTGGGGTACTGCTGCAGTCTCACAGTCCTGTCTCTAGGCCTGAAGAGTCAGCAGGCATCTGTACAATGTACGGTCATCACCACAAGACCCTGGCCTGCCAGACATTACAGTACCAAGGCCACCTCCCCTGTAATGGAGAGAGTGCCCAATACCAGTAAGCCAATGCGCCCCCATAACATATTGCACATATGCCAAGCACAGTGCCCCCATAAAGCCCATATAATATATTTGCTTATAACAGTGCCAGTCAGAGTGCCCCATAGAAGAGTCAGCCATAGGGTGTCATAACAGTGCACGTCAGACTAGGTTCACATTTTTGTTGCAAAAGTACTGCTCGAATTCTTTGTTGGAAGAAAAAGTCCCGAATGCAGAAGTTCTGTTACAAAAGCAAACAAATGTGACAAAGCCGCGTCCGACATGTTTACATTAGAGTCAAAGGGAACAGACTAAGGCTAGGTTCACATCTGCTCCTACAGAGAATCTGCCGTAAATTGTCAGAAAGGAAAGTCTATGGGGTCCATGAATAACCGCTTTTTTAGAGCAAGTTCACACCTGTGCCCAGTCTCCACCTTGCAGGTTTCCATCTTCTACCCGAGAAACTGGACAGGAGACGGAAACCGGCAGGCAGTTTTCAAACCCATTCACTTAAAGAGGACCTTTCACCATTTTGAACTCAGCGCACTGTCAGCTTTCCGGCAGTATATAGAACTGCCTGTGGGCAAAATGGTGAAAGGTCCTCTTTAAATAGGTTTGCAAAGTGACCACCCGTGAGCGTCTTCTGCCTCTGCGCGGTGAAACTGGTTTTTTTTTTTTTTTTTTTTTTAAAACTGGACACAAAGTCCTGAACGTCCGACTTTGTGTCTGGTTAAAAAAAAAAAACAGTTTCGCCGCAGAGATACAGAAGACGCTCACGGGTGGTCACTTTGCAAACCTATTCAAGTGAATGGGTTTGAAAACTTCCTGCCGGTTTCCGTCTCCTATCCAGTTTCTCGGGCAGAAGATGGAAACCTGCAAAGTGCAGACCGGGCGCAGGTGTAAACCTGCCCTTAGCAAGCAGGCTGTCCGTCATGCAGGTTCTCCAGTAAGTGCAAACAGTGGAGACACCAACACTAGTGTGAACCTGCCCTTAGTCTGTGTCCATTCTCTGCAATGGTTACAAGAACATCTCTAAACTATATAAACATATAATAAACACAATAAAAGACTATGGGCTAGTTCACACGGCATCCTGTCGCAGCTTTCCGCTCCGGAATAGACCCAAATGAATGGGCCTAGTCCGGAGGGTGCTGTCGTGAGGCGGACGCCGGGGCTGAATCAGCCTTGGAATCCGCCTGAAGAATGGGCAGCTTGCTTCTTTTTTCTGCTAGCGGGAACAAACCTCTAGCGGAAAAGAGAACGCTAGCGGTCTACATAGACCTGTATTGTGAGGGGGCGGATACTGAGGAGGATTCCGTGCCAAAATCCGCTCCCTCTTGCCCCGTGTGAACTGGCCCTAAGTTCACATCTGCGTCTCCAGAGGAGATTCCGCCAAAAATCAGCAGAGAGAAAAAAGTCCTGCAGAGGCCCGTGTAGGCTATGGGGTCCATGGGTAACTGCTGTGTTAGCAGATGGACTCTCAGTCGATGAATCTGCTGACAGACCCGAAAGACGGAGAGACCAATGTGAACCTGGCCTTAAATAATAAACATAGAAATATAACTGTAGGATAAAGTATTAACTAATAAAATCACAGGGCCACCATAAGAAATACCCGGGTCCCAGATTGGTAACCAGAGACCATAAAAGTTCCTATTAAGTCTACCGGATTCCACCTTGTACCCCTACTGTACCTATTTAGTAGACACCAGAGGAAGGCTGTTACACTTCATCTCTTGCACTGTGGTCTACTGATTTCTTTAAAGGGTACCCGTCACTAGTAGAGATGAGCGAACAGTAAAATGTTCGATATTCGTTACGAGTAGCAGCTCAATATTTGACTACTCGAATCGAATATCGAATCCTATTATAGTCTATGGGAGGAAAATGCTCGTTTCAGGAGTAGGCAACATTCGATCAAATTACACTTACTAAGTCCACGAGTGAGGGTCGAGCTGGATCCTCCGAGAAGTCTTCTCCGTGCAGCGTCCCCGCGGCTCTGAATTCACTCTGTCAGGCATCGGGCCTGGGCAAAGCCGACTGCGCATGCCCGCACTACAAGAAAATGGCCGCTTACAGTCAAAGCGGCCATTTTCTTGTAGCGCGGGCATGCGCAGTCAGCTCTGCCCAGGCCCGATGCCTGGCAGAGTGAATTCAGAGCCGGAAGATGCTGTGGGGAAGCTGAACGGAGAAGACTTCTAAAGGTAGGAGAAGAACCAGCGTTGATTGGCCGACTGTATAGCATTGGACCAATCAATGCTGGTTCTGCATCAAACTTTTCCATTCAAATAGCGAGTGGTACTCGATCGAGTACGAGTATTTCAAATACTGTAGTATTCGATCGAATACCTACTCAATCGAGTACTACTCGCTCATCTCTAGTCACTAGACCTGGCATATTAACCCAGCCCTGCATATAGAAGTTATTCTAGGTTCACACCTGCGTTCAGCTTTCTGTTGTTCGAGTATGCTTGGGGACTCAAAAAACAGAAACCCAATCCACTTAACCCCTTCCCGAAATCCGCCGTACTAGTACAGCAGATCCTGGGTGTTTAACTATGACCGCCATTGCTGTCTGGTGTTTTATACAGCTGACAACGTGCACTATTGCCCACGGTTGGTGCCCACACCGATCACTGGCATTAACTCCTCTGGCGCCTCGGTCAAAGGTGACTGAGGTGCCATTTTCCCGGCGATCGCAGGCACCCAAAGCAAGCTCCAGGGCCTGCGTCCTGTGTATATGACAGCCGGGAGCCTTGTGAAGGTTCTCCAGCCTGTCATTCTGTACTTTCTATTGCAGGCTTCTCTATGTAGCCTGCAATAGAACTGCATTTTTGCAATGTATTAGCATTGTAATGCATTGCATTAGTGATCAGACCCCTAGGGCGTCTAATAAATGCAAAAAAAAAGGAAAAAATTATTAAAAATTCTAATCCCCCCCCACACACACACACTTTCCCTAGAACACATATAAAAGTATTTAAATACTGTGAAACTCATACACATTAAGTATCTCTGCGTCCAAAAACGCCCGGTCTACAAATCTATAAAAATATTTTTCCAGTACGGTAAACGCCGACATGGAAGAAAAAAAATGAAAAGTGCCAAACCGCCGTTTTTTTCACTGTTTTGCCTATGATAAAAATTTGAATAAAAAGTGATCAAAGCAATAGCCATTCCCCAAAATGATATAATTAAAATGTATATCTGTTCCTCACAGAAAAGACACCCTATGCATTCCTGTACACCGAAGTATAAAAAAAATTACGAGTGTCAGAATATGGCGACTTTTAGAAGAAAAAAAAAATTGGCACAGTTTTGGATTTTTGTTAAGGGGTTAAAATGTAAATAAAACCATATACATTTGGTATCCTCTGAATTGTACCGAAACATAGAACACAGGTGACATGTCATTGTGGCTGCAAAGTGAACGCCGTAAATACGAAGCCCGAAGGAATGTCGCACAGATGCACGTTTTCTTCAAATCCACCCCATTCTGAATTTTTTTCCAGCTTCCCAGTATATTGTACAGAGTAAATAATGGTAGCAATAAGGGTAACAATCTGTCCCGCAAACATTAAGACCTCATATGGCTCTGAGAGCGGAAAAATAAAAAAAGTTAGGGGGGGGGGGGGGGGGCGGAGAGGGTAGCCAAAAACAAAATCGAAAAATGCCTGCGGCAGGGAACGGTTATTAGACTATACTGGGGTCCGCTGGATACTGCTGGAAAACACGTAAAGAAAAGTCCTGCTTGCATGAAGAATGGAGTCCCTGAGCGGAGATCAGATGCAGGTGTGAACCTAGCCTTAGAATAACCTAAACCAATGATTTCCCCTTGTAAATCGCGGCCTCCATTGCTGAGATATTGCCGTTTCTGCCAATGTGCAAATTAACGCTTCAGAGCAACAAAGGCACCGCAGCTTATCTCTTTGGAGCAATGACAGCACCCTCATTGCTCCAAAGTGCTTATTTACATATTGACAAAGGAGAGATTGTGGCAAGGAAGGCAGCGATTCATAAGGGGAAAGTGACCCCTTAATTTATCTATCTGCGGGGTTGGGTTGATATGACTGGTTCTGGTGATATTGTATATAATATGGACTGCAGACTCTTCTCTATTAGTATAGCACTGTTCTATGTATACCTCCCTATGCTTAGATTCCTATGAATGTATTACACGTAAAATCCTGTCTTATAATGCACAGCACTGCGGTATGTAAGAAGTGTGTGCCATATTACTCGTCAGACTATTCTATTTTACAGGCCGGGTGTGTACAGTCCTTGAATCAGATGAGGACACAGTGGTCAGGTTACAATACTGGATATAGATATATGCAATACTTCCTTGCTGGAACCTGCACTATTGCAATCCTGGTTGTGCCACATTTCCTCACTATGAGGAACTAATACTTTTTTTTTTTTCTTTTGATGCTTCAGATCTGTGATAAAATCCTCACTTCATATAAATCTTCCTTACTTTTACATACAAAACCAAGTCGTAGAAGTCCCTGGTGTTTATTTCCTTCATAATGAAGAATAATCTGCAGAGTCATCCTAGATGGCACAATCCTGTTCATTTACATTACGTGTCTGCAAGCATGACAAGAACCTCCTGCAATTCTCGGCTGCACAGCTTTCTTCCATGGATTTAACCCCTCGAAAACCAGGCCATACCTGTAGGATGAGGCTCTACGTTTTGGAAACGCAGCTTTATTTTTGTTGCAGATTTTATGAGGCAAAAGCCAAGCGTGACTACAAAAGGAATGGAAAATATCTAGGAGACTCTTATACTTCTGAAAAATCTGAAACAAAAAAAGCTGGGTTTGCACAATGTGGAGCCTCAGCCTAGACGGGTTTTTCCAGTCCAAAATCAAGTTTTCATACTGTGACCCATCTACAGGATAGGTCATCAGTATGTGATTTGTAGGGGTGTCACACATGAACCCTGCACAGATCAGCTGTGTAAGCAGACTTTGGGGGCCAAAAGCGGCTAGTGGAGAGAGAGCATGTGCAGCAACGCTACCATTCACGTAATATAAGCGACGCAACAGCCCCATCCACTGCATAGCAGTGCCGCTCCTATTACTTGAATGGGACAGGCATTGCCCGTCCATTAGCACCTGAATGCTACTGCAACAGCTGATCTGTAAGGGTCCAACTCCTGGATCCTGCACAGATCACATACTGGTGACCTATCCTTTTCTGTTATAGGAATGAATAAGCAGAAATCCTGACAGGAACAGATCAATCCTATGACAAATACAAATGGGTCCCAAAAGAATCCACTGACTGTAATTCACAGCATATTTTTCTGCATAGGAGCTGTCTGGGTAACCATATCGGACCCCTGCCCTCCCCAGAACACAACTACAATTAGCACATGGGCATCAGAACCAGGTCTGATCTGATGAATGACGTTGTCTTTTATATCAGGTTGTCAGCTGGGTGGATGTGCATGGTCTACCTGCAGAACAGAACGAACTAGGATGCACTATGGGGAGAAGGCAAGCTGACAGAAGCAATGTTCTGCAAGAAAACCACGGGTCTGACATTCACAGGCAAGTCACCATCTACCTGTGTTTGAGACCATAGAAAAGGTATAACCAAATGGTAGTGACCTACCTCTTCAGCAGAGGTCACCTGGTCCATAGGCTTTGTATTAGGTTTTAGAGTTAACAATACTTACCACAGACATGAATAGATTTGTCTTCCCACCATTTGCAGACACTTACATGACATCGCATGATACGTACAAATTTTCATCTCGTGGACGTAAACCCTTTTGTATGACATAAAGCAGATCTAGACAATCATCAGGGACGGATACTAAAAGTAGATTAATAATTATTATTATGATTTTATTTTGTATATAGCGCCAACATATTCAGCAGCACCTTACAAATCAGATGGGACATGAACAATGTATTAGAAATCATGTAACTTTCATTGTAGATTCTACCATTATATGCTGAAACTGGAATATCCCTTTAATTAAAAATGTCACCATTTTACAATTTAATAAAATATATATATATATATATATATATATATATATATATATATATATATATATCCTCCAAACTTTGTGTTTTCAGGGAACCATTTGCTCTTACAAAGAGTTAGACATGGCTCATACGTCATGCAGGAAGAACTTCTTGACCACTTTTTGTATTTGTTCCAGGAAATTGTTTTTAGAAAGCAGATCACTTTCATATACTTTTTATACAAACCAGAAATTACTGTTGCTTAAAGGATCCCAGCGCCTTATGGTTACTGTGTCATAAAGACAATGTAGTAACTGATGCTGGATGACACAGCAAATATTGTGCGACTGGCTGGATTATGCTGTACATGATGTAGCTATACTAGACTCAAACCAGCACCTCGTTTTCGGTCCTCTGCACCCACCAAAACACATGAAATGCTTCATCCATAGCTGCAGCTACTGCTCCCGAGAACCCCTAAAGAGTGTCCAGAGCCATAGACTGCCTGGGGAGACTTCAACCTATATTGGACATTGATTTTAACAATTCGTAGCCCCTCACATGATTGCAAAAGACTCCAAATTCTACACCCCACTCCATGGGGCACATTGGCTCCCATAACAAGCTTTAGCCCTTTTCCAGGAAGACACCAGAATATCCAGTCAATGTACAGACAACATAAGACTAGTAGTAATTAATATTCTATTTCAAGCATAATAAATATTGAAAGGGACAGTGCTCTAATATTTCGCGACTACAACACACAGTAAAATTGGTAGCAAATACACAAACAGCAGGGAGACATTTATGATCAGGTTATGTTTAACTGACTCAAACAGGGTTTGAACCTTGTGGATTGATGCCTCTATTATTGATACCAGTGTTTCTGCCTTGAAGATGACAGGTTTGGAGCAATGAGGGCATTACTAATGCCTCAAAGAGCTCATATGCCGATTGTGAAAAATGGCACTTTCAGTAACAGAGACAGCAATTCACAAGGAGGGGACAGTGTTTGATTCAGGTGACCTTAACCTATGTGTCTGTAGGGCTAGGTTGAAATGCTGGTTCTGCTGACAGACTTTCATGTTGTTCCAAATTTTTTAATGAAGCTGAATGGCTGCACTTTCAGGTCCCCTTCACATTGACTATACTTGACTTCAGGATTCTCCAAGCCAATTATTTTTGTTTAGGGTTTATACGAGATATATATAGATCTCGTATATACTGATACTTACCATAGGCTACTACTCCCTTTACTTTGCTTGATGCTTGGGGGCTCAATTTTCTACTTTGACACTTGTTTGACTACACCCATGCATGTCATTTTACTCGCATTTACACACCCCAACCTATGCAGAAATAATAGCAACTCACAGTCCATTATGCAAAATCTTGAGTCATACTATTCAGTGGTTTAATACGCTAACTAAGGCTCCGTTCCCACGGAGTAACGCGCCGCTCATTTAGACACGTAAACACATGTCAGAGCAAAGCGCTTCAAAACAGATCCCATTGACTTCAATGGGTGCCGGCTTACGCGCGCTACACATTGAAATCAATTTGTTATAAAGCCTCCCATCAATTTCAATATGTAGCGCGTGTAAGTCGGCACCCATTGAAGTCAATGGGATTGAAGGGCCTCGCCCCAACACGTGTTTACGTGTCTAAATGAGTGGCGCCTTACTCTGTGGGAACGGAGCCTAAGAGAACAAAAGCCTGAAAATAAAAATCTAAAAACCAAAAGCGTGACCAAGTGAAGAAGTGCACCCTCGAATTCTATGGTTTTGCATATCAGGACCGAACTAAAAAATAAAAACCATAAAAGCTGGTCTTAAAATTAGGTAAATACAACCTCAGATGACCACCACCACATGACAAATTACACCATAATATTATTTAACAAAAACTAGACCACAATGTGGAAGCAGTGTGTGAAAAATCAAAGTATACTTTAAAAAAAAAAAAGCTGTATATTTACCCTGCTGCTGTCTTTGCGCTGGCACAGTACATTGCCACTGGGTCACAAAGGACGCTGTTTGTAGGTAGAAACATAGCCAAAAGCCAGAGGCATCTACAAACAGCGTCCTTTGCGAGCCAGAGGCAATGTCATAGTTGGATCACCTGCCCTACCGTGTGGGACTCAGCTGTTTTTTGGACCGGATCACAGCTTATTGATACATTTTTCTTGTACTCTTACATGCCTGATGAAGGGTTTTGTTTTTCTTACCCGAAACGTTGCATTAATAAAGAAAGCGTATTTGAAGCATAACTGCGTTTAGAGTGTGGTTCTATATCTCCGTATTTGTGAATAATGTCAACAAACTTAGGCTCCATGTACATGACCGTATAGTTTGTCCCATGTGAAGGGTCTTGCTGGGCAATCTGTTCTAGGACTGTACAAGACTTTATACATGGTGTCCTATCAGTTTTTCTGCTGCTAATATCCCCATTATGCAGCACATTTTACATTTGTCTCTGAGGAAGAAGCATTTAGAATAAACAGTCTGCCTCCCTCTCCTATCCATTCTAACCATTACTGGTTCTTTACATGTAACTCTGCCAGGAGTCACTGTACAATAGGAAATAGATGAGAAAAGCCAGAGTGAGCATAATATAGGAAACCCAGAAACACTAGACTACAAACAAAGGGCAAATATATGTAGACATGAAGCAGCTAAAGAGATCCCCGACACAGAAAAAAGAGCAATCAATTAGCATTGCAGTAAAGCTGCTTCCTGTCTGAATATCATCCCATCTGTAATAGTACAAGAATCCAGAAGTACACAGAAGACTTTTCTTACATTTTAAGCTGTGCAGAATGTTCTGTCCAGTGCACCGAGAAGGTAGTTTGCAGGTGTGTGGAGGGTGAAAAGAGAAGAAACCCTCACTCTCCACTCACTGTGACGACATCTCGCTTCTTTAAATGTATCTATGGACAGGAATTCCCTTGTAACAGGGAGTGAACTGTAAAAAGGATAGACGGCAGACACCTAGTGACAGAAACTTTAAACGTTTTTGGGTTTTTTCCCCACAAGCAGAAAATATCAAGATCTTTAATTTAAGTGTGGTACGTTTTGGTCCAGAACCACATGTTCTATGTTGTCTGATAAGTTAGAGACCATTTAACATTGTTTTAAAGATCACGTCTACAACCAATCCATTACTCTGCTTTTCGCTACAGTTAAATATATTTTATTAACAACCAAAACATTTTTTTTTACATGAAAAAGAAATGTCACTTTTATACAAAGTAAATCCAAAACTACTAAAAGGACCCATATGAACAAATACATTCCTATTAAAAAGGCATCAAGCCACTTATTGTACCATCCATATATCCTGTATAGAATACTTTGGTGTATCAGTTACCCCTTTTAATAGTGCATTTTTGTTTGGCTGCATTAAGCTGGAAGGAAGAAGACACCTGATAGTTAAAGGGGAATTCCATTCTCAAAGTGATTGCATATCTCTAGGATACACCATCATGTTATGACTGATGGTGGTCCAACCTCTGGGCCACACCCAGAAGCTTAGAATGAAAGGGTTAAAGCACAGATTCAGTGCTGAGGACACCCCTTTGCAGTCTTTCGGCTGCCCACTGGAAAGGGAAACTGCAGCATGTGCACATCTTCATTCAAATGAACGCGGCTGGCTGGAGTTCTCTAAACAGTGGGCGTCCAATAGAAAAATAGTGTAAGGGGGGTAGGGTTTCAGCATCGGTGGGGGTCCGAGAAGTCAGACCCCAAAATATCAACGTAAAGGCATATACGTGTAATAGGATTATTGATTTTAGACAATACGTGAAGATGAGCAAATATTGTCAAATAGCAAAGGTCATACTACATGTGAAGCGAAGGGCAGATTACAAGCGCACTGAACTGGGAGTAAAGAGTTAAAACATACATACAGTAACGTAGTTAAAAGGTCACAATAGGAGAGAGTGCACTGCTTGAAGGCACATGCATAGCTACAACCTTCAGACAAATACGGCTTTATATCCTTTTCTAATTTAATACAAATATTCTGAATATCTGTATAAGGGTGTGCACAAATATAAAAATAAGACAGATTCAGCGAATACTTTAGAGGCATGGACAATAGGAATAGAGGGTGTCCTCATTCAGATTCCTCATCTCAATCCAAAGTAACTTCTTAGAAAAATCTGATTAATAACGCAATATGGTGCACGGATGGGCTGCTATGGATACACAACTTTTTATATGAGGCTGTAAGGAAGCAAGGCACCAGCAAAAAATCTGACATGAATCAAAGCTAAACTGTTACTGGTCCGAGCCTTGGCCGTATTCACACAACACCTCCCTTTTTTTTTTCTTACAGCCTTATTAATGAGATTTAAAATAGATGACCATTTCTTAGGATAGGTATTTTTTAGAGAGATTGCGGTTTTTCACACAATGGGGAAATTTTTTTTAAGAAAAACACAAATTGCTGGGGTAATCTGCACCAACCCCCCCCCCCCCCAAAAAAAACAACAAAAAAAAAAAAAAACCCCAAAACACTATATAAGGGTAAATTTACACTGAGTAATGACTCTTCATTTTCCGGCATCTGTCTAGCCACAATGGGATGCCAATGCAGAGCGTCAGTATTCTGTTGCCGGTTCCCGCTGCTGGTTAGGCCTACCCCAGTAGGGAGTCTCTGTGGCCACCCATGGTTTTCAGTCCTTTGTGTGAATTTACCCTTAACATGTCACATTTATTAAGTGTTTAGACACTTTTTATGAAAATGGGACATGGCTTAGACAAAAAGGGATGTGTGTGTGGCTTTGTGGAAGGTGGGCATGCCCTATGTTGCGAGACCATGCGACTCAAAACGTGCCAAATTTTGTTGCACTGATACATGTCTAAAACTATCTAGTCCATGTTTGCACTGTCTAAAAGTTAGATCGTATTAGTAAATCTGCCTCAGTGTGTAGAGGTGGAACCTGACTGCTCTGTACACCATGTAGTGACCTAACTAAGGCCAGTACAGTGTGTATGAAGCAGTCTGCTCCCAGCTTCATAGACTGTGTAGAGAACAGCTCATCGGTGTGGTCTTGGGTGTTGGACACACACTCATCTCAAACTAGTTACCTACCCTAAGGACAGATCATTCATTTTAGGATAATCCTTTTAAGACTGCTTTCACACGGAGTAACGCTCCGCTCATTCTGACACGTAAACACGTGTCAGAGTGAGCACAGTAAAACAGAATCCCATTGACTTCAATGGATTCGGTCTTATGTGCGCTAACCATTGAACTCAATGGGAGGCTTTATCGCATTGAAAGCAATAGGTAAAAAAAAGCCTCCCATTGAGTTCAATGGGTAGCGCACACAAACCGAACCCATTGAAGTCAATGGGATCCTGTTTTACTGTGCTCACACTGACACGTGTTTACATGTTAGAATGAGCGGAACGTTACTCCGCATGAAAGCGGTCTAAGAAGCGGTGTAATTCTCGATCCTGCTCACAACACCTGTTTATCTTGCACATTTGGATTGTGTTTTGCAATAATATTGCACTGAGAAAACCACTGGTAAAGGTGACATCTCTATCAATGAGCAGATAAATATTTGGCTAATGCCTATTTTGATAAGAAATTGACTTCTTTGCGGTTTGCTATTGCCTGTTATTCTGTAGTGTTATTCTAGTCCTCACTCTGCAGCCCGGCCATGCTGTGGTTTTCCTTATTATGCCAATAGTATAACAAGTCCATATAACAACCCTCAGGAGGTATATAGTATATACAAGAGGATGCCACGGCTTGTGCAGTAACTAGTTACTGCATTTGTAGCAGGCCATACATATATACATGTGCGTTCTGTAGCAGATCTGACAACTGGGGAATGGTGTCCAAAGCGCATTGGATAAAGCAGATCAATCTCAAGGCTTTTATCATTAAAAAAAAATGAGGCATTTAATTTAGAGACAAAAGTTTACTGGAACTTTAAGCCAAACGTTTAAAAGGGTTAAAATTAAAATTGCTTGAATTGGGCAAGACAAATATGTCATAAAAAGCATAACATGGATTATATATATATTAAGAAAGGTTTACATGTGCAAGCCTTTGTAAAACTCTGTATTACCAACGTCCTTTTCCATACTGCTGGTATCGTCCAGTAAAGCATGAAGACCCTTCCTGTAGGTAATGTATGTGAAATCCATGTTGCATGTATGTGCATAACATTCAGTGTAAACAACTCTGCGAGATTTCGCCCATGGCAAAGTCAATCCTCACAACACATACATACAATACGTGCTGCTCCTGCCACGGGCTGGCTTTGCATTGTTTTGGTTGCTCCGTACATTCAGGCATAGAGGATTTCCTTCTTCATAGCTTGACATTGTCCATACTCTTGGTGACCACATGTATGTAGGCTTCATGAATGGTATTAAGGAAGGTGGCGTCATTCTTGAATAGATACAAAAATAGGTTACAAACAATAGTAAGAATGATAGTTCCTATTTGGTATAGATTGCACCTAGTAGTAGGGATAGTCACCAGATTTGGGGTCACTGTATAAGCAACATTGTCCTTATGCTGCCAGAGTCCAGGCACAAACCTGACAAGTGCAATGTGCAATGTTCAAAAGAGTAAGGGCGGGTTCACATTTGCGCCCGGTCTCCGCTTTGTCGGTTTCCATCTTCTGCCCGAGAAACTGGACAGGAGACGGAAACCCGGCAATCAGTGTCCACCTATGATCGTTTTCTGGTCTCCGCGGCAAAACAGTTTTTTTTTTGTTTTTTTTTAACTGGATACAAAGTCCTGCATGTCTGTTGTTAGTCTTCATGTCCGGTTAAAAAAACCAAACAAACAAACAAAAAAAAAAACGGTTTTGCCGCGGAGACCAGAAGACACTCATGAGCGGAACACTTTGCAAACCCATTCAAATGAATGAGTTTGAAAACTGAGTGCCGGTTTCTGTCTCCTGTCCAGTTTCTCGGGCAGAAGACAGAACCCTGCAAAGCGGAGACCGGGCGCAGATGTGAACCCTCCCTAAGGTGTACTCTCTTCAGCTTCAATGTCATAATGTGCATGTACTGGGACCTCATCTGTGCGGGCAGCATCACTGGGCAAAAGAAAGCCCCCTTCACAGTACAAGTCTATGAAAGAGTACCATCAGCCATGACACTCTGACAGTGCAGAGATATTAGTACCAAAACTAACGGCACTGATATCTCTGACCCCAGGGCACATACCTGAATTCAGCGCACTCTTAGCAGTATGTAACATGGCACTTATTAGAGGACATGAAGGGTCCTCTTTGAGGCTTCATGCATGCAACTATAGTCATGTAAGGGATTGCGGGAAGACAAAATGGATCGTATAAATAGAATAGATGGAACCAAACTGCAAAAACATAAAGGAATAGGATATGCATCATACTTTGCAGCTTGGACACTAATCTGTGAAATATACTGTACATCGGACCCAAAAATTTTTGGGATACCAGCCGTAATATACGAAAATACAGTCATGTGCACGAAGCCTGAAAGTTTTAAAACTGAGCAATGTATGGGACTAAGCATACCTTGGAGGCCTTAAACCCCAACAGCGTAAGGTCGTGCTGCTGGCTTAGAGTCCCCAAGCCTCGTGACAATAGAAATACCAGCATTATAAAATATTGCAGAGCAGCAAAAGTCTGTTTTATCCTGGACACATTCAAATATTCCTAATCCTAACCATGAACTGCGGACACTGTTAGGATGGGTACAGCAGCGTGGACAGACTGGAGGTGATGATCACTAGGTTGCATGACTGAGAGAATTCTCATTGTATTGTCATTGTACTGGCCCCTTCAAAAGGCTAGACAAATGCTTTAAGGCGGTGTTGTATCCTATTCTCCTTCCGGTGGTAAGTAAATATGCTGGAATGATATTCGGAGAGATTACTATGTATTTTATGGAGGATTTGGGCTTTAAGACTGTTCGGATCTGTACTAATAAACTGCATATTTTGACACCGCACAATACAGTTCTTTCTACACCTTACAGATTACAATTGTTTAATGCCGTTATAAGGACTGGCTATGATCTTACCTTGATGAGATGTACTAGAGCTTCCTGAAGCTGAGGGCGATTGAGGGCTAACCCATTACAACAGGATCTAGTCCGATCTGGCTTGAGGTTGATCATAGACGGCGTCCCAGATTGATCATCTTGGTTACTGAGCTTTGCAGCTGGTTGCTGAAATACACTGGGTGACCAGAGGACAGAGGCGGCATCAGTGGTTGCAGGGGCTCCAAACTGGGAAGCCTGAAATTACAAAAATATTCAATGAGCCCTTGTCTGCACAGAAAGACATAATAATGTACACCGCCGAACAAACATCACAAACTTTTTTGTGCAACTTCAGGAAGTGAAGATCTGGTCCCACATGAGCAACGAGACTACTCAAGGCTTAAAAGGGAGTCTGTCAGGAACACTGGACCCCCCACAGCTCCTTATAGATCAGGAGTTTAGTGTTCCAAATCATCCTGTCCATGGCTGCATTAAAAATAAAAAGGCTTTATACTTTCCAATTGGCTGTACTCCCTGCACCAGCACAGTGCTTCAATGAAGCCAGGAACACACTTTGGTTTCAATGCGCATGCGCTTCATCTCTGGCATGTGCACAGTGAAGCCGGGGTGTACGTCCTCAGCTTCACTGATGATGAAGGCAGGCCTGGGAGCCCCAGAGATGAGACCGATGAGAGACAAGTAGAAAGATTTTTTTTATTTTTAATGCAGCCGTGGATTGCTTTATAACAGGGTGATTTGTGTCACTAAACCCCTAACTAAAAGGAAGTGATGTTTGAATTTTTTTTTTTTTTTTTTTGTAATCTTTAGTCCCCCAAGGGATCACTTGTCCCATAGACTGCAATGCAAAGCTCATGGATACTGGACCGCTCCTTGAATCTCACTACAAGGGAGTCCGACTGAAGAGAGAAAGTAAGTGTTTGGACTCCACAGGAGGCTTTTTTTTTTCTAGTTCAGGGGCAGATATACAAAGGGTTAAAGCCCTTGATCAGAGTCTGCATTACCGCCAGGTCTCCACAACATGAAATCGCTCTGCTTCAGACCTGACATCCAGCGTACTATTACCATGGAAGCTGGGAAGGGGTTAAAGAGACACTATCACCGTCCCTGAGCAATCCGTCCTATCAGTTTCAGCATCCAATATCCTAATTTGGTCCCGCCCAGAAGCGGCCACCTGGTATTAGAGAGACAGGCTCTGCCCATCTGACAAAGAGACAAACCTGCACATCTGGTGCTGAAACTTACAGCGCCGATTGCTCAAAAAACACAAGGGGCTAGAGAAAAATTTCCAACTGCACAGGAATCAGTAGAGACGCGCCTATTGAAGGATGTTAGAGTTGGTGAAGGTGGTGACAGGTTCATTTTAAAGGGGTTAAAATGGATATCCTCTCCGTAGAATAGGATATCAACTGTAGACTGGCACTGTTCCAATTGCTGGGACCCTTGCAGATCAGCTGTTTCCACAAGCCATGGGATCTGCAGTGCTTACATGCTGTACTTTTAATGACCGTAGTGATTAATATGGGACATGTGTCATGGTTGGCGACTGCCCCCTAACCCCCTCATTGACTATACACAGTATGATAATGGATAACATACAGTCCTTGGGCTGCACATAACACAGTCACGACATGACACAACTTTGTAAAATAAATATATATTACTTTGGAGTGTAGATGGAAGTCAGGAGTACCTGGAGGACACCTAGGCAGACTTGGACATCGGATCCCAGTGCTGCAGGATTACCATCACAGATCCACTACGACCCATATATGTTACCATAGGTGGAGTCCTATTAGGGACCCAAATTGTACGCCATTTCGATGTGATGAGTTTCCATACAGAAACTACTAAAATATATAAATGCCTTCACTGCTTTAAATATCCAGAATCTCTCAGACATGGCATAGATCTGAGTACAGCAGAATACAGAAGATATTTCGGTGAAGCGCGTGTCCTAAATAGAAAACCAGTTTCCACTAGAGCATTGCGGATATTTCTGTTTGTACTCCACAGAGATAGATCCTTGGAGCTGGTTAGTCCCAGCCTTATCTCTATTCCTAGCCAACGCCAGCATACAAGCTTTGCCAGGGCTATAAAGACAGGCTTGGCAGAGTTGCCAATGCTCAAACTTTGCTATCAATATAAAGGCATTACTTACTGCTACCACCTTAGATACACCCAAGGGCTGGGCAAAGGTTTCAGGTTCTTTCTTTTCATGAGCAGTCTACAGAAAAAGAAAAGTAGAAAAAACAAAAAAAATCTGTATATAGAGAGATTAGGCAAGATTAACAGATTGTGCTTTGTAGAGCGAGCTGAATCATGCAGGTCGTGCAGGAAATGCTGGCATATGATGAGTTATGGATCTATATAGCGAGGGTTACATAGGCAGGTATCAGGAAGCATTACGTTTGGGCATTTTGTCTCCTCTGCAAGCTGGAAGAGAGACTCAAACAGGACCTCAAAATGCATTGCCATCCATTACCTAAATGTCTAAATACACCCGAGGCTAGGTTCACACTTGCTCTGTCATTCGTACCTGCTGTGGGACCCAAACGATGGAGAGCCCACCCGCTAATACAGTGGTTACCCCTAGACTATACTGAAAACAGTATAAAGAAAAGCCCTCCATGCAGGACTTTCTTCTTCGCCAATTTTCGGCAGAATCGGCCACAGACGAAGTCTCCGATTCACATGTGAACGAAGCCTTAATGTGACAAGCTATGGTAATATTGGCATGGAAAACACAGATGTGTCCACCCATACCTTAACTCAAATTTGGACTCCAAACTTCTCATAAATCTGATTCAATACAGTACTGCAGCCTGAAATAAACACTCTTGCTAGGCTGCAATCCACATCACAACCACTGGGTGGCCTCAGAAAGCTACAGAGGGTTTACAGCACACTACTTTGTGATGTGATAGATTGCATAAAGCTGCTCATTTCATGACAGACGTATCTTGACTTGTCCAGCTAAGGCCTGGTTCACATCTGCGTTCGGTAATCCATTCAGGGAGTCCATATGGGGACCCTCCGAAACGGACTACCGAATGCATTGGCAGACGATGTGCAGTCAAAGCACACGGATCCCAGTCTCCGCATGGAACATGCGGATATAAAAGTACTTCACAATCTACTTTTCCTGTCCATATGACTTACGTGGAGAACGCGCAGAAAGCACACGCACCCCATTACAGTCTATGGGGTCCGTGTGCTTTCACTGCACAGCACTTGCCAATGCATTCGGTAGTCTGTTCAGGGGGTCCCCATGAGGACTCCATGAACGGATTACCGAACGCAGATGCGAACCGGGCCTAAGAGGAAAAGTAAGGAAGGACACATCTCTATGCTGGTTCTACATTGTGCCCATGCAGCATGGCACAGAACAGGAGGGAGTCACTTCATTCTTAGGGTACACAAAGCAATTCCCATGCTAGGTAGCCTATAAAACATTGACCCGTGGGGGTTCAAGTGCTGGGAGCCCCACCAATATAGAAAACAAAATGAATGAAGATGGATATGGAGACAGTCTGGGGGTATAACAGGTTTGAGACTCCCATTTATTTTACTCGGCAGAGATGGCACATATGCAGCCTGCTCTTCCCTACATTTGGGGTTGTGTTCCCTCAGTGATCAATGTGTTGTAGGCTATCCTGTATTATACTGTACCTGTAGTGGTCCTGAAGACAGGCTTTTCAGAGAAGAGTCTTTGAAACTCTCCGGTGTTGCCAGCTGGTTGGGTGCACATGAGAATTTTGGTGCCATTGCTGTTTTGTTTATGGGCGGCGTTGGCATCGGGTTAGCCTGAGAATTCATCTTTAGCTTCTGCAGAAGATCTACCCCTGGATGAGAGGTGCTGGAAAAGCTGCTGCTTCGTATAGGAGCCAATGGTGGTAGTAATGGCTGAGTCTGGGGGGCGCTACCAATGTCTGAGACAGACTGACTCATTAGTGGAGACATTTGTCTGGTGTGTATCAGGTTGGAATGAAGTGGGGCGGAGGTACTTAGGATTTCGGATGATGAACCAAGGATGGGGCTAACACGATGAGAGTCCAATTGTGTCACCGGCCCTTTAGGAATCAATGGTGGTGGAAGACAGGTCGGGTGACTGAAGTCACTAGCGCTGCAGTTAAAGCTTCTCGGCTCTGCCCTGACTATCACCGGCTGCATGGGTTGTGGTTGAAGGAAGACATTGAGTTCTCCTACATCGGGCAGGAAGGGATCCTTGATTTCTGAAGTAGGGTAGGTGGTCGCATGCTGTTCTTTCGGCAAGGAGGTTCCAAAAAGTTCTTCCACTGTCAGGTGTTTATGCACAGTTTGAAAAGACTAAAAATAAAAATGACAAAAACATTAAAACCAAGTTTATTCCGGCCATATCCTAGCTAAACTCTGTTTGATGCCGCTTAACAGGTCTGCTGCACTGGGGGATTTACTTATCTAGCGTAAAGGAAGCTATTCCAATGACACTGCAAGGGAAAGGGGATATTGGCACAAGTTCAGAGGTGTTTTCATACTTTTTTTTTCTTCACTTTTTGTGTATTTTTTTGGATACAAGGCATAATAGCGTGCTCTAGGCATTATAAATGCATCTTTATAGACTTCTCCATAATAAAATACAAGAAAATAACACTAGTCCAATAAGTGCAAATAAAAAAAACACGAAAAACATAAAGTATATGTGTGTGTGTGTGTGTGTGTGTGTGTGTGTGTGTGTGTGTGTGTGTGTCAAAGCACAAATCAGTACCACTCTTGGGTTGAGACAGGAGTTGCTGGTAAAAGCAGGGGTGCAACTAGGTTCACCGGCCCCGATGCAAAAGCTCAGCTTTGGTCCCTATACAAGCTCTCCTCATTGGCCCCTCACATCTAGACATTTTTCCAGCATTTACATTTCCCTTCCCTTACCCATCTGGTTTCAGACCTCCATAAAGACAACATGTCTGTGCACATAAGCTTCCCATAATAACCACACCAAAGGAAATCAGAATGGAGCAGATCAAAGAAGGTTAATCTGCCTTAGAGTCTTAAGAGTGTCTTGTGGACCCCCCTGGCTTCTGGATCCAGTTACAGTTGCAACCGATACAATTCCTATATAGTTAGGTCAGTGTTTAGAGGCTGCTGGGCCCATGTACAAGTGCAACACTGCACCCCCTCAAGTTAGCCCCTGGCTAAATACTATTTACTTGAATGGGGTGCAACAGCAATAACAGGCATAGCACATGGCAAGAGTGGCAAATGAAGATAAGATGAAATCTATTTTTCCAAAAACACACTCCTTAGAAGAGCCTTGGTCACCTCCAAAACTAAAGTTCTCATTGGATAGCTTGGATAACAGCACACATATGAATAGACCATGGCTTCTCGCTGGTGATGGCGTCCTCTCCATTACATTAGGCAAGCTTTGTCCTGTCTGTGCATCAGCTTGCTGGGGTTTAAGTGTGAACAGTGGGAGTAGAGACAAAAATATCAAATCTGGTATCACAGTATGAGAGGTCTAGTGTCTGATCAGTGTGTGTTCCCCAGTCAAGAGAATAGGGGTCCTGATTCCTCCCCTCTGAGTCAGTGGTCGGCCATGTGTACTGCCGCTCCAATCAGCAGTAGTGACTAGAGATGAGCGAGTACTGTTCGGATCAGCCGATCCGAACAGCACGCACGCATTGAAATGAATGGACGTAGCCGGCACACGGGGGGTTAAGCGGCCGGCGTCAAAGCGGAAGTACCAGGTGCTTCCATTCATTTCAATGCGTGCGTGCTGTTCGGATCGGCTGATCCGAACAGTACTTGCTCATCTCTAGTAGTGACATTTTGTTTCTGGAAACGGATAACCAGTAAATGTCCCGGGGAGGGGGGGGGGGGGGGAATTCACATGACCAACCCAGGGATATAGGCACACTTATATTTTTGATAAATTATGTAATTTAGAAAGTAGGCAGGGGGAGGGCGCTTTGATTAGTGTAGGAAAAACCCCACATACTCCCCTGTCCCCAATACTCTAGTCCAGTGATGGCGAACATTTTTGAGACCGAGTGCCTAAACTGCAACCCAAAACCAAATAAATTATCACGGAGTGCCAACACGGCAATTTAACCTTAAAACTCTGTGGGTCCACAATTGCGGACCCACAAATTACAGTCATGTGACTGGGGCTTTACAGATCTTGTACTGAAAGGTAAAGGTCTCTGCATTCTGTACTTTTAAACAATTAATTTTCACTATTTACATCGCACAGGATCTGTTTTATAGTTACCGTGCAATGTTATTACATCCTGTACTAATTTCATGTCTGCTATAAAACAAATACTGTGTGATATACATAGTGAGGGGACCCCACACAGTACAATCTGCCCCTCAGTGGCCCCCCCACACAGTACAATCTGCCCCTCAGTGGCCCCCCACACAGTACAATCTGCCCCTCAGTGGCCCCCCACACAGTACAATCTGGCCCACAGTGGCCCCCACACAGGATTATACCTGTATACTCCACAGTAGCCCCCTCCCACACAGCATGAACTGGTCCACAGTAGCCCCCTCCCACACAACATGAACTGGTCCACAGTAGCCCCCTCCCACACAACATGAACTGGTCCACAGTAGCCCCCTCCCACACAACATGAACTGGTCCACAGTAGCCCCCTCCCACACAACATGAAATGGTCCACAATAGCCCCCTCCCACACAACATGAAATGGTCCACAGTAGCCCCCTCCCACAGAGCATGAAAGATCCACAGTAGCCCCCTCCTACACAACATGAAATGGTCCACAGTAGCCCCCTCCCACACAACATGAAATGGTCCACAGTAGCCCCCTCCCACACAGCATGAAATGGTCCAGAGTAGCCCCCTCCCACACAACATGAACTGGTCCACAGTAGCCCCCTCCCACAGAGCATGAAAGATCCACAGTAGCAGCATAAAATGGTCCACAGTAGCCCCCTACCCGCACAGCATGAAAGTCTACAGTAGCCCCCTCCCACACAACATGAAAGGTCCACAGTAGCCCCCTCCCATACAGCATAAAATGGTCCACAGTAGCCCCTTACCCACACAGCATGAAAGTCTACAGTAGCCCCCTCCTACACAACATGAAATGTCTACCGTTGCCCCCCTCCCCTGACAGTGCAAACAAACACAATATAGTTACCTGAAGAGCTGCCGGGTGTTCTCTCTTCTGTTCACTGCGCGCGCTGATGACTTACGTCATCACGCCCGCGCTTGTTCAGAGGTCACACTCTGTAGTCAGTGTAGGCCGCGTAGTACGCGTGGCCTACACTGAGCTACACTGACAGCTTTCAGCTGGATGCGCATTTGCACAACCAGCTGAAGGCAGCGATCGCTCACTAACGGGGAATCCTGCATCGGATTCGCCGTTAGTGAGCGATCAGGGCGACAGCACGCGTGCCAGCAGAGGGGGCTCTGCGTGCCCTCTCTGGCACGCGTGCCATAGGTTCGCCATCACTGCTCTAGTCACTAGTGCTAGTCACCTGTCACAATGCTCTAGACTAGAGTCTAGTGCAGGGGTAGGGAACGTACGGCTCTCCAGCTGTTGCAAAACTACAACTCCCAGCATGCATATTGGCTCTGCTGTTCTGGGAACTCCCATGGAAGTGAATGGAGCATGATGGGAGTTGTAGTTTCACAGCAGCTGGAGAGCCGAAGGTTCCCTACCCCTGGTCTAGTGTCTCCAGCACGGCCCAATCCTACTGCTTCAGGGTTTTATCTTTACCAGAGCACTAGCCACAGCTAAATATGTGGTTTTTCACTTTGCCCAGCCTAATATAATTTTTTTATTATTATTATCCTATTTTTTTTTCTATTCTGGACAACCCCTTTAAACATTTTCCAAAAACACCGAGCTTCGACTTGCAAGGTTCAGACCGAACATGCCGGATTCGAAACTGCTATTATTGTATTTTGAAGTCTGTTCAAATCTCTGAGCATAAGAAGCGGACAGCCAGGGGAGATGAGCAAATATATATAAAAAAAAAAAAACAGCATTATTCACCTCTCCTGTGCTCTGACACAACTCCCTGCTGTATTCAGCACTCCTGGCTGACGTAAGGGACCGCGGATTGGGCCTCAGTATCACGTGGTGTCAGGACGCGTAGATCCAAGGGTCACTACGCCACATGATGTCAGTAGGGAGTCGCACAGGAGTGGTGAGTAACACAATGTCTTATATTT
This sequence comes from Leptodactylus fuscus, assembly GCF_031893055.1. Classification (NCBI taxonomy): domain Eukaryota; kingdom Metazoa; phylum Chordata; class Amphibia; order Anura; family Leptodactylidae; genus Leptodactylus; species Leptodactylus fuscus. The sequence goes on from NC_134273.1 coordinate 31,416,626, forward strand.
CCTCACCTCCCCTGGCTCTCCGATTATTATACTAAGGAGTCTGAAGAGACCCCAGCATGTAGTAATAGCGGATTCATTAGGCCCTTCTATAATTATTGCAATAACTGATTCAAAGTAATTGTCGTGAATAAAATCTTGTTAGTTATCCAGGTGTACGTTTGGTTTTGGTTATTTTTCGATTACCGTATATACTCGAGTATAAGCCGACCCGAATATAAGCCGAGGCCCCTAATTTTACCACAAAAAAACTGGGAAAACTTATTGACTCGAGTATAAGCCGAGGAGGGGAAATGCAGCAGCTACTGGAAAATTTCAAAAATTAAAATGGTCGGAGTTTTTAGGTGCAGTAGGTGCTGGGAAAGGGGAGGGGGTGTTTTGGTTGTCTGTCTGCCCCTTCCCTGAGCTTGAGGACTGTTTTTTTTCCCCCCACTTGGAATTCAGCCTGGCTGAATATAGGGTATCTGCAGATCCCCTATATTCAGTAGATCGGGCACTTTCAGACACAGGGATACCTAATGTGTTTGTGTTTCACAGATTTTCTACTTTTATACGTATTCTAGGGAAAGGAGGGATTTAGAACTTTTATTTATTTTATTTTTTTAAAGCCTCTTTTTTTTTCACTATTTTATGGGAGATTCTATACATTACTATTGTGGATGGTCATGGTTTTTCTCGCTTGTGGTTCATTCTAAAACTGCTCAGATGGTTAATAGGTGTGAACTTGGCTCTGATAAGTGGTGAGGTGTGCAGCAAATCAGATATGGGCAAATGCCAAATGAGAACGTGTCCATATCTGATAAAATATAAAGTTAACAACAAGGCAGTCCACTAAATTGCAGCTAAACCTCAAGGTACTGTAACCACATCTCCCACTAGATGGCAGACTGCTACCAGATTTGAGCAGGTCACTGCTGACTTCCAGACATCTATACATATACACATGTGCTGCACCGTACCGCTAATATATACGTATGCCTATGTACACAATTCATAGATTAAGTGTTCCCTTTGCCAAATCGGGAGCCATGAACCGGAGACACACAAGTGCATTTGTTTAGCTAATCCATACAGATGGTCTGAGCTTTAGTTTCCAGTGAGCTGTGCAAAAGCAAAGTAATGAAAATATTCAGGGCATATGGCGAGACTACACGCAGTTAGATAACATGTAGAACTACTTGATGGATGGCTGACCGCTGTCTGCAGGCACCTCGTACAAGCACTCGCCTCCTGCATGAGAAAAATCGTAAGCTTCTGACGTTTGGAAGTTCCACAATGCAAGTAGATAATATTGTTTTACATCACATGGTCTATACATAGGAAGATTTTGGCTTAATGAAGCTGTGCAATCATAGAAAGTCCAGTAGATAGGACAAAACTTGCTGATCAGTGGGTGTCCCACTGCTGGGACTCCTACCGATCTCTATTTGTTGGGACTCCTACCGATTTCTGTATTGCAGCCCAGTCTTGAATACAGCAGCTGGCCATACAACATGTGCCACGCCATTCATTTCAATGGGGACAGCCAGACATAGCGGAGTGCTTACCTGGCCAGCTCTGGTGGTCCCCATTCCAATGAAGGAAGTGGAATGTGCTGCTCAACCTGCCTACCATTAGATGGGAGACACCATGATGGATATGACACTGAATCTCAAGTCTATGGGACTGCATTGTGTGTGTGTGTGTATATATGTGAATAAATATATATATATATATATATATATATATATATATATATATATATATATATACACATACACCATGGGATTGGTCAATGTATTTGTATCAATACTATTATTAGCCACCCCTCTGGTTATCATGATTTTTATTTCATGCTAATGTATGTCCACCCTAGATGTGTTACCAGCAAGCCGCTATGGTCCTCATGGTTACAAATATATGTATCATTTTTTGTATTGAATACAAATGATAGATTTTGATAGATTTTAGGAAGAACTCCATTTTTGTGGTACTCAATGCTACTCAAGTGCAGGGAGTGAGCAGCGCAGCACCTGGCGTGTAAAACAACATCAGGAGCTGTGAGGTACAAGAAACAGGGACATCTTAAGGATAGTCCATCAATTTTGTAAAGGAAGATAACCCCTTAAAGGTAATTTATTACAGAAGCTTTACAAGGTTGTACAAAGTTTATGGTGAAACAGACCGTTATAAAGCAATGTCGTCCATAGGGGGAGCAAACTAATCTGTATTGAAAATGTTAGATCTGGCTACAACATGGTCGCACACAGTCCTGCAGCTGCCGATGATTTCACATAGGTATGTGAAAGCAGTAACAGATCAGTGACCACGTAGCCAGTGATAGTGGAAAGCCTGAAGCCAGATACTACCATCACTTACCTAAAGGGAGCCTGTCACCAGAACCCAACATATCAACCCAGCCCTGCGGATAGATAGGTTAGGGTGCCCTGAATCAAATGGTGCAAGAAAAAGTCCACAGCTACAGCCCTAAGGGTAAGTTCACACAGAGTTTTTTGGATCGGAACCTGAGGCGGAAGTCGCCTCAAGTTCCGATCCAAAAGCCGGGTAGCCGCGACTGAAGGCCGGTGCACTGCACTGGTATCCAGCCGCGCACTCTGCTCTGGATTAGGCCCAATGAATGGGCCTAGTCCGGAGGAGGGAGTGTCTTCAGGCCGCATCGCGAGGCGACTCGGTCTGAAGAATGAGTATCTCACTTATTTTTTCCGGGAGCCAATAAATCTGCTGCCTACAAGGCAGAACCTTTGTGTCATGTTTCTTTCACTGTACAAATCGCTTTCCCTCGTATCCGTGTCTACATCATATAGAAGTAAAAGAGCGCGCTCACCTTTACAGGGAAGGACAGGCTCTGATCAATTATTAAAGGGGAAACATCAAAAAGGTTCTGAAACTGAGAAAGACCTGAATACTACAGAATGTATCCTTCTAAAACATCCCAGCGGGAAACATACCTAGACAGTGTACCCCAGAGATCACCCTTATAAGTATAACCTGCATCTCTGATCTCAGTCATCGGTTCTTTAAGATGAAATAACACAGGGAGTGGGGGGGCTGGGCAGCAATGAAACACTATACAGCTATAATATACTTTGTGTGTCACTCACTTGTGGTTTTCCAGATCTCTGCTTGCTGATCTTTATCCTGTAGAAGTCACCAATGAAAGTTCTCACTGGCTGACAGGAAGCAGAGGTTGTAAAACCCATAAGGAGTTGATATAAAAGGATATTATACAAAGCTCTTGCATTCGTGCAATAAATTAGCCATTTATGTGGAAATTGACATCCCTTCAAGTCTTAGGGCGCAGTGAAATGTAGTTCCTTATCGGAGGGTTAGAAGACTACATTGTTATAAAAAGCTGTATGCCCCGGGAAAGTTCGCCGAGTATACATTAAGCAGATGCTCATAAAAAGACAAAAAATAAATAAAATCCGTGGGATTTTAGTCCGCGGTCCCATTGAATTGAACAAGAATCTCTTTGGATGTAAGAATCCATCTTCTACACCATTCCAGACAGCCCAGTGTACGCACCTTATCCTGAGGAGCAGAGGTGGAGATTTGCTCTGGAGTGTCCAAACTTTGCGACTTTACCAGAGGAGCATTTCTGGAGACGCTGGAGCTGGGATCGTTTCCGTGGCCCTAATTAAGACAGAAGATAAGGAAGAAGACATTAGACTAAGACTGTATTATAGGATCTTAAGCCAGTTGTACAGGACTGTTATGTCACCATAATTTAGTATTTGCGCATAATGATGCCTCTACATTTCAGATATATGGGCACACTAGGCAGAGGTTGCATGTACTTTCAATGGGTATGTCCACTACTTGTTTCACCTGAAAATCTATCATCAGGGAAGAGGGTGCAACATCCCAAAAACATTAGACAATTGGTCAGAGCTACCAAAATTGACACCATGGGCAAACATTTATCTCATGTGTATGGGCACTTCAAAAGGGTTTTCAGGATCAATGGCAAACCCAGGAGTGGTAGAGCAGGGGTAGGGAACGTACGGCTCTCCAGCTGTTGCAAAACTACAACTCCCAGCATGCATACTGGCTCTGCTGTTCTGGGAACTCCCATGGAAGTGAATGGAGCATGCTGGGAGTTGTAGTTTCACAGCAGCTGGAGAGCCGAAGGTTTCCTACCCCTGGGGTAGAGGGTGCACAAAAAAACACAATTTGGGAACTGGTGATATGTCAGCAGTGAAGTCACCTTAGCCTCTGTATTCTTGGCATGTCCAATGCCAGCTGCAGGTGAAACAGGGGGCACAACGCCCAAACATAGGACTTTTACTTTACTGCACCCAGGTCCCTACTAGGTTCCACACAGATCGTAGAATACCCCTGTAAAGGGGTACTCTATTACTATAAAGTCCAGACAATGAAGGGGACGGCACACTGATTTTGCAGTGCATTCCCTTCTTAGCGCCACTCCTGGCCGTGCAGGGAACTGTTGTACAATCCTTTCCCTGTAAGTTTGAGGAATGCTTGACAGTAACATAGAATATAAAGTAATAAAAGATACTTCACTAATATGCAGCTGCTGTTCAGTAAGGAGATGGAAAAGAGGAGCCACTTTAAGATGGCAGCATTAAGACACTTATCACTTGCTATATATACTGTTATCCAGGCCTCAAAATCACAACCTGCTCTCATCCAGCCAGTATTCAGCAGGCACTTGTAGGATTAAACTGTACTTAAAAGTCTAGATTAAGTCACCCGGGCCCTTAATAAATCTCTCGGTGCCTTTGTGGACATGCCAGGCTGTCATCGGGGCCAATCTTGTGTGGGCGGCTCATCAGGATTATTGCATGATCCATCTGGAACACTGCAGCTAAATAAGCAGTTCCCATTACGGGCCTGCGGCTTAATTACTAGAAGTGAGAGTGCAAGGATGCGATGGCAAGGAGAGCGAGGCACGGATATAGGTGGAACCCATGAATTACCACAGGTACAATAACCATCATACACCCCACAATGTTATTGTGTACTGCAAGGAACACAGATGGCAAGTAGGAAATATAGTAATACAGCACAGTATGAATTAATCCAAGATCTGTCAACATGCTGGAATGTAACTCGCAAAAGCAAGAAAAAATATTTGGGGGATTTATCATCCTACTATGCAGTAAAACAGTCATAGACTGCAGGTTTCAGCCTTGTTAAAAAAAACTAAAATTTTGCTGGGTTGAGGACACATGATGGATAAAGCTGAATGTTTTGTTGCAGATTTTGCCAACAACTCAGCCTTACAAGGGGTTCCTGGCTAGCCTGGCAGTAGAGAGCTCACATGACAGCTGCAGCCAGTCACTAGTCTCAGTGGTTGCTGGTGAGGGACCAGTGACATATGACAGCAAAATCACTGCTCCCTCACAGGGAAGACAAGAGGCCAGTGACTGACCAGCCATGTGAGTCTCTCCACTCCCAGTCTGACCAATCTCAGTACCAGAGGTTGTGCAACAGAGTCCTAGGAAAAGGGGAGCATGACATTTTCTTTTCCCTGGTGAAAGCTTTTGATTGAATGTACATAATGGAATCAAAATGATTGTATCTAATAGGTTCTAAACTTTGTTCTTGTACAGTAAAAAACCAGACAATTAACTAAATACTTTTTTTTTGTTTTTTTCTTTTCAGCTGTTATCCCAGCAATGCAACCTATCCACAGTACAGTCAGTGTCCCCTCCTACTCCTCACAATCCAATACAAGTCACTCACCAGCCAAAAATGGCAGGAGGAAATGAACTGGATTTGTTGCATGCTCCCATGAGAATAGTGTCAAAACTGTGCAGGGAACACAAAGGGTATTTTCCAACTGATCACTTCCTTTTTTTGACCCCCTGCCCAACTTCCCTTGTGCTGAACACCAGCTTAGTGTGACATTGATAAACCGCGATTCCCCCCCCCCCCCCCTCCCCAATGCTCCAAGCACCTAATTTACATATTGAGTAATCATTGAAATTCTGGTCACCACGGGGATGAAATGACAAAGCCGAGGTATGACCGATACTCTTACACTGCAGATGGCAGATAGTGGGAGGCTCCTGCTGCAGCCAGTTGTCTCACAGCCAGACTATTTGTAAGTCTGCAGGATTTTCTACATGCTCCCGAAATAGACAAGCAGTAGGGACACGAGTTTCTTCCATTCTCTTTTATAGCTAGTGATCGTTTCATCTTAACACATAGAAATAACATGGAGTCACCTTTTCATACTCATTCTTGGCCTTACTCAGCATCTCCAGGATGTCAATGGGTCCGCTACTGGAGCCATTTGTAACAATTGGGCTTTTCCGATTCTTCATTTTTGCAGATTCTAGTTCCACCACTCTGGAAATATACAACAGGTCATAAGACTAACAAAATACACTCACTCATTCAATATATACATACATATATAATCATTACATACAGTCAGTAAGGGTGTAACTTAAAGCAGTGCAGATGGTGCAGTCAATGATATAAATGGCACTTTATGGTTGAAGGGGCCTGGTACATATATATATATACACACACACATATATAATATATCACCAAGATTTCTAAGAACATTTTGGTAAGAGTCCAATAGAAAATGATGCCCAAACCTTCACCAAGACTCTCTAAATATAGATGTTACTAACCCCATGTGACCCTTCCAGCCGAGCTTCTGCTCCACTAGCTAAAGCCTTCCAGGCCAAACTGTAGCAATGACAATACATTACTAGACCCGTATTCCTCTCCCCCCTATAATCCACTCTAATAAAAGCCATATTAATCAACAAAACAAGTTTTCCATGTGCAGGATGGCAGGCGAGCAGCTCTGTCGTGTCTGAGGTCCTGTGCAGTACGGCTCCCAGCAACGCCGCAGGACGCCATCCAAACAATTCCCCAATGTGTCACTCACTCAAGTCACCATTTCTGCAGGTCCCAAAACTGTCTAACAAGGTTGTAAATTCTTCTTAAGATTGACTGTGCAATATAAATACAATTCAGGTTTTATAGGAGTGAAGTGAATGAAATTAAAAAACATAAACAACAAAAGCAGCAAAATAGACCGAATAAAACCAGCGGAGCAAACTGTACGATCAGTTACATGTCCTGCTAGGTTCACACTGACCCGAACAATGGAGAGCCGGACCACTAAACCAGTGGTTACACATTGAGCCCGGCGGACCCCATTATAGTGTCTGTCCTTATAAAACTGAAACCAGTGGAGAAAAAAAGACCTCCATGCAGGCGCAGATGTGAACGTAGCCTTAGCTGCAGTCACACGGTCAGCAGTATTCATATGTGCTGGGAACCCCACTGCCAGATACAGCAAACTAATCCCCAAGTCCTTTTACCTCGCCAAATGGAGCCAAATATAATAATACATTTTTAATTTATATAGCGCCAACCTATACCGCAGCAGTTAGGGTTCAGGTATAGACAAAATGAGATATGATAGTGCAAGGGCACGTAATTCATTTTCAGCCACTGTATTTAGCCCCAGTCGGCATTCTGCCACAGCTTTCTACTGCTGGTTAGGACCAGATGAATGGAGACTCGAGCCACAGAAACCACAGTAAGATCGAGCAGGACGCTTATTATTTCCAGTGTCCTTCTGCGATCTCTGTCTCCCATTGAAAACAATAGGAGGCAGATTCTACACAACATATGTTGGATGGTATATATATATATATATATATATATATATATATATATATATATATATATCGTGTTAAGGGGGGTATGTTCTCACCACCATTAATTACCGGTCATAGAAAAATATTGGTAAATATGTCTTTCATCTGTTTCCCAAAGATTGCTGCAACCAGTTAGAAGATGTGTTTGGCGATTCAAGATGGCGCCGGGTGTTTATCTTCCTTATTCCGCTCACCATTTGGTCCTTAATTGCCTTTTTAAGGTTACATTGGCACTATGGAAATGTGATGACAGGTTCAGCTGTTCAGAGACACATGGGCATATACATTAGTAACGCTGCCATGAGCTGCAATGTATACAATTTATCTTCCTAGCACATCACTGACTCTCAGAGAAACACACAAATGAGCGACATGTAGCGCTGCATATATTTCACACTATACTGGGTCAATAAAGACATTTCCTCCCATGCTTCTTTATAAAGAAACAAATAAAATCTGGGATGTGTCTGACCTGGAGAACTATTGAATCTTAAGCACATACACAAGAGTGACGTACAAATAACATGGTATAGTGTATGTGCTCAGGAAAGGCCATATCGGATCAAAAGAAGTTCAATCCTTGGCACTCCCGTCGATCAGCTGTTTGAAGGAGACTGATATTCCAGTATCCACTGTGTACCAGGCGCAGTGCCACACTATTAGTAGTGACAGTCCCTGGAATTACACCTCACTGCAACTTTGCCCCATTCAAGTACACCAGATTGAGCTGTAGAATACAGGCACAACATGCAAAAAGCCAGATGACAAAAGGCTGAATATATAAACCAACTAGACTTTTGGAAACTGCAAAGGTCACATGTAACGATAAAGAGAACCTGTCACGTCCTCCTTCAATATCTGCTGATTCCAGCACAGTTGGAATTCTTTCTCTAGCCCCCACCATTCCTGAGCAATCATTCCTGTCATTTTCAGCACCCTATAGGCTTTTTAGGTTCTCTACATGGGCAGTTCTAGACTATCTGCTCCAATTCAGGGTCACCCACCTGATAGTATTGAGCATATCATGTGTAGAAACTAACAGAACTGATGGCTAAGGAACGGTAGGGGATAACAAAACCTTTCCAATGGCGCTGGAATCAGTGGAGCAGCAGCTATTGGTGGATGCAAAGAGTTGGAGTTGGTGAAGATGGTGAAAGGTCCCCTTTAATAAGAACTAAAGTAACCATTCACAAATATCCTCTTAAGGAGAGCAAGAAATTCTGAATGAATTATACATTTAGGACACAGTGTTTTGCTGGAAAGCTCAGCATCCTGGGCAGCTGGCGGAGTCTGTACACATTTCATGGCTTCCAAATCTTTAAATGTTGGGACCAAATACCACTGAAGGCGGCAAACACTGATTTCTGCAAATACAGTCTTAAGATAGCTAGAATAAAATTGTAAAAAATAAAACTTAAAGGGAATGTGTCACCAGGACCTTTCAGGCATATGAAGTTTATGTTAACTACTTTTTATTTTTAGGGGCTTGGCCATTTTCAAACTGTCTAAAAGTGGCCAAGATGTAGTTTTCTAGATCTCTGCTTGTGGACACTCAATCTGCTTACTCTCAGTGGATGAAAATCAGTCCACAGTCACGTGATATACAGTCCATGGTCATGTGATGGACACACAGGTGTCCATCACAACCATTTACATGTAAGGAGCTGTGCAAGGGTTTTTTTGTTTTGGGTTTTTTGGCGTCGCAAGCTGTAGTTTTTATGGGTACAGATTTGTTGTGGTATAAGGATTGTTCAGAAATGTTGCAAACTCCTTGAAATCCACTTTAACTAGTACAGTGAGCAGTGTTCAGATTCTAGAGTTCAATGTTAAAAGCAGGAATTGCGTACAGAGGGACAAGACAACCCTTTTCATGAACTCCACTTGCGTCTGATGCAGAACGCATCCGCATTTTCTGATCCCCGGGTTCCCCATGGCCTGGTCCAATCTCTGTCTCCTATTGAAGACAATTAAAGGTAAAATCACTGATTTTGTGAAGGAATCTTCATCAAAATCCGAACCAGATTTCACTGTTTCAACATACCGCCAAAGCCCCATACACATGATACAGTGTGCTGTCAGAGGGGTTTCAATGCTTTGTTTATTTGGCGTAACATGGAGCATGTCCTATCTAGCTCCGTGAAAATGGAGCATAACCCCCCACTAAAATCAACAGAGAATGGGAGACAATCGGATGTCACCAGAGTGAATTCCTTTACAAAAATCGGACTCTCCTCGGCCTACACACTCAGCCACGTATATGAAGCCTAAGAGTTTTTGAGATGTAAAAGTTTCCTGGATAGTTTGTGTCCTTGTTGTGAATCAACTTCTGGGGATAGATCAGTTTATTGAAAGAATAGATTTGTATCTGCTGTGCCATGTGCACAAAATAAATTATATATCATTGGGTACAAATAATTCATCAAGCAGATTATTTATTTCTTCCACTTCAGATAAGGAAGAGGAGACAAAGTTAATTGGCGAGAGCCGTAAAAGAGACGGAAATCTGTTGTGCATCATCTATCATGTAGAAGCAAGCAGGGCCCTTTCAAGCCAAAGTGTGTACCATGGAGCAGAAATTACCCTTCCAGATGATCAAAGCATTGCAGAATGAGGAACACAATTATCAGAATTAATTGAGCTTCCTTACTGGGAGCATGAGCATCTGGTGAACTGCCTGACAACCCGCTGACTTCTAGGAGAGTTCAGACTGAATTACAGACATCGGAACTCCTTAAAGGAGAACTAACCCAAGACTGAATGATAGAAGTGAACAGGAGATGTGTCCTCTCCGTGCCAGACTGATAAACGGCCTATGTGTAGAGGAAAAAAGCCATAGGGCTTATTCACACAAGCAGTGATGGAGAAAGAGTGTATTCTCATGTTCTTTGTTGCAACAGACTGAAAAAACTCACATGGTTTATATTTGTCCATTTTGATGAAAATATGCAAATCTATGCTCCAGGATGTAATTAGGAGAAGAGTGCCTCTGTATGCCGCCCTATAGGGGCAGCCCCCTTAACATCATGCATGACTCAGTTAATAAGCCTATGGACATGATGCGGGGCTTATTGCCAAACTAGTATTTCTATTCCAAAAGGAACATATTCCCAGCTATGAACAGCGCTGGTTTGGTCTTTTGGACCTCCTCAGCATAGCGCAGGGATACTAGTTTGGCAGAGTGAGAGACTATAGATGAGGGTCAGGGGATAATCATAGAGTGTGTGCCTACATAGGCGTACGGAGACTTACAAGTCATTCCTGCTCCGCTAGGGATCCTGGGTAAAAAATATGCAAATCTATTCTCCAGGATGTAATTAGGAGAACAGTGCCTCTGTATGCTGCCCTCTAGGGGCAGCCCCCTTAACATCATGCATGACTCAGTTAATAAGCCTACTGACATGATGCGGGGTTTATTGCCAAACTAGTATTTCCATTCCAAAAGGAACAGGCCCTAGAGGGCAGCATACAGAGTGCACTGTTCTCCCAATTACTTCCTGGAGAATAGATTTGCATATTTTTTACCCAGAATCCCTAGCGGAGCAGGAATGACTTGTAAGTCTCCGTACGCCTATGTAGGCACACACTCTATGATTATCCCCTGACCATTCTGATGAACAAACAGAGCGAATAGAAATCAATGAGTTGGTTTTTAAAGAATGCAGAAACAGACTGACCTCCGAGTTATGTCTATAAAAAAAAAAATGCATCAGCGAAATGGGCAAATAAAAGTCCAATAAAAATTACTGAACGAAACTCACAGTGAAAAACAGACAAGCAATGGATGCAAACACTGCCCTTAAAAAAACAGACCAAGATATACACACATGGTCATGTAGATATAGGCTTAGGGTTCAACAGACTTAAGGGGGAAATGTAGGAAATGAACAAATTCAGGAGGAGGCCGGGGAAAAAAAAGAAAACATACTCCAGTGTCCACCCTTGTGTATGCGTGCTTTTCTCGCCATGGAAGGCTGTCGTCAATCAGTAGTGACTGAAATGGACCTGGTGATGTATGTGAGCGAGCCATTATGTGCGGCTCAGGACTTCTGGTGTCAAAGACTTGGTGTGCGCACAAACAGTGGCAGCGGACACCAGACTGTCAGTGACGGGGAAGTTCTTTTGGTTGTTACACCTTCCTTGGCCTCCTCTGGGATTTGTCAAATTCCTGGACAAGACCTATGTTTGTTTTTGTTAGCCAGTGGGTAGGAAATATAAAAACAAAAAACTTGAAGTCTTCAGTAGTTGATACCTTTTTTTAATGGCTAACTAATAATGATAACAGATAACGTTTCGAAGCTCTCAGCTTCTTTGTATGTAACAATAACCAATAACCTTCTCCCCCCCCCTTCCTCCTAGAGTGGTAGTCCTATGTGTCCCTCTGTACCTAAATACCGTGTTTCCCCGAAAGTATGACACCCCCTGAAAGTAAGGCATGCGGGGGTTTCTGTTGAATTGCCTAATATAAGGCATCCCCCGAAAAAAAGGCATGCCCGGCAGTGGTGAGCGGGGTTTCGGGGGGCGGGGCTTAGCGGAGCTTTGCAAGCTCCACTTCACTGACACAGCAGCCGTGCTCTGTGCTCCGTGTGCACAGCAAAGCCGGCTGCTGCCTCTGCTGTTGTAGGATGAGCTCTCCCAGCTCATCCCAGAGGCAGAAGCAGCAGCTGCCATACAGAAGAGGCAGCAGCCGGCTTTCCTGTGCACACGGAGCACAGAGCACGGCTGCTGTGTCAGTGAAGTGGAGCTTGCAAAGCTCCGCTAAGCCCTGCCCCCCGAAGCCTAGCTAAGCCCCGCTCATCACTTCCAGGACGAACAGCAGCATCAGCACTGCTAGGAAGAAGGGAAAGGTAAGTATGATACCTTCCCCCCTCCCCTACACTACACTACCTACAACCGGCAGTTATGCTGACGCTCCACTAAGGAAGTGCCGGCATGACTGCCGGTTGTAATAAGGCACCCCCCGAAAATAAGACAGGTCCTATATTTAGAGTGACAATTTAATATAAGACACTGTCTTATTTTCGGGGAAACACGGTATGTATCCTTCAGAAATTGTTTTTAGATATACCTGAAGAAGAAGCCGAGAGCTTCGAAACATTGTAATCTGTCATCATTATTAGTTAGCCATTAAAAAAGGTATCAACTACTGAAGACTCAAGTTTTTTGTTTTTATATGGACAAAACCTATAAACCAAGGGTGTCAAACTCTAATACACCCAGCATTGAATAAATGTCTATCATTGAGTAAGTTTTTCCCTCACATCAGATAGAACAATGAACTTTTTCATATAGAAACAAACAAGTTTTTCTTAAACCTAGAGCCTGGAACAAGCAAAGATTAATACAGTTTGCTCCATTCTGATCAACTCTACTAGACTCTCTAGTTGACATTTGGGAAGTTCTCATGGGCCAAACATAAGTAAAACTGTGGCCCATGGTTTGACACCTATGCTTTAAACAGTGAAAGAGCGACTGATCTAGGTGGAGCCTCCTCAGTCTGCATTCAGTCTAAGGGTGCATTCACACTGAGGAAAATGGCACAAGAAAAGGAAACCATTGAAGTCAATGGGAGGCCTTTTTTCAGCACTGAATCTGACGTGGATTCCACACCAAATTCAGCACCATTTTCCTCCGTGTGAATGCACCTTAATGTAAAAACTGAGTGAATGCTATAGGGACTGGGAAGCTATAGTAAAGTCAGCGACCTGGGGGTTGGTTACAATCACATGATCCATGGTCAAAACCATCACAGGACTCAAGGTACAACTTTAATGAATCCACATAGGTAGTTATATTAAAGGGATTCTATCATTCATCTTCTCCCACATCACCGTTACATCTTCATCCAAAAGCGCCAACTGTGCATGTCCATCGGCCAAATGGAGGCGGCGCTGAAGTTTTCAAGCAGCACAGAGGAAACCCCAGTGCTGTTTAGGCATGGGGAGGAACTCTTCCTGTGATGTCTGGAGACTCATTGCATAACGACAACAATCGAGATATCTACCAAACGGAGGCGACGTGGGCTTCGTTAAAAACGGGATTCTAGTGATAGAATCCCTTTAAACTCCCCGGACAACCACTTTAAATGAGTAAATAATGAAAGTGATTAGAGCAGAAGTTCCCAAACTTTTTTTTCTCGTAGACCACTTTCAAAATTTTACTGGTTTCGGTGGACCCCCTGCTGCTACATTTCTACCATATTCCCAAAACTCGTCAAAAAATGTGAAAATTAGATCTAACGATGGAAATTTGCGTCGCGGCTGAGACCCTTGGGGGTCCACCTGGACCACTTTGGGAATCACTGGATTAGAGGAAGGGACTTTTTTAGGGAAATACACGGAAGGCTGTAAGGTAACAAGGTATGCCTTTACCTGTTCAATCCCCCAATGTGCCTGTCCAACCCGCTAGTCTTTGGTTACTGGAAGCAGTTTCTGACCTCAGTGGTGTATACTCTTGCCTCCCTTTGCCCCATTTTTTTCAGCTCTCAGTGGACGGGTCTGCTGTGCTGCTCCAATGACTAGAACAGAAGAGCCTCCCTTTCCACTGCTATGATTCGGTGCTGGAAAACCCATTTAATTGCCTGAACACAACAGTAAAGCAGTATGCAGTGAGATCCTACACATTTAGTAGTGGCACGCTTTTGTCTCCCTTAGCTAGTTCTAAAACAATCACACCTTCACTATACAATCATCTTTAAAGATAAGTACCTGACATTTATTGCTCTTTTGATATAATGGGGTTTTCCATTAGAATTTTTATTCCGATGACATTAAAAACACCTTTAGGCTAAGGCCCCACGTAGCAGGATGCAGGAAAAAAGCACTGCAGGAAAAATCGTGGCAGAAACGCAGTTTTTCCCGCAGCACTTTTCACAGAAAGTCTGCAGAGGAACAGTTTTTCAATTATACCTATAGAAACGTTAACAGTTTCCCGGTGGGTAGAATTGTCTTGTAACAATAGTCTTGGAAATTGAAGCAATTCCGCGGCACATATTTGTATGATAGACCTCAGCATGTACTCTAAAGACCCGCAGCCCCTTTGGCCAGGGTGTTTGAGAGTAAATTGGACTATGTTGCAGTACCAAGAACAACCACCATAAGTGTACAGTGCTATAAGGAGCAATGTAAGCAATGGAGCCTCAGTGATGCAGCCCTTGCAATAGCAGAACCTGCACACACTACGTAACCAGAAATCTCCTATATACAGCTCTCATATGCAGTAAATACTAGAGACAAGATGTAAATAATAGGTGGCTGTTCTGGGTTGTATGCACATTGTGACTGCACTGTACATCTGACATATATGACAGGAACACTCATTAACAGAGCCCAAGAACGTTCTATTGAACGTTGGTCTATCAGGCTGTAATATAAATATAAAATTATTTGGGCAGCATACTCCACTGTGTGCCTATAGGGTGTAAGTCGGAGGCATCCATCACAAAATCTTCCCAAACTAGACTTCAAATGGTGGAAATGGTTTCTGCAACTTTAGAAAGTAGACAGAAACCTTCAGATCGCTTCTGCTCAGCAGCTATTAGCAAGTCGCTTACACAAGCCCGCCAGGTCTCAGATTTCAGACGTAGGCTGGAGACTCAACAATCGTACTCACTGGGTCATCAGCTTTGCAATCCGCTGGCAGTCACTCTTGTCATAAAACCAGATACTGTAAATGGACACTGAAAGAGATAGAGACACATAAAAACATAAGATAACATTGCAATCATCCAGAACATGTCTTCTCCAGCCACACCAGATAACAACAAACCACCCAGAGGCTGCGCGCTCCCAAAGCCAAAAACACTTGATAAGTGAAACATGTTACGTTTGGAGAGGGGATTTTTTCTGGCATCTGTAAGGGGGGGGGGGGGAATGTTAAAAACATAAATCAAAGACTTTTCAATGTCTCCACATGGAAATGTCCTCCACCATTTTTGGACATTGGTCGTTTTTTTTTCTACATTTTTCATAAGTTTTTTTTTTTGCCGCATCTCCATTTTCTCTCTGCCAAGTTATGGTGACTGCTTTGCAGGTTATGACAGGGTTCAAGTGTCTCCTATTAATGAAATAGCTACAGGTCCCAAAGGTGGAACCAGACAGACACATGGAGTCACATGAGTGGATCCTGACACAACCAATTTAATTTGGACAAAAACTGAAAAAAAGTTTGGAAATAAAGTAAAGCCATCAAAAAAAAAAAAAAAAAAAAAAAAACCTCACTCAATACACAGCCATCAATGTCTAAACCCCTGGCAATAAGGGTCAATACACCCCAAAGTGAAAATGCACAAATTGTGCCCCAAGTGTCAATATTTTGTATGGCCACCATTATTTTCCAGCAATGCCTTAACCCTCTTGGGCATGGAGCTCACTAGAGTGTCACAGGTATGAGTATGCAGAACAGGGACCAATCCCAAACCTTTACTTGCGTCTGACTCAACGGAACAGCAATTTACACTTGAAAAAGGGCGCGAGTAATCCCAAAACACGTTGTGTGAATATTGCCAATAAAGCCTTCATTTCTTCAACACACCGTGGAAGCGCGATTCTTATACTCCCCACCTCCCAAGTAAGGCTGAGGCTTCTTTTGTTGCAGATTTTCCTGCGGTTTTTTTTAGCCAAAACTAGAAAAGGCTACAGAAGGAATGGGAAATATATAGGAACTCTTATACTTCTCCCTTTTGCTCAATCCATTCCTGGCTTTGGCTCAAAAAAACGCAACAAAATCTGCAACAACAAAAAGCTGCGTTTCTGCAAAGTGGGGACTCAGCCTAAAGGTTCGGGATAGGTCCCTGTTCTACATACATATACACCTCGGGGTGTCAGGAATCAGCTGCACTCCACTCAGAGAGGAACTCTCTGATAAATCAGTTCCGACGCTTCCAAAGGTGTTGTGGTCTTCCACAGCCTCCTCTATTTTTTCACCTCTCCTTTTCCTACCAACTGACTTACGCAACGGGGCGCTCGGTGTCCTTTCCTTTTTATTTTTTGAACATGTATGAGTACAAGAGAGAGTGTGAGAGTGATAACAGCAAATGTAAGACATCTGCTTCCCATTCACACCTGAAGCCTTGTAACACCAACCAGTCACATAACACAGATGGGGGGGGGGGGGGATAGTTAATTGAGCACAATTTGTCCAGTTTAACTTAAGGGTTAGGGTAAGTACTTAATTTTGTTGTCAGGAGTTTAGACATTATAGCTGTGTGTTGAGGGATTTTCATGGCACATCAAATTCACAATGTTATACAAGCTGTACATTGACTATTTTACATTGTATCAGTGTTGTCCCATGAAAATATATAAGGAAATAATTACAAAAATGTGAGGGGTGTACTCAATTTTGTGAGATACTGTATATTATATATACATACACAAATTTTTTGTGAACAGTACAGAGCTGCAATACCACACCCAACCCATAGGCAAGAGTGGCGCTGTTTGCAGAAGAAACCAGTCCCACTTATTAATCCCATATAATCCTTTTGAGGTTGGTCCTGGGCCCACATCCACATCCACTCAATACAAGGTAGCGAATAAAGGTTTATAGTCACCTCTGTTACTTGGGTCTATGCCACATGACACCTGTACAGGATCTCGGTGTAAACGCTGCCGTTATTCTGACTGAAGGCACTGTAAAACATGAGGCTGAGCAGTCGCTTCCATCGCTAACCCTCATAACAGGAGATTTTTTTTTATTTTTTTTTTTATTTTTGCTGTTATATTTCTACAAGCCTCAACAAATCACCTTCCGTGTCAAGATGTTCCTCTGCTGTCACACGAAGCCCTCAGCCCTGGCTGAGACACGGCGTCCAGACCCACAACCCAAATCCCACTTCACTGAGCTGACAGCCATCCAAACAAAACCCTGGGCATCCTTCCAAAGTTTATACATCACTGCGGGGTTTTCAAAGAGGAAACGCTTTATCCAAAATATATTACGTTACAGCAATATAACAGAGTAAATGCACATGACAACCTAATGGCGCTATTATCTGACCATCCCTCAGCCTTGATAGCTGGTCTGTAAACGCAGTAAGGCCTCGTTCACATCTCAGTTTAGCCCTGCGCTGCTTTTACTCTCGGGGTATATGTGTGAAGGTCTAAAAACAGAAGACATATTCTTTCACCGATATTTTTTCTACTAATGCAACAGATTCATTGACTATAATGGGGCAGATGGTGTCGGCAGCATTTAGCTCGACCTGCTTCCATCAGTGCTCATTTTTTTGTGCACTACGTTGCTTATTTTTTTGTACCAAAGTAAAAAGCCCCCCCCCCCCCCCCCCTTGGACAAAGAACAATAACACCAAGTTGTCAATTTATGTATAGATTTCTATGAAGAATAACAGGGGACTTGCCTTGCTATGAAGCAAGTCGTATGGCAAGTGACTTTTGCAGCGTCGCAGGCTGGTAAACATTTACTGGGAGGACAGCGGGGGCGACAACGAAGGATTGCCGGAAGAACAGAACGAAGAGGTAAGTACTGAGGACCTATTACACCATGTTCACCACTGTGACCGCGATCCACCAAAAACCACAAATGGATACGTTACGGTCTCGTGTATCCTTATTTTTGGGGCGGTAATGCTCCAAAGACTCACCGGCAGATGGTTTTAAAAGCCCATTGAAATCAATGTTTGTTATTTTTAAACGACCCATTCTAGTCAGTTTTTTTATGATCTTTCCATGGACCATTAGGTGCGGAGACACCAATGCAGAGGAGAACCCAGTCTTACTAAAGTACGTCAATTCTGAACCACTTTTAAATAAATGGAAACCTGAACTCAGAATATTAACCCAGCCCTGCAGACAGACGGTTTAGGGTTGCCGGAATCAAACAGTGGTTTCCCCTTTTGATGGGGTGCCTATGTTGGATAGAAATTGTCTTTTTTTGTCAATATGCAAATGAACTCTTTGGAGCAACGAAGGCATCGCGTAAGGGGTAAGCGACTCTCATAAATTTATGACTTGAAATAAAATCAATTGCTGTCACTGGTATCAACTTGCGATCCACTGTTTCATTGATTGGCTTGGCAAGGCGCTGGCCTGGCATTTTTTATCAGAGCTCTGCACAAGGATGGCCTTGGGATTCCCAGGAGCAGTACACCAGGGGCACTAGGTTCACACTAGGGTTCGGCTCTCCGTCATTCCGCACGGGGACCGAAAGAGGGAGAGACTGTCTGCTTAAAAAGCAGTTACCCAAGGACACCTGCAGGATACTTATTGCTGAATTTGCGGCGAGTCTCCTATGCAGATGTGAACCTCGCCTTACTGGTGCCATCGCTTCAACAGCAATACTATACATGCTGTTATAGTGGAGTCTATACACAACCACTAAAGGTGAGCACCCCCTAGAAGAGCTGAAGGGTCTTTCTCTAAGTCAGTTTTATATGTGGTCAGAGCTTCTTTTAACAAATTCTGTAATGGATGCTCCTCACAGAGCCTCCAACAAAGATGTGAACTCGGCCTATGGATTATATCGCGACAATCGCTCCTGTCACAGGCTGAACAGTCAGTTCTTCACCTTGAATACTAGAATCAGGAAATCTGCAAAATGTAAAGATCAGAATGACTAGTACAAGAGCTAAATGGTGATGGCTAGAAGACTGGGCCAGAGAGTATTCCTGGTATAAGGTGGTTATTACCAACCCCAAATGGTCCAAGGAAGGCAGGACAACCAGAGAAATAGTGTCATGGATGCCCAAGGGTGGCTACCAAGATACAAAAGACAAGTCCGTCTGGTCTGATGTCACAGGAGAGCCACTGTAACAGAAATTACTGAAAAAGTCTGAACACATTGAGAGATCTTGTGGAGTCCGTGCATCGATAGGTCGGAGCCGACTTTGTTGCATGTGGGGTCCTACACAATATTACACAGGTGGAGGAAAAGCAATGCCTGACCAGTGTAGCATCTAACAATTGAATGGATGAAGACAAATGGGAGACGCCACAATTATAGTACAATTCCTTTTCATTTCATTTCCCATAGGATACATTTCATAAGTTTGTACGGTAATTGTCCACATAAGGAAACCTTTTGTAAAGGGTCCTTTCATCTGGCAGCTAGCAGCAAGCCTAGTACTTCACAGAAAAGGAAGATGAAGAACGCAGAGCGATGGCTTAATGGGCAGCGAGATAATGAATGCCAGGAGCAGAGCAGCTAAGCCCAGAACTAGATCCCCAATCGTCATCTGTCTGCCAACATTGGAGGGCTCCTTCTGTGCTGATGGCAAGGAGTCATAGAAATTCCAGCAGAAGCATGCAATGTCGTACATTTTATAGCAACAATGCAAACACACAAGATGCTGCCATATGAGACACCCATACACAACCTATACAATTCATTTTGGCTACTTAGATACATCCACATGTGAAATGAGCAACAATATAAACAGAGAAACGTTCATCTCGCCAGGAAACCCATGTGCATATAAAATTCATGTACTATAGTCCAGATAGATCATCAGTTACTTCTGTGGGGGTTCTCAGCACCACTACTGATCAGCTGTGTGAACATGCACAGTATTCTGTGGTGACGTGAATGGTACTGCAAGCTCTGCTCCCCTACACTTAAAAGAAGACCTTTCACCACCTCCAACAATTCCAGTTTTACATCAATTAATAGCTGCCTTTCCACCAGTTTCAACACAGATGGAATTTTTATCCTAGCCCCCACCATTGCTCAGCAGTCAATGCTGTTTGTTTTGGTGACTGATGTTACTTATTCTCTGCACTGTCAGGAGGGAGGTGTCAGAGCTCAGAATCACACCCCTTACCTGCTACTGCCTGACACTGGTTGCCTCTGATTGGAGCTCTGTATAACGCCATCCCCTGCCTGACTCCGCCCTTCTGACATTACAGAGCCTGAATAGCACCTCAGGCACCAAAACTAACTGGGGCGAGAGAGACAATTCCAACTGTGCCAGAATCAGTGGAGTGGCGATTATTAAGATATGCTAAAAACTGGAGTTGGTGAAAGGTCCTCTTTAAATGTGAATAGAAGATCATTCACAGCCACAACCCAGTGTATGTAGCTATGCTTTTTCTCTGCAGCAGCATGGTCCAAAAACTGATAATAGGATTTCAGGAATTGGCCACTCACCAATCTAATATCCATAGGATAGGTCATCAATGTTTAAAGGGCGTTCCAGGCTAAAAATATTGATGACCTATCTTAGGCTGTCTTCACACGGAGTAACACCGCGCTTGTAAAAATCCTCATTTACAGCTGTACAAGCGAGCGCTGCGGAAGGCTCCCGAACACTTCCCATTCACTTCAATGGGAGTGCTCGTAACGCCGGCTTTACAAGCGCTCCCATTGAAGTGAATGGGAAGTGTTCGGGAGCCTTCCGCAGCGCTCGCGTGTACGGCTGTGAATGAGGATTTTTACAAGCCCGGCGTTACTCCATGTGAAAGCAGCCTTAAGGACGGATTATTAATATCACATGGTCTGGCATCCCCATTAGTCACCTGTTCTCAGCTGTGGATACACAGAGAATGGAGCAGGAAGCAGACAGCTCTGTCCTCTGTGTAGTGTCCAGACCAGGTTACTTAAGATCAGATCCAATTAATTTGAAACGGATCCAAGTTGCAGCGTTTCAGCTCAGTTACTATACAGAGAACAGAGTAATCTGCTTCCTGCTCCATTCTCTGTATATCAGCTGTGAGAACAACTGTGGCTGTCACTGTATAATAGGATATAATAGTACATATAAAGGGAAATTAAAAGGTGCCATCTCCCAGAAACAGCACCACACCTGTTCACAGTATGGGTATGGTATTGCAGTTCAGCCCCATTCACCTCAAATGGAGCAGAGGTGCAATTCCAAATTCTACTTAAAGTCGTATGGTACCGTTTCTGTTTTAGTAATCCTAGACTGCCCCTTAATTTTACTGTCAGTATGCTAAGAATTCCAGTTATCACCTAGCTCTGTGCCCGATAATGACATATATAATACATACACATCCGCACGATCTTTGCAAACGGTCAAAACAACATCACAAGGGTGCGAGATGATGGGTGACAACGTCTATTTACGATGACACACTGAAGACTGCAACATGTTTAGTTTTACCTCCTAGAGCCGAATAAAAGATCTCTATGTTCTGCTTCTCCTGTGCAGCTACCAAAACCCATCATCCTGGCCATGTGCTGACACGTGTTTAATAAAGAGAGATGGAAGATTCACCAGGGGAACCATTCACAGGCGTTATGTGAACAACCATTTTACGTTATCAAGCGGTAAAACAGAAACATAATGTAGCCATAGGGTTGTCATTAAAAAGCACAGATTACGTTATCAGGGGACTGGAACCATAAGACACTGGCCAGGTCTACTACTAATGAAGACGTTACAGGGAAGACAGTACCATGCAAACTTCCCACTAGGAACAAAGATCCTGCACCCAATGACGGCATATCAATAGGACAAGAAATTAACCATGAAAGGAGTCTTCCCACCGAAATCATATGTCATAAGGAGGAAATAAGGGGTAGATGTACAAGGGGGCCAGGAGGTGCGGTTGGGGGGGGAAACGGGAGGGCTGGAGGTGCAGCAGCGGGGCTGTGGGGTCCCGGACCACGATGCTGTGTGGGGGGCCCGCGCCGGCCACAACGAAATAGCTATGGGGGGCCACGGGCTGTGCTGCAGGTGGTTCGCGCAAGGGTGAGGGGATAGCGGACGAAGTCGCAGGTTATAGCTAGTATGTTATAAAACTACTAGGAAGGCTACTGCCCAAATGCAACCCTACACTCTGATTAAACTCCTAGGGGATTAATAGTATAACTACAAACTAACCACTAACTGAATGGCATAAACTAAATCTCAATATTTATTGATATACATTATAATTACAGAAAGAGGTCCCAGGAGGACAAACAAAATAATGAAAATAATGCATACACCCCACCATCCTAAAAGGGAAGCTGCAGATCAAACAATTCATCATAGATGAGGGACTAAGGCCATGTGTTATTTTAATATTTCCATACAAGAGACTACAATCTTTGCTGCCTATTAATATTTCCAGACCGTTCCCTAGAGTGCAATGTCACAGTGAGGTGTGTGTGAACTACAACCAAACACTCGCTGTTATATTAATCACAAATGGGAGTAACACTTAACCCACTTAGTCCGCATGTCTATGTCATAGACCCATGGGTAAAAACTAATCTATGCTCGTGAAAACCTTACAAAGCCACTATGCGCATTTAACCACTATGACAATATATAGATGCCATACTGGACCACAGCCCTGATACAATGAATCTGAAGGGGTATTAGGAGTGGAATATCTAGTTAGTAACACACTCTATACCCCTCCTAACTACTGCTGCCCAGGTCAAGTGAAAAACCAGGATATATAGTAAAAAAACAATCTCCCATAACAGGCCAAAGAGTGAAGTAAGTGATAGCACCTCTCACTCAAATTCAAGTCCCGAATCTCCTATTCACTAGTTATATTCTCTATCTCTACGCAGCAGAGTATACCTCAGCTACAGTACACATGCGCCAGACCATGGGTGCATGCGCAATGAAGCCCAGGTATATACCTCCATCTCAGTGTAAAACAGCGCAGGTACTGGGAACACCAAAGATGAAAGTTATGGGACTCATCTCTAGGCAAGTATAAAGCATTTTTTTTAATTTTTAATGCACCACTCACAGATTGCATTATAACAGGGCGATTTGGGACACTAAAGCGATGGGTGTTACCAGTCGGGGGCGTCCCTATACAGACTGACACTGTCCATGCTGCAACGCAACTTTTTTGCAAGATGAACAGTAACCCCCAGTTATCAATTCATGCATACATTTCTAGGAGGAATAACTCGAAAACTTTTGTATTATGCAGAATACAGACATGTCAGGAGAGATGACCGAGCCACTCAAAAGCACCGGAATTACAATGGCAAGTTCTACAGTATGTCTGCATGGGAAATGGAAGAAAAAAAAAAAAAACCCCAAGAGTTGGAGTTTTTCCTTCAGCAATGATTATCTGCCGCCCTATAAGATGCAGCGCAGATCAGCAAATAGGACGGCCGTTTTACATGTAAAGAAGAGCGGCCATCATTGACTTGTTAGATATTCAGCTCCCGCTTTACAGCTCGCCTGGAGCTCAGCTGCCATAGAAACAGTGTTTAAACCCCTTTTTCATGTGTCATGCAGAGACATCAAGAGACATTGTGCTTCACTACTGACACCGCCTGTGGCATCTACATCGCAGATAACAGGAGCATCATAGACCTCGTGTACAGAGAAGATTCTACCTAAAGATCCCCTGGTCCGGTGTGTATGGCTACTAATAGATTGTAAGCTCTTGCGAGCAGGGCCCTCAGTCCCATTGTGTGAAATTACTTTCTTTGTAATGTATCTTTCTGTCTGTATTTGAACCCTACAAATTGTACAGTGCTGTGGAATATGTTGGCGCTATATAAATAAATTTTATTATTATTATTATTATTAATAGTACAGCTGTAACATAAGAGGGGAGTAAAATTACCCTTTAAAAGGGAAGGTCAACCCTGCAATATTACACATTATTTATGTATTTATTTTATTACATCAGTGCTGATTAATTTCTTAATTCCTAATTGTCTGCAGGTTGGATCTCCAGTTTTCTAAAACAATCTTTTGCATACAAAGTTGAAAGGGTTTGCCCATAGATGCCAGATACCCCTCGGGGGCTCATTTGTTGTTACCATTACACTGGTTATGGGGATTTTAAGACCATGGTAACTGTTCTGCGAGGATGAGCATCTTTTCTATTGTGTTGTTGTATTTGTTATAGTCAAGAAAAATCGCATAAATGTAGAATTTAAAATTCCCATAGCAAGCAGAGCTTATAGACCGAAGCAATGACTCCCATATGTCTACAGTTTAACTAATAAATGGCTGACTGCTACGGTCAGATAGAAACAGTAACGCTGCTCTAAGGGATGGTTCACAATACCACTGGTGACCGTCAGTAGTGTCCGTTGCTATTGTCAGAATTTAGCAACACACACTAGCTGGACTGTCACAAATCTGTTAGTCTCCATTCATTTCAACGGGATATTAACATGTGTCTATCATGATAGGTGTTCATTTTGGGGGGGTTTCTTTTTCAACGGACACTATCATAACAGATGAAGGGGTTGTACCGTTATGGACGCTTATCCTCTAACCACAAGACAGTGAATAAGTGTCCAATAGCCAGGTCCACAAATTTTCAGGACAGGGCACCAAAACCCCCTTAAAACCTCCTTGTGAATGGAGCACTTGTGTGATTGTCACTGCATTCACTTTTATGGGGTTGCGGCACTGCTGGAGATTAGTGAATAGATCGCCAGTCACCAACTCCTGATCGCTGGAAGACCCAGTGATCGAGACCCCAACAATCGTATGTATAACCCGTCCTCTGGATAGGGGGGAAGTGTCCATAAAGGAACAAACCCGTAAAGGGCATACGTAACTATACATGGCGACCTCCGCAGCTCCCCCTAGTGCTGATTGAAGTTATGCAGATTTTATTAAAAGTAGTTCTGCAAGGACAGAACTTTTCGCAATGCATTCACTGCCAAGGATAAACATCCATATAGAACAGAACAGAGTTCCCCAGTCTGATAATTACCTTTATACAGCACATTGGGGGAGGTGGGGTGCAGAAATCTCATTCCTCTGCCTGCTTTACTAACGCTCCAGGTCTAAGTCAGGGCTCGTTCACATCTGCATCCGGGTCTCAGTTCTGCAGGTTTCCGTTTCCTGCCCGAAACTGGGCAGGAGACGGAAACCTGCAGTCATGTTTCAAACCCATTCATTCAATGGGTCTACTGTACTCTAGTCTTGTGAGGTTCACACCAGCGTTCAGGCCTCCGTTCTGAGGGGAAACCTGTCAGACTGAGTCCGGCTGTGAGCGCCGGTGAGCGTTTTATGCTCTCCGTGGCGAAACAGTTTTTTTTTACGTGAACACAGAGTCAGACATGCAGGACTTTGTGTCCGGTTTAAAAAAACGGTTTCGCCGCGGAGAGCATAAAACGCTCACAGGCGCTCACAGCCGGACTCGGTCTGACAGGTTTCCCCTCAGAACGGAGGCCTGAACGCTGGTGTGAACCTCACAAGACTAGAAGAGAGTCGGTGTCCTCCCATTCTACAAAAACATACTGATAGGAAAATAAATGTACACAGTGATCCCTATACGGGGCTCACAATCTACATTAAAAAAAAATAATTCAACAGAGTAGAGTCGATGTGAGGATAAGACTGTGCCTATAGGGTGAGATATGGGCAAACTGACCCCATTTACGGCTATTTAAAAAGTGTATTTCCTTATTCACATATAATGTTTCTTGTTGCAGTGGGAACTATATGTTTTTTGAAGAATACTGACCTCTACTAACACATTGGTGCTGTGTTTGTTTTTCATTTTTAGGATTCTAATTGGGTCACATATTTGTTTAGGAATAGAGTTTAGGGACAGACTATAGGGATAGCACTTTATAAGGGCACACTTTATTGTGTAAGTATTTCTACTAAAATAGTATATCTTCTGTATGGATATGCACACTCTCTATATTGTATAACCCCTCATAAACCACTTTATATACATCTATGCCAATATACATGACTAGTCCCCCTATGTAGGGCCAGTTTGCCAATTTTAAGTGTTCTTCATGTCTTCCTCTGTATATGTGTCAATAAAATTATTCTTTATATTTTGCTAAATTTAGGTTGAGCGTCTCAATATATCTGCAACGTTTGTCTTTAGTGTTCTCTTTCTATTTAGAGTGGAGTCGGTGATGTCCCAGAGAGCCAGCAGAAGAGGCCGAGCACAGAGGCTTCCAGCACCCTAATGCGCCCTGCAAATGGAAATGATCAGAATGTTTATGTAGTGTAATGGATGCACTGTAAGAAATTCCTTCTCCCTACAGAACTCCTCTAAAAGGTCTAAAAAGACATTCTGGTTATTCTTATGATAAATTAGGCGCCCAACTGCTGGGCTCCTCATGGATAGTAGTAGTAAGGGCTATCTTGTGCAACTGCTCCATTTGGATGTTTGTTCCTCAATCACGCAAAACCCGCTCCACCGATTTGGCTGAAATTTTCCACAGTTACTACACAGGATTGCGCAATAGGCTACTTTTCGTCACAATAGCGCACATACGTTTTTCCAAGGACCACAAACCCCAAACTCACATCACCTTCTCTGCAATCTCACACACTTTGGACCATAGCAAGCCACAAAATTCATATTACCCTCTACAGCCTAGCCCCTAACCCCACACAATCACATTTACATATACTGTACCACTTTCACCCTCACCTTAACGATACTCCAGGAGGCTACCTCTTTAACCCTCCGGAGCAGCCATGTTTGCCGACCCCCATCGCTCTGACGATCCGCGACACTGCCCACCCAGCCACTCCACTGTGTTGCCAGGAGCATGCGCATGTTAGCCACCTACAGAACGTGTTTCTAGCACGCCACCATTTTGCGCCTCCACCGTAGGCCGCAGCACCCGAACTACTCTCTCCAGCCCGCCACACTCCCTGATGGCACTCTCACCTCACTGCTGTTTCGTCTTCACGATCCATCCACCTTCCCTAGGTCTCCACGCCAACGACACTGGTAAGTTCTGATAGCATGTTTGCATTGGGACTACTTCTGGCCTGTATATGCCGAAGTACCGTTTCAACACACCACGGACACGTAACGGTTGATAATAAGGTCACCAATCTGCTTTAGTGCCCACCTTGGAATTACCCGGCGTCCCTTCACATAAACTAGAACTCAAGATTGGCGTCCCTGTTCTACTCATGCGTAATCTGGATGCACCCCGATTGTGTAATGGCACGAGGCTACGTGTCACACAACTAGGAACAAATATCATTGAAGCCACTATTCTTACAGGAGCAGCTACAGGTGACAGTATGTTAACCCCACGCATTCCAATTATACCAAATAATTAATGACCATTAATAAATCCCAAGGACAAACGCTGAGAGTAGCAGGAATACATTTGGCCACACCAGGCTTCTCACATGGACAACTTTATGTTGCTTGCTCAAGAGTATCCTGTGCCCAAAACTTACATGTACTGGCGGAAAATAACAAATCATACAATGTCGTATATCGAAGTATATTAACTTGAAATACCTCTGTCCCAAAGTCACTATGTATCTATCTCAGAACACCGTATAGCAGCTGAAATACAAATTACATTCAACACAAAAGTCTCACGTATTCTCAGAATTACAGCAAAAACAAGATACACAGTTACATTTTATATTCCATACCTTATACACACTACGAAAACCTTCCCCGCGCCTGCATTTACCCACTTCTACAATCACTGCAGACTAAGTCGCGGGTACCAACTAGTGGAGAATAAATGGAGACCCCTGCTCTGACCCAATCTACCGTTACTTCCCCACATGTAATCTCCAATCATCACAGGACCTCCTCCTTGTCTATGGTCTGAATTGCCCTTTATGCAACAATCTCCAAGACCTCTCCTCTCTGCATACCCCTTTCTTTGGATCCCTCCACCCCATTGCATCCTTCAAATGTAACCTGAAGAGCTGCTTCTTTATAATAGTATATGTCACATAGTAACTCTTCTGCCACTAGATGAACAACTGTTACCGTGACCTGAAAAACGACTTTAATTTTAATTGTGGGATTATTAATTTATCAGCTATCCACTGGATAAGCGAGGAGTGCTAGATCTGAGGGAATCCAAGTTCAGGGACCACCAATGACTGCAAGAACAGGGATCCTCTATCCCACCACTGCAGTCAGAAGAACTTGAACAGCACAGCAGTCGCCAATGTACCTATTTCACACACACACACACAAAAAAAAATGGTACACGTTGTTAATAAAGGCTGGAGGCACTCAATGGGGGACATTAATAAAGACTGACTATCACAAAACCAGTCTCCATAATGCCAGCTGATGGTACACTTCATATATGGTGAAGTGCATCGTGAAGACCTTCCTTTATATTTCTCATTCTACTTCTAGCTTTGACTCAAGGAAACACTTTTACAAAAAAAAAAAAAAAAACCCACTTTTTTCCAAAAAACGATGAGAGAAATCAATGTGGATTTTTTTTCTTTCTTAGCATCAGCAATCCAAGTGCAAAGAAAATATGGCGTGGATGCAGAAGCCGAGTTGACTCCATATGCAGGCGATGCTGGCATTTATCTACTAATAAACTTATTATAATAATTAATTTCAATGTGTTGTATAAGAAATTGAACAAATGCATGAAAACACACACGTGAAAAAGAAAAAAAATGTAAGCCCCCTATGCACTTCAGATTCATACATTAAACCAGAGTTTTCTGCCAACTAGTAAGTGATCTACTGTCTCTCTCTACAGAGTCATGTTACCAGAGGCGGGACGAAACCGTTTTGATAAATGAAGACCGCGACATTTTTCTTTAACAACATACCGTATATGGCAATATTTCTTATATTTACGTGTACTATTAATTTATGAAACGTTAAACAGCGTTACACTTTAAAGGGTTACCGTAAACATGATTTTTCATTCTGACATTTAAGGGGACAACTAGTGGAACGTTATATCATATTCCAATAGTCAGCCTTGAATACTTTAATTTCAGGGACCACTGGTTATATTCAGAACCAAAAATTGATTTAGGCTACGGCCCCCACGTTGCGGAAACGCAGCATTTTTGTTGCAAATTTGTTGTGATTTTTCTATAGCCAGTTACACATGGCTACCAAAGGAATGGAAAATATAAAGGAAGCGCTTAGACGATGCATCGCTGACTTTGCCTCAAAAAACCCAAAAAAATCTGTAACAAAAAAATGCTGCGTTCCTGCAACATGGGACCTCAGGCTAAGGGCTCGTTCACATCTGCGGCCCGGCACTCCGTACTTAGGTTTCCGTTTCCTGCCTAAAACACAGGCAGGATACGGAAACCTGCAGGAGTCTCTCTCACCCATTCATTTGAATGGGTGAGAGAGATGTCCGGCCGTGTGCGGCGGTGAGCGTTTTAGGCTCTCCGCCGCGAAACCGGGTTTTATAATCCGGACACAGAGTCGGACATGCAGTACTCTGTGTCCGGATAAAAAAAATCCGGTTTCGCGGCGGAGAGCCTAAAACGCTCACTGCCGCGCACGGCCGGACCCGGTCTGTGCTTTGCGTCTTCTGGCATGCAGAAGACGGAAACCATAGAACGGAGACCCCAAACGGAGCTGTGAACCCAGCGTTACAGAGATTTTTATGAAACCAAACAATTTTCTTACATAAAAGGCAAACTTACGGCTTGAGTTCCGATACAGCAAAAATGGCTCATGCAGCTGAAATTCGAGATCCTTATTGATAGGTTCTACCAAATTGTTCATATTAAGTCTGTTCATTATTGTGAAACCATGGTGTGGAATTGCCGATCTATAATGACATAGAGGGGTGAGAATTATTATTCATGGTACATATAACACTGCACTATGTTCTCAGACCAGAGTCTATTACTGAGCATGCACATGCAAATGTTAGCACAGCATAGTCACATGAAACATCTAGTAATGCAAATAGCTTATGGTAGTTACAAACATTTTATCGTTTTGGGTGCACAGCTCCAATGTAGGCTAATACATATCCATGGTCATAAGTTCCGGGAAAACCCTATGCTTAGGCAGACACTGCAGAATAGATTATTCCCCTGCTTCTACTCCTGTACACTCAGAGAGTGACATGTGTACATGTCATGCAACTTTTAGCAAAAAAAAAAAAAAAAATTAAATAAAGAAAGAATGCTTTTTTTGTGACATGGGGCCTCAGCCTTAGGCTGGTCTTACACTCCCGTATTGTTTTTACAGTCCGCAAGTTGCGGATCAGCAGTACTAGTTGCTGATCAGCAACATAGACACCGCAGACGCCCGTGTCCTGCCGCATGCGTTCATAGAGTTCTATAGGCGAATCCGTGCAGTGCCGTGAATTCACAGTCTTTGCGGACCTGCTCTATTCAGTGCGGACCTTGGTCACGGCCCAGCACACCACGGATAAAATATCCAGTGGTGTAAGAGGCCGCACTGAATATAATGTGTCCGAAAATGGTCCGCAATTGAAAACCCTCAATTGCGGACCATTTGCGGACTTAAATGACGGTCGTGTAAGACCAGCCTTAGTGGAAATATTTAGCCCAGGTAAAGAAGTAAAGAGCTCTGGGATGATACATACCTTGTATAGACAAATAAGGTCCCTTCAATGTCAGTTTTCTCCTGCAAAAAAAAAAAAAAAAAAAGTTAAGAATTTGTAACTACAAACAAATCCTACATTTACGTCCTTTCACGCCTGTTCAATTCTGGTGAACTTGACAAGAATTTCAGTATGGATTTCACAATGAAATCTGCCTTCAACGCATACGAAATCTGTTTCTGCTCCGCCGTTCACAGCAACAGAAAATTACTGTTTTGATCCCTGGCTAAACAGCAGAAAATAACTATTTCACTGATAGGACAGATAAGATGTGACAGAGCCTGCTGCACGGCATGTTAACTGCAGCATATCTACCAGTCAATACAAATATAAATGTGAAACTAGATCTAAGCATCATGGAGGATTTTGGCAAAGCCACAGCCACTTTCTGGCAAACCCACCCATGTTATCCAGGGAGTTTAAGTTATTTCCTCTGGGGATTTATTCAGCCCCTAACTAGGGATTCTAGGCAGGTTCTAGCCCTGGATCACATGATCAGAACTGACTCCCAGGCTCCTCAACCACCATACTCTTCTCCAGTTTTTTACAGGTAGCAACTTGTGCCATGACGACTGGCAGACCCCTTTAAAGAGGTTGTCCAGAGAGTTAAAATTGCTTTATCTATTGTGGATTCTTCATACTGGACCCCTCATTCCAGTTTGCACAGGTAATTACCTGTAAAAACTAGAGAGTAGGGAGGGGGCAGAGCGACCCAGAGACTGGTTCTGATCACAGGAACCCCTTGTTTAAGCATGAAGAATCTGCCAGAGCAAAGAAGGTACATTCAGCTCCCTAGACAACCACTTCAATGCCCAATGTCTTGACACTGAGGTGGAAAACTGTTAATCCTTGGTGCAAAAAGTAGAAAACATTTTGACAGCAGTAGCCTCTAACCTTTCGCTCTCCAGCTGTTGTGGAACTACAATTCCCAGCATGTGTACAGCTTTCAGAATGTAAACAGGGCAGCAATCAGCCTGCAAATAAGCAAAGGCGGATTACATCTTTTATGTGGACCTAAAATTATCATTGGGGGGGTAGAAAATCTCCCTGTACAAATGTACACTGTATGTGGCTAAATGTACTGCAGTTCGGCTGCATCCTCTTCCTGCTCCCCCCAGATGTGTAGATGCTGTTCCAGACCATGGACCCCACTGATCAGCTGGTTTGAAGGGACCGCAGAGCTTGTGGGATTGTTGTGACCCCTTCTCTGTTTACATCACACACTGTATAGTCTCTCCCATAGGTGTGACTGGAAGAGGCTGCAAGTACATTGCACGGCCGCTATGAATCAGACAAGACTGAGAAGGGGTAACAGTGCTCATAAAAACATGGTGGCACCTACAAAACAACTGATCAACGAAGCTCCCAGATGTCGGACCCCTACTGTTTTTTTTTTTTTTAATGGGTTACCTATCTGGAGAAACTAGAATAACCCTTTTATCTAATCCCTGTCAATCCTCAGGATATGGGCTAATAAAACGACTGGGCAGCTCAGTGGTTAGCACCGTTGCCTTGCAGTGCCGGAGTCCTATGTTCAAATCTGACTAAGGACATCTGCAAGGAGTTTGTATGTCCTCCTTGAGCTTGTATGGGTTTCCTCTTACACTCCTAAGACATACTAACAATGTTGCAGTTTGTGATCTCTATATGGGACAGTAACTTACAATGTCTGTAAAGTGTTGCAGAATAGGTTGGCGTCTTAGTAATAAATCTCACCCACCTGAGAGGTGTCTGAGCGATAAAGTTCCTTAACTACTAAATTTTGGGCTTGAATAAAAGCCGATGACTATGTGCTACACACAGGGTAATGATCAGAAACAAGTATACTTGTCCGCGAAATCATTGGTACATCTATGTTGATTTTGTTGCTCATTTGAAGGACGTTTTCCATGTCTCAATAGACACCCGTATTAGGGTGAGGGATGCTACATGTATTCGCAGTAAGATGTGCAGCCTAAATCTACATTTTACACCATTTAATAAATTTGGTCTTGTGAAAGAGAAGAAGGTCGCAGGATCCTCTGTGGCCTAATATAAGGTGTCAAACACTTCTTTAAGGTAGAGTATATGATGCCATGTCCATATCACCTGCCCTACATCACTGTAGATGTCAATCATACAGGGTAACACAGTGTACACAGCAGCAGTACTACATGGCAGTATTACTATCAGTGCCCGCTCTGTGCCCAGCCCACCATGCATATACAGTAACAGAAGATGGCAGAAGCCTGGAGGGGTCAGGAGTCTGGACCTGAGACATACTGGATGTAGTATAACAAGTCTGCTTAGTGCTGGCTGATGGTGCCCGGGTCACTCACCCACTCATTAGCCCTGGCACTGAAAATATAGAGGGCGACCTGCCCGGAGACGTCCACGATGGCGCTGATGTACGGGTCATTCCGCCGCAGGGCTGCCAAACTCATCTCATGCTCCACTTTACACCTCGCCTCCATCTTGGATCAGGAGTCCGGCCCGTGCACCATCTTAAACCTTCCCCGACTACCGCGGACAGAGCACGACGTTCCGCCGGGAGAACGGTTCCGGCCAGAGCTACGTCAGGCTCATGACCCGGGCTGTGAGGAGATGTGCGGCATCGAGCAGAGGCATGAGGAGACCTACGGGAAGAAGTAAATGTGGCTCTAAAGTGATGTGGGGCCCCATAGAGTACACAGGCAGCCATGAGGGAACAAGTCCCTTGAAAACCTCACAGAAATTGTGGTTTTGGGTTCAAGTTAAGAGTAAATAATAGAAGTCTCCTTGTGAGTGACCTTGGCTGTGACTCCTCCTGCAAATAGAGCTGGATTCACACTTGGTGAATACATGTAAAATCGGCTGAGAGTAAAGTCCTTCCAGTGTAAAAGCAGCGGACGCCATTATAGTCTATGGGGTCCGCAGGTTTCCACGTGTAACCGCTTTATAAGCAGACAGGGTCTCTGTCTTTTGACAAAAACCGCCTCAAAAACCGCAAGGCATTTTAAAGAAGATAATACATGGCCACATTCAAAAAACGCCACACAAATTTTACTAAAAATTTTTAAGCGGATTTTTCCTGACTAAAAAAACTCTGTCTTTTACTCAGCCTTTCGGGTGCCAATGTGGACCTGAAGGATGAAACACTAGTTTTAAAAGAACGGACACCCGACAGATCCCATTTATAGTTAATGGGGTCTGTGAGACTCCATTTGCTATCACTAGGGTACATTCACATTTGCGACGCTGTTCGCCCCTTTGGGTTTCCATCCTAATCCCCGGAGAAACTGGATAGGGGATGACTTGCTGGCGGTCAATTTAAAAACCCTTTCATTTGAGTGGGTTTTAAAGCAAACCGCCAGTGTCCGTCTGCAGCCTCTCCGCCTGGAAACCATATTTTTGCACAGGCACAAAGTCGGACAAGCACAACTTTGTGTCCGTGCAAATAAAAAATGGTTTCACCACAGAGAAGCTGCATACGGACACCAGCGGTTTTCTTTACAAATCCATTCAAAAAAGTTGTCCCCTATGTGGTTTTTCCAGTAATTAGAATGGAAACCCAAAGGTGCGGACAGAAGCATAAGTGTGAATGCCGCATTAGCAGTAAGTCTGGGTAGCGGAAAATTCCACGAGTGGAAAAAAAGCTAGCGGAGCCTATTGAAGTCAATGGGATGCTTTTTTTCAGCACGGAAAATTCAGTGCCAAACATAGCGCCATTTTCCTCCGTGTGAATGGACCCTAAACCTCTGTGAAACCTGCACTAATAAAAGTGAATGGTGACGCATCGCAACACTGTTCAAGCATTGGTCAATTCTTTTTTGTAACTTGCAGTCACAGCAACCTCAAGATTGCAGTGTGTCCCCATTTACAGAAGTGCGGGCAACATAGCATGACAAAAATCACAGCCAAAAAGACAGTGAGGCGCATTTATCAAGATATCTACGCCTTCTTATCATTTAAGGGAGCCTTCACACAGAGTTACGGTGTGCTCATTCTGATTGTAAAAACACGTTCAGAGTGAGCGCGTAAAAAGCAGCTCCTATTGACTTGAACGGGAGCCGGCATACGCGCGTAATACATTGAAAGTAATAGGGAAAGAAGCCTCCCATTGATTTCAATGGGGAGCGCACGTATGCCGGCCCCCATTCAAGTCAACGGGAGCTGCTTTTTACGCGCTGATTCTGAATGTGTTTTTACGATCAGAATGAGCGCACCGTAACTCCGTGTGAAGGCTCCCTAACTTTGTCCATTTCTTTACTGGTAATTTGGGAATTGTGCAAGATTTGCTATTCACTCCCCTTATCATTTGGAGATTTTGTTGAGAAGACGAGGGGTGGTTTATTTGAGTCCCTATTTTGACACATTTATAGTGTGCACCTATTTAAAAAGAAAAAAAAAACACAAAATACGTGCAAATGAGCTCCAGTACATGGGCAGCATAAAAAAGCCCATTGTATCAGACAGCATTGGAATCACAATTCCATGCAGTGAATTTTTTGCAAGGTTTGTGACACCATTTGAATAAATCAAGATGAAACAAAGGTTCAAGTGAAAAAAGGTGCAAAATTGCTCAAGTGATAAATAACCCCCAGTATGTTGCATTCCAATCTAATGTGAATGCGAATGCAATGTAAATCATGACATACTGCGGTTGGAAAACTGCAAATCAATCTAAATATGGTGATATGTTGGCACCGCCACTATACTATATTCTGTAATATGTTAGGACAAATCGCGGTATGCAGTGACATCTGCTAATGTACTGTAAGGGGGAATTCACACAAAGTAAAGTGGCGCGCAATCTGGCATGTATATGCGTGTCAGAAGTTTGCGTGCTCAAAAAAGATCCCATTGATTTCAATGGTTGTTATAATTGTATACGGCGCCTAATTTTGCGCCCATAATTTTGCGCAGGTTCACATCTGCATTGGAGTCTCTCTCTGCCTGCGCTTCCACTGCCCCATTGACTGAGGTCAATGAGCAAAGGCTGCAAAACTGACAGGAAAAGGACCTGTCCTGAGTCTTGCCCTGGGGTTACATTCCTGTGTATGTGGCCATAGAAATGAATGGGCCCTTGTGCTAGCTGTCTGCGGTTCCCCTTATGCGGAGGCTATGATCAGGAGAGGGGATGCCGCGGGTCCGCAAACCCCACAAACACTGCTATCATGATAGCAGAGTATAATGATCGGAGACCCAGGGGAAGTGAGGGAACATAAAAAAAACCACTGTTACCCTACCTCTCCTGCGCTCCGAAAGTCTGCAGGCCTGTTTGATGAAGTCCCAGACATCAAGTGGGCCAGACCAGCGTCATTATGCATCACAACGCCAGCCTGGCTCATGTGACGTCTGGTCCAAAATTGAAGATAGCCAAAAGTAGCAGGGAGTGTGCCAGAGCCAGGGAGAGGTAAGTAGCATTGTTTTTTTTTATGTTTGTCACCTCCCCTGGGTCTCTAAAAAGACCCCAGAGTATAATAATTGTTCATGGGTGGTACATAATGGGGCATAATAGTGTGTGCAGGGGCCATTATGGGGCATAATACTGTGTGCAGGGGCCACTATGGGGCATAATACTGTGTGTGCAGGGGCCACTATGTGGCATAATACTGTGTGTAGGGGCCACTATGGGGCATAATACTGTGTGTGCAGGGGCCACTATGTGGCATAATACTGTGTGTAGGGGCCACTATGGGGCATAATACTGTGTGCAGGGACCACTATGGGACATAATACTGTGTGTGCAGGGGCCACGTCTGGTCCAAAATTGAAGATAACCAAAAGTAGCAGGGAGTGTGCCAGAGCCAGGGAGAGGTAAGTAGCATTGTTTTTTTTTTATGTTTGTCACCTCCCCTGGGTCTCTAAAAAGACCCCAGAGTATAATAATTGTTCATGGGTGGTACATAATGGGGCATAATAGTGTGTGCAGGGGCCATTATGGGGCATAATACTGTGTGCAGGGGCCACTATGGGACATAATACTGTGTGTGCAGGGGCCACTATGTGGCATAATACTGTGTGTAGGGGCCACTATGGGGCATAATACTGTGTGTAGGGGCCACTATGGGGCATAATACTGTGTGCAGCGGCCACTATGGGACATAATACTGTGTGTGCAGGGGCCACTATGTGGCATAATACTGTGTGTAGGGGCCACTATGGGGCATAATACTGTGTACAGGGGCCACTGAGGGACATAATAGTGTGTGCAACGGCCACTATGGGGCATAATACTGTGTGCAGGGGCCACTATGGGGTATAATACTGTGTACAGGGGCCACTATGGGGCATAATAGTGTGTGCAGGGGCTACTATGGGGCATAATACTGTGTACAGGTGCCACTATGGGGCATAATAGTGTGTGCAGGGACCACTGTGGGGTATAATACTGTGTACAGGGGCCACTATGGGGATAATAGTATGTGCAGGAATGCAGTTTGTGTTGGGGGATGCAGCCATGTCAAATGTTCGCCATGGGGCCCAGCCATCCCTTGTTACACCACTGCATGAGACCTTAATCTATATGTAGAGGCACCATTCATTGCACTTTTTTTTTTTTTTTTTAACCTCTGGTCACCAAACATCAGGACCTCTCAATCTTTCTACTAAGGAACTGTACTGCTCAGCCATCACAGGCAAAAACGTATTCTGGCAGGCATAGTGAACAAATATTTTCACGCCAACAGAAGTGTTTCTTCTGAGAAAATCAAGTTTTAATCTCAATGTAGATTCGCTATTTATTGCACTCTCTTTCACCTATGGTCTACACACCTCTCAATCTTTATGTTAGAGGGAATTGTTGGGGAGAAACCACAGGTGAAGATGGATGTTCTGGCAGGTATGGCCCCCTCCTGAGTGCAACAAACTGCTAATCTACATACGGATTAAAAGTTACCTCCTTTAAGTTCCTTGTTCCTTGCTGTTCCTCTTTATAGGCTGAAATGCTTCCAGACTTAATTCAGACCTCAAGTGTAGAAAATGAAAAGGTTAGGACGGGTTGTGAGTTACTCTTACGTTGCGGGAGAACAGTAGAAGGATGAATAATTGATCGCCTCTCTTTTAGAAGCAATGATCTGGTGCAGACAGCTGATCCAATATCCTATATCCTTCCAGGCCGGTGTCCAGTTTCCTTTGGTGATTATGATGAAGAGTTGAAATAATTTCCAATGCTCCTCTTTACCGGCAGCGTAAAATGAAGTGGCACTTACAATGCTGATATTATCATCTGGAACATGCCTTGTGCATTAAGGTAAGAAACTTCTAATGCATGGTTATGACTGCGCCTTCTTGTAGAACACTTCTAGCCATAATGACCTCTCGGGTAGGAATCAACAGCACTTGAGAGCTCAGTATCAGTAGAGGAGCGGTAAAGTTCCTATATCGCCCTGTTGTGATACTAGTATGTTAGTGGACCGACTATAGCTTGGTAAGTACAATGCCTGTGGTCTAAATCGGCTCATGAAAGCAGTGTTGTAGAATAAGACACCTTAGTGTGATGTATTCGCTTAGTCACGGATGAACTATTATGTTAAGAAATGAGCGTTCCTTGGCATAACTTGAGACATCTGCTGCAGGTAAAGAGTCTATGCAGATGCATTTGACAATGTTGTCTACGTCATTGCTTTTCCAAAGAGAACTAAATGTTCTTATATTGTAATGATATACATTAAAGAATGCATCACTTTATTGTGACGCTAAGTACTTCTGTGACAAAGATGACAAAAGTATTATAGGAATGATATCTTGATGGGCTAATCAGAAAAATTATATTCACAAGCGTCTGGAGGTTTTGTCTTCACACACAAGTACAAATGAGTGACTGAGAAATGAGTTCAACACATTAGAGATGTTAGACATGGACCTTGTACGTGGAGTGGGACATCACTGAGCGAGTCAGGGCAATACAACAGAGAATTTTGTTACAGATGGCAGGGTAATAGGGGTGATGCCTTGGGAGTCCTCCAGTGGTCTGGGGTCAGTTTGATGGGGCAGGGGGGGTGGTGTCTGTGTAATGACTAATACAGTCAGGTGTTAAGGGCCTATTATTGGGTTTGATATTCGGGGCAGGTGAAAGGAATAAATGTATGTAGGATAACTCCCCGTGTTCACACAGCCAGAGAAAAAAACTGCTATTGTCTCCCACTGAAATAAATGGGAGGTGTTTTTTGAGGCGGATTCTGCCTCAAAATCAGCCTGAAAAAAACTCCTTGTGAACATAGGTGAACATACCCTAGGTGAACATACCCTTTCAATAGGAGTCAGTAGCAGTTTTTTTGTCTAGATCATTTTTTTAGCTAGAGGGAAAAAAGCGAAATAATCTATCTTCAGGCAGATTCCAAGTTGAAAAACTCATTGAAATCACATCAACTAATTCCTGAAGCAGATTTTTTTAACCTGCAAAAGAAAAAGGTGCTGCTGCACATTGTGGCTTCAGATTCACACCCAGTCAAATTTGGTAAAACATTCATTCATTATTGCCTGGTCAATCTGTTTTGGAAGTTACTGAATGTCCTGTAAGGCCGGGTTCACACAGAGTATTTTGGCTTGTGATTTGGTATGTAGACGCCGCGGAAGCTTTTGCGGGCCGTATACGCTCCCATTGTTTTCTATGGGAGCCGGTACCGTATACGTGGCAAAATAGCGCCGCTATTTCAATGGGAGCGTATATGGCCCGCAAAAGCTCCCGCGGCGTCTACGTACCAATTCACGAGCCAAAATACTCCGTTTGAACCCGGCCTTAGACTGGATTCACACTAACGATGGTGAACGCTCACTTATACATTGCAGTGTATGGATGGATCTGTGAAAATGGGCAAAAATATACTGTGATTGTCTGTTACAACGGTCTGTCAGAATATCCGTCATGTGAGTAGCCTCCAATGAAATCAGTGTGGCCGCTCAAAAAATGGCTGCCATGTGGCTGATATTCACTTCTGTGTGAATATGGATATAGGCTAAGGCCCCACGGGCCAGAACCGCTGCGCTAAAGCAGCGTGATTGCATTGCAGATCTTCCCGCAGCGCTTTGAACAGAAAGCTCACAGAGTTTTCCTCCGCGGACTTTCTGTTACAATTATATATATGGGAAAGCCGCCAGCGTTTCTGTAGATATAATTGACATTCTGCGATTTTCAAAACCACAACGGTTTTGGAAATCACATCGTGTCCGCGCTGCGATTTTTTCCGCAAAGTTCTGTAAAATGCGGCAATTTTTACCACAGCATTTCCGCCGCGGCCAAATCGCGGCATTTCCAGCCCGTGGGACCCCGGCCTAAGGGTGAATTCACACAGCCGAAGCCTTTAGACCAAGTCTTGATGTTAATATCTGGAATGTTCACTTCAGCTTCAATTTGCACATATTCTCTCTGTCGTCCTGATTATGACTTTTCATTAGTAGGACCTTACAATCTGCCATACCGCAGTTTGGCAGTGCTTTCCCACTGATGTATCCCACCCTGGATTATCTCAACAATGTACCATATTATCTCATGTACAATGTTTAGGTGTAAAATCTCTTAAATGTGCATCATGTGATATTTTAATGTAACCAACCAAATTTGGAAAGGATTTCTGGTTTTATTTAAAGGGGCTCTCTCATGTAGAGGATCCCTGTATATGGACATTATTCAGAGGGGTCTCTAGCTTGGGATTTCCCTCTATGTACCAGAACACAGAGCTGCTCCATACAGACAGCTCATGTTCTGCGGAACGGTAATACTACCTACCACCTACCGGGAAAAATGCCCGGTTGACTGTGACTAACCCAAGTAAGATGAGTTGTTTCTGGGGATGCCAGGAGCGGGTACAGCTAATCTTTCTGGCTGCCACTTTTCGAAAGAGGTTGTCTTTTATCAGTCACTCCCTTTACTGCATAATTTTATCACGTTGTTTAACAGAAAGTTATGTAACTTTTTAATATATTTGTGTATCCAAAGCCTTGGCAATGCTCATTGCGATTTCTTTTTTTCTGTTCTGTTCTAGGAACAGGAGAAAACTGAAATTGTAGCTGGGAATCTGTCATAGACACACCTGGACCCCATAAACTATAGAGGGGTCTGTTGTGTATCTGTTATAGTGTTGTCATTTTACCAGACAAAAAACTCCTGGATGCGAATGATCCACTAGGTAGAAAGTAGGATTGGGCCCTTAAGGAATCTGATGATTTAGTTTTTAACAGAATTACCAAATCAATTCCTACCCTTTTTGCTCTGCCCCTTCTAGCTTTTCTTTCAGTGTGGCACCTGCTCACAAGCAGGGAATGACTGCCATAACTGCTGGGTCTCTGCTATATTACACAGCAGAGATTTGTTGTTTTATGCCCATGATCAGACTTCTCTCTGATCACAGGCAATGAATGCTTATAAGGCCAAATATAGCACCCCTCCCCGTGCTAATCCCACAAACCTCTCCCCCTATGGCACCCTGCCTCCTCTTTTATTGCTGGTTTGGCTATCAAACAACCAGATCACAGGAACTCTCCAAACAGTATGCCAGCCTTCTCAATGCTGCCAGGCCTGTCATAGTAATGCCACTATTGAGGCTTGCCTTGGGTAGGCCTCAGTATTTATACAAGAATGCACAGTTGGTAGAAAAAGTGATCTTA
The DNA here is from genome assembly GCF_031893055.1 of Leptodactylus fuscus. Classification (NCBI taxonomy): domain Eukaryota; kingdom Metazoa; phylum Chordata; class Amphibia; order Anura; family Leptodactylidae; genus Leptodactylus; species Leptodactylus fuscus. Next base: position 31,458,058 of record NC_134273.1, read on the forward strand.
CTCTACTGAAAATACACTTTTTATCTGTTTGTATAACACTCATATATGTACATACATACAAACAATTGTAATTGTTTCATACAGTAGTAACAAACGCTGAAACGGTGTTTGTTTGGCTGTAGAAGGAAATTTAAAGGAAAGTGCCAACCCCCCCAGTAGGCTGTATAGTCTTCCTATTCCTTTTCCCGGCCCTGGACACTTGGAGCAACACCTCTTAAAAGGGTTCTCCAGGATGAAAACGAATCCCAACACTAATCTAAACACCTTCCTATTTTCTAAAGAACATAATTTATTAATAATGTATATTTACCCATATCACTGGAGCAGTAATGAAGGGCTAGTAGTGGGTGAGATATCTAGAGAGACAGGGAAGGGGTGTATGGGAGGGAGGGGGGGAGTGAGATGAGAGGGGTTAGTGTTGAAGTTACATAGCAGGAAGATGAACCATCATAAACAAATGCAGAAGATACCAGGAGCTCCCAGAGACACCCATTAATCACTTAAAAACTACTAAAGCTATATGTGTGCTAATAGACCATTTAAAAAACGACAAAACATTTTTTGCCTGGAAAACACCTTTAAGACCCACATACACGTGAAAGAAAATTTCACCAGATCCACCAATTTCCATTTACCATGTGTTAATGGGGGTCTCTTGACTCTCTTTTGACACATAATGTTGGGGAAGAAAGATGGATCGCAAATGCTAAATTTCAGCACCTTTTTGTTCTTAGGGGACATATTTAGCAATAGCTTTCTCCTCTCTCCTCATAAGAACACAAGCATGCTCAGTTCTGCCATGTGAAGAAGGCTTAAAAGAAGAAATGTTGGCAGAAAAAGCATTCTGACATCTGCTATTGAAGGTGTTTGGGCTCCCTTAGTAATGTAGCAGAAAAGGGCACAGGACCTTGTATCTACCCAATAAGAATATCTAATGAGGCCGGGTTCACACCTGCACTCGGTCTCTGCTTTCAGGTTTCTGTCTTCTGCCCTAATATGACTGTCTGTCATATTAAAGACACAGAGGAAGTGTAGCCTGGTCACAATCACTACATCATCAAGTCTCCTATCTTATATTACTCCTTGCCAGACTGCCTGTCTGACTGAGTGCTGATGCTGCTGTGATCACAAGACTTCACCTTAAGTATAAAGATATAAATAAGGACACACATTTTGAACTGTGTCTTTCAATATATTAGGCTATAAATTATCATATTAATTTATTATTTTAATAATTTCTGTATAATTACATTTTATTTATTTTTGATTCAATATACAAACACATGGGCCATTTGCCTAATTCAGAAAGCTTTTGTCTCCTAGAGGAAAAAGTCAATAGGGATACAATTACTGAGCTAATAAAGACTCCTTTAGGATATACAATATATAAGACCCGCATCATTCAAGCATTTGCTTTGTGAACACAAAGCTCCAAGCACAGAAGGGCTGTAGACCATATGCCACAAGGGACAATCACCATCTTCTGTTTAGTTAGTAGATAATACCTTTTTTTTGTTTGTTTGTCCACATTTTGTGGTTTGTGAATACAAAAATAGCTGGTTGTGGGGAGTGTGCTGCCCACCTTTATGGTACTGGAAGGGTTAAAGAAACACAGGTGTCTTATGGAGGATTTGCAGGAATCGTAGACACGCCTGCAGGTAGTAATACATTTAATGAGGACTCAATGGCTGAAAGCAATAGCCAGCCCAAAAGTACGTATCCCTAAATCTGTTAATGCTGAACCTCAAATGTGCGGCAAACCCTGTACGTCGTAGAGCTGCTACATAGGAAATACATGTGGACTCCGTCCATGCAATATCCAATGGTCATGAAATGACGTAAGTGTGATAATGGAGATTCAGAAACTCATATTTGTTGAAAGGTGAATCTTTTATTATTATTATTATTATTATTATTATTATTATTATTATTATTATTATTATTATTATTATTATTATTATTATGACAAATCCTATGTATGTTTTTGTAGTATTTTACTCCTTGTGAAGGAGTATAATTGTAGGCTGTACAGTGGAGCACTGTATATATGGCTGTCTTCATCAAGCCAATATACTCTGAATGGAGTGGCACAGTGGCAGGAACAGGGTAGGGGGCTCAGAACCCCCATTCTAGTGAATGTGGGAGTCACAGCAGTGGAGACCTTAGTGATAAGAAATTTCTCAAATGTGAGAACTTTGCTCTCCATTGTTCGCGTGTGTCAGGGGACCTGAACAATGAAGAGGTAGACCCCTACGGACTATAATGGGGTCCATTGGGTGTCCGTTGTATTGAAACTGAAAATTCCTCAATGCAAGACTTTTTTCTTTACTGACTTGGTGGACTCTACAACACAGTCTCCAATGTCCGTGTGAGACAGGATGATATTGGTAATAATAATTGCAATAATCGATGTCAGCAAGTCCATGTCTGTTAACTGACAAATATCAGACGGAAGAAGGGATAAACATGTTTGATTGCAACATCCCTTTGTTCTCAGGAGAGACAGAGGCGCCTAGCAGCAGCTTAATCTACCCTTTATTTGGTGAGAACTTGTGCATGTTTGACAGAACCCTTAGTTCATCTTTCTGGCGGGATCAGGAAGATAAATAGTAAATTTCATTTTGGTTTCTTCACCCCTTTACCCATCATCAGAATTTAAAGGGTTGATCAAACTTTTAAAAGGAATCAGTCACCAGGAAATGCAGCACAAGATACTCATAGCATGTTATAGGTCTGTTGGGAAAGATTCAATAACACTTGTAATTTATCCATTGAAATCGCTGCCCTTTCTTTGCTATGAAGTCAATGAATCCTATCAGTGACTGACAGCTATCTATTAATGTACAATTATAGAGGGGCAGCTGTCTATTACTGCTAGAACCGCCTACGTGACTTCATAGCAAAAGAAAGAGCAGAGATTTCAATGGATAAATGGCTGGTTATACTGAACCTTAGCCCACAAAACTATATACTATCTGCTCAGCTCCTCCTGCTCTATAACATGCTGCCTACAGATTGAACTGCATTTTATTGGTGATAGGTTTCCTTTAAAACTGATGGTTTATCCTTAAGATAGGCCATCAATTTTACATCAGTGGGGGTCCAAGTCTCAGGACCCCCAGAGATCAGCTGTTCCAAACAGCATGTAGTATTTGGCCTTGTTTACATACTGGGCACTGACACAGTGCAGTAGCGTTGGTTATCAGTTCTGCACCAGTGTCCTTAAACTTAAAGGGATCCTATCATTAAAATCACATTTTTCTTGCTCGCACGTAGGAATAGCCTTAAGCAAGGCTATTCTTCTCCTACCTTTAGATGTCTTCTCTGCGCCGCCGTTTGGTAGAAATCCCGGTTTTCGTCTTTATGCAAATTAGATCTCTCGCAGCACTGGGGGCGGTCCTTAGCACTCAAACAGCACTGGGGGCATCCCCAATGCTCCAAGAGAACTCTACAGTGCCATCTCCATCTTCTTCAGGACGGCCTCTCTGCACGTCTTCTTCCTGCACTGGGTTTAAACTTCCATGCATGCACAGTCGGCTCTGCCATCGGGCATTTTGTAAGCAGCCATTTTTCTTGTGGCCGCGACATGCGCAGTCTGCTTTGCCGAAGGCCTAGAAGATTGAAACCCAGCTCTGGTAGAAGATGTGCAGAGAGGCCATTCCTGAAGAAGATGGAGGCGGCGCTGGAGATTTCTCTCGCAGCATTGGGGATGCCCCCAGTGCTGCGAGAGAACTCATTTGCATACAGACGAAAACCAGGATTTCTACCGAATGGCGGTGCGGAGAAGACATCTAAAGGTAGGAGAAGAATAGCCTTTCTTAAGGCTATTCCTACGTGTGACCAAGAAAAAATTTTACTTTATTGATAGAATCCCTTTAAATGGGACACCACTGCAGTACCGATAACTGGGCTGCAAACAGTAAAGCAAGTGAATAGCAGAGGCCTGTCAACAATGCCGGGAGGTGCAAGCTCCAAAAACAGCTGATCAGTGGGGTTCCAGAGAGTTCGACCCCTGCCGATCGAAGCTCGATGACCTATCTTAAGGATAAGCCATGCATTTTTAAAAGCTTTAGAACCCGTTGAACTGAACATTTCTTATGTTACAGATCTCACGTATACAAAGCTTCAGATGTCACTTTAGATCTCATATGATATCTCATTTATGTTTTTGTTACTTTAATCCTCTCTTATTTTGGAATAGGACGTCAGTTCTGTCATTTGGAGTGGATTTTGTCATTTTTTTTTTTTGCATTTCAAAAGAATTTCCATTTAGATAAAGTTGAATGTGACTGTCAACCTGTGGAAATGGCAGGGTAGGTTCAAAGTGAAAACTTAAGAGAACATCAAGGAGAATCGGTAATCAGCTTGTGATGCCGTCTCCTTTTATTTGTATAGAAGCCATCATCGTGTGGTTTGTTTTTACTGTACGTGTGACTGTTCTTTTGGATAGTTTATTTATTTCTTTGTGTGATTTTTTTTTTTTTTTTTTTATTGTTTTGACTTCAGAAAGGAACTATATCCCAGATAGTTTTACTGGCTTTGCAAATCGCAGCGTGTCCGCACTGCGATCTTTTCCGCAAACTGGGGATGGGATTCACATGAATCCCATCCACTTTGCCTGCACTGTACAACGCCGCGATTTTTCCCGCAGCGCAAATCGGTTTCCGGTCCGTGGGGCCTTACTTTGTTTTTCAGAATATGCTACAAAAAGCACATTAAATGACTTACTGTACTTAGATACGGTATACCTCCATTCATTCAGTTTTCTTAAAAATACAGAATGCTATTTGATGGAGGCCACAGGTTACATGACATGACTCTTCATCAGCTGCCATGATGGGACACAGCCCTGCTCAGCCAGCCATCCACATTGAACTATACAGCTTACAGGGCTTTCTGCTTCCGTATTATGTACTGGGCTGGGCACTGAAAGCAGCTCCATGTGGATGATCAGTCCAGGGGCTTCCTATTTATCATATATTTATGACCTATTCTGAGGGTGAGCCATAAAACGATAAGCCTAGACAACTCCTTTAAGTCACATATCTATCACGTTCCCTGCCATCTCCATTCTGGACTAAGCATGCAGACACTTCTGTCAATCTTGTCTGTAAAAAGATTAATTTTCAATAATTACTCAAAATCAAGAAGCCGGGGAGCAGAGCCTGAATAAATAAATTGTAAATGGTCTATTGGAGGCAAGCGATCAATTGGTTCCTGTGGAAGTGCGCTCACACGCCTTAGGAGGGACGGCGGCATTTAAGCTCTTTTTTTTTGGTCCCCTCTGTCCCAAAGCTAATGTGGTCAGAATTAATTACCTGAACTTCATACAGAGCTCGAGAAAACATTTGCAATCGATTAAAAGCATGAATGGCTCTATAAATTGCATCCCGCAAAGAAGCAATCTTAGATGTGATCAGATTTATGTGGCTAAATAAACCGTAGGAATAAGTTATGAAGGAAAATGTCTAATATATGTCAAGAAGAATCGCCCTGTGTATATTTGTGTATGTGACAGCGCTCTTTCTATGGCCATGCAGATTAGACAAGGTTATTAGTGTATCTCTGCTTACTAGGAGGGATCGGATACAGATCATTTATAAAATTATACATATGTGAGTCATTACATTAGGTGCTTGTGCACATTAGAAGAACCCCAGGCAATGCTACCGATTTTGGTGTTATTTGATGTTCATCTAGTGTGCATGGCAGCAGAGGTTGGGGTGAAAAAAAGATCAGGAACATGTTAGGGCCTTATTCACATCTGCGTGATGAACATTTTTAAAACCATGAATGTCTATGGGTATATTCGCATGTCCGTTTTTTTTGACAGACCGTTTTTCACAGTCCGCAAAAAAAATGCCATGCTGTCTTTGGCTGTTTTAACAGACTCACGGATCCAATAGAAAGTAGTGGATTCAATTTTAATAGATGTAAAAGGGACTGACGTTGTGTCCATTAAAAAATGTACTGAGATTGGGTCAGAAATAAAAAAAAACCAAACAATAAAATTCTTCTTTTTTGTAAAGGCGCATTAAAAACTAAAGCAAAATGGATGACAGTCAGCATTAAACAACAGAAAAAGGAACGGAACACTTTCTTTTACAGAAATTAGGCCTGACCCCTGGTTCACATCTGCATTTGGTAATCCGTTTGGGGAGTCCGCATGGGGACCCCCTGAATGGACTACCAAATGCATTTGCAAGTGGTGTGCAGTGAAAGCACACAGACCCCATAGACTATAATGGGGATCCGTGTGCTTGCCGCGAGATCTCCACACGAATCATGCGGACAGAAATGTAGAATGTGAACTACTTTCCTGTCTGCATGTTCCCTGCGGAGATCTCGCGGCAAGCACACGGACCCCATTATAGTCTATGGGGTCTGTGTGCTTTCACTGCACACCACTTGCAAATGCGTTCGGTAGTCTGTTTGGGGGGTTCACATGTGGACTCCCTCAAACAGATTACCGATGCAGATGTGAACGAGGCCTTATTCTCAAGACAGCGCCATTTTTCACAGACCTAATTCTCTGTTCTCACTGGAGACAAAGTGCCCCACATGGGTGTGATAGCAGTTTTATTGCCCCATTCAATAAGAAAACATATTCAAGTACAGCTGAGCCAAGTGTGCATGTGTATGCGGGTTTGGGAGGAATAGACAAATGATCATATGGCTGACAGCTATGTAAGTTGTATAGCCATTTTAAGGCTATATGCAGGGATCTATTGCAGTAAATGCATCAGACGTAGAAGCAGTAAGCTCCACCTTCATTCTCCAGGTACCTGGCATAATCCAAAATCAGTTTATTTCCCCATTCTCCAGTACAAGACTTGAGTTAAAACACACACTCATAGGAATTACATGTACAGTTCCTATGTCCATACAGTCAGCCCAGTGGTAATTGACAGATGAGCTCAGACCTCTAATCCTGGCTGGGATGGGTAACATATAATGGAATTTGCACCTGTTCTTTGTTTTTAACTCAAGGCCTAATTGACTGCGGCATCTAAAGTGTAGGATTAAAAGAGACGGCTCTATCAGTCCATTGGTCTCAGGCTGGAATCACACCTGGTTTCCATTTGGGGATTATTTCCTCATTCCCCTTCAAAAATGCAGAGAGACTTTTTCAGGTAGAAATCTAGCGGACCCCATTATAGACTGTAGGCTATATTTCCGCTGGTAACCGCTTTTTAAGCTGATTGGGTTTCCATTTTTCATATCCCCAAATGGACCAGAAGAACGAAAACCCAAGCTCAGGTATGAACCTAGTTTAACATGGTCTAATATGATCACAGGGCACCTATGGTGTACCATGGCAGTCAAAGGTTTAACAGTATATGCATATTAGGCCAAGCCCCCCCCCCCCATATATCTTTTCCATTTTCAAATAAAATGTGACCTGCAAAAATGAAGTCCTCATACAGTCACATCAATAGAAAAATATAAAATAAATTGATAGCCCTTACTTGTGTAAAAAAAAACTAAATAAAAAATAAACAATTGGCCAAAACAGGCCATTAATGGGTTAAATAGGTTTTCTGCGTGTACACTTTGGCTAACTAAAATAATGTTTGTTTTTTTGTTTTTTAACTCGAAGAATAACACAGACAGTACATGAGTCTGGCATATAGCAGTCGTATGGGAATTTATGAATACAATTCCTAAAGTAAACACGCCGTCAAACAGCTTTAAAAATATCCGCGGAAACAATGTTTGGAGACTATTTTATGTAACATATGTTGCTTGTGATGTGAAATCCTATGTGCATAACCGATTAACAGGCGCACCAGAGGTAAACAGACAGCAAGACGAGGATGTCACGTATGGAGCAGACGTCTTTTTTTTCCTGCTATACCTGAGTAAAATGATTAGAAATTACAGTAGTCTCTCATTTCACAGAAATGCCACAGTACTTAGATTAAAAAACAAAATGGCGTAAAAAATCTATAAAACCTCATTAAAACTGGCTTTCAATCTGTTAGGCAGTATTAAAAACCAGTAAATAGAAATAGTATGGAAAGATTGCAGCTCACCACTCCTGTTGGTCTTATGAAATTTTCTTTGGGTGCACGGCCAAATAGCTTTGGACTCCTGAAGCTTGCTTCGGTACACAGATGCAAGAGGAAAGTTGGTCCGCACTCCTTTATATTTTATAAAACTTCTTCTTTATTTCATAATTTAACCCCTTCCCGCCGATGGCATTTTTTGATTTTCGTTTTTCGTTTTTGACTACCCTCCTTCTAAACCCCATAACTTTTTTTATTTCTCCGCTCCCAGAGCCATATGAGGTCTTAATTTTTGCGGGACAAATTTTTCTTCATGATGCCACCATTAATTATTCTATATAATGTACTGGGAAGCAGGAAAAAAATTCAGAATGGGGTGGATTTGAAGAAAAAATGCATTTCTGCGACTTTCTTACAGGCTTTGGTTTTACGGCGTTCACTGTGCAGCCAAAATGACATGTCCCCTGTATTCTGTGTTTCGTTACGGTTTCAGGGATACCAAATTTATATGGTTTTATTTACATTTTGACCCCTAAAAAAACTGTTAAAAATTTTTTTTTCTAAAAGTCGCCATATTCCGACGGGCGTAGCTTTTTAAACGTAAGTGTACGGGGATGCATAGGGCGTCTTTTTTTTGCGGGGCCGGGTGTACTTTTTAGTTCTACCATTTTCGGGAAATGTTATTGCTTTGATCACTTTTTATTCAAATTTTTATCAGAATCAAAACAGTGAAAAAACGGCGGTTTGGCACTTTCGACTATTTTTCCCGCTACGGCGTTTACCGAACAGGAAAAATATTTTTATAGATTTGTAGAGCGGGCGATTTCGGACGCGGGGATACCTAACATGTATATGTTTCACAGTTTTTAACTACTTTTATATTTGTTCTAGGGAAAGGGGGGTGATTTGAACTTTTAATTCTTTTTATATTTTTTTATATTTTTTTTAACTTTTTTTTTTTAATTTTTTTTTTTGCATTTATTAGACCCCCTAGGGGTGTTGAACCCCAGGGGTCTGATCACTAATGCAATGCATTACAGTGCTAATGCATTGCAATGCATTGCAAAAAAGCATCCTTTCTTTTGCAGGCTGCATAGACCAGCCTGCAAAAGAGAGGCTTTGCAGACAAGCCTGGGAGCCTGTACAAGGCTCCCGGCTGTCATGGCAACGGGACGTCAGCCCTGGAGTATGCTACAGGAGCGGGCGATCCCGGCCAAAATGGCGGCGCCCATGCGCCCATCCGGGGACCGATCGGAGGCATTAGAGCCGGTTGTCTACTGCTTAAAGCAGTAGACACCCGGCGGCTATGGCGGCCGCCCGGCTCCCGGGCGGTCGCCATAGTTACAGACCCGACATGCGCCGTACTATTACGGCGCATGTCGGGAAGGGGTTAAAATAATTGATTACAAGTACAAAAAAGTGCCAGTGAACAAGCTCCCCAAAAAGTGTCTAATAAATAATCATGGCTGACGTGTTTCTGGGCGCTCTAGCCCCTTAGTTGTAGCCCTACGTAGCTACGACTAAGGGGCTAGAGCCCCTTATAAGAATGTTTCCCAGTAGTTTTTATAGTTTTATTTTAAAATGGGACGGGGGTTTAAAATAAGATTAGTGGTGCCTGAATAGCCTTTTTAAAGTCTATTCACGCATATGTGGGGCTCATACAGCAGAATTTTGCTGATAGAGCCCCTATAAAGGCTCAACTAACCCCAAAGGCCAAAAACACTGCTGGTGCAAGGCTCAACTCACCCAAAGAACCAACAAATCTCTGCTGGTGCAAAGCTGAGCTAAGTTAAAGGGCCAAAAACTCTGCTGGTAAAAGGCTGAAGTCACCTGAAGGGCCTCAATCTCTTCTGGTAGCTTAGCTTAACCCTTTCCCGCCGATGGCATTTTTTGATTTTCGTCTTTCGTTTTTGACTCCCCTCCTTCTAAACCCCATAACTTTTTTATTTCTCCGCTCCCAGAGCCATATGAGGTCTTAATTTTTGCAGGACAAATTTTTCTTCCTGATGCCACCATTAATTATTCTATATAATGTACTGGGAAGCAGGGAAAAAAATTCAGAATGGGGTGGATTTGAAGAAAAAATGCATTTCTGTGACTTTCTTACAGGCTTTGGTTTTACGGCGTTCACTGTGCAACCAAAATGACATGTCCCCTGTATTCTGTGTTTCGGTACGGTTCCAGGGATACCAAATTTATATGGTTTTATTTACATTTTGACCCCTAAAAAAAATTCAAAAACTGTGTTAAAAAATTTTTTTTCTAAAAGTTGTCATATTCCGACGGCCGTAACTTTTTTATACGTAAGTGTACGGGGATGCATAGGGCGTCTTTTTTGCGGGGCCGGGTGTACTTTTTAGTTCTACCATTTTCGGGAAATGTTATTGCTTTGATCACTTTTTATTCAAATTTTTATCAGAATCAAAACAGTGAAAAAACGGCGATTTGGCACTTTCGACTATTTTTCCCGCTACGGCGTTTACCAAACAGGAAAAATATTATTATAGATTTGTAGAGCGGGCGATTTCGGACGCGGGGATACCTAACATGTATGTGTTTCACAGTTTTTAACTACTTTTATATGTGTTCTAGGGAAAGGGGGGTGATTTGAACTTTTAATTCTTTTTATATTTTTTTATATTTTTTTTAATTTTTTTTTTAATTTTTTTTTGCATTTATTAGACCCCCTAGGGGTGTTGAACCCCAGGGGTCTGATCACTAATGCAATGCATTACAGTGCTAATGCATTGCAATGCATTGCAAAAAAGCATCCTTTCTTTTGCAGGCTGCATAGACCAGCCTGCAAAAGAGAGGCTTTGCAGACAAGCTTGGGAGCCTTGTACAGGCTCCCGGCTGTCATGGCAACGGGACGTCAGCCCTGGAGCATGCTCCAGGAGCTGGCGATCCCGGACAAAATGGCGGCGCCCATGCGCCGCCGGGAAAATGGGGCTTCCGGCGCCTTTGACCGCGGCGCCGGAGGGGCTAATGCCTCCGATCGGTCCGGGGACCGATCGGAGGCATTAGAGCCGGTTGTCTACTGCTTAAAGCACTAGACACCCGGCGGCTATGGCGGCCGCCCGGCTCCCGGGCGGTTGCCATGGTTACAGACCCGACATGCGCCGTACTATTACGGCGCATGTCGGGAAGGGGTTAAGGGCCTGTAACTTAATTTGGAAGGGCTCATGTTAAGGGCTAGAAAAGTGAATTTTGGAAGGTCTTACCACATCACACACACACACACAATGACAGTTCAGGGTGGAGACTGTTGGATTTCCCATTGCCTATTTCATCTGTGGTTGTCATGGGCAACGTCATTTAAAGGGGTGCTTGGTAATGTTTCTTTAGCTTCAAATTTGGGTTTCTGTCCATCCAATTGGGGAGTAAAGAAGGTTTCCAGGTATTTTTCCACTTTCATAGATGTTTTTTTGAATGTGGAAAGTGTGTAGTTGATAGGCTGTGATGTTGGGGTAATACAGTGACTTGGGCATGTTAGATGCCCCCAGGCATGTTTCCCCTGCTGTCCCAGTTACATTCCAGAGGTGTTGGCATCATTTCCTGGGGTGTCATAGTGGACTTGGTGACCCTCCTGAGTGGAATGGTGGGTTCCCCTGAAACAAAGCATTTTTCCCCATAGACTATAATGGGGTTCGATATTCGTTCGAATAGTCGAATAATGAGCGGCTTCTCGAAACGAATATTGAATATTTCCCTGTTCGCTCATCTCTACCAGTATCTAATCAGACTATACCTGGAAGCATTTACATGCCTGCCTAGGATATATTTTGCAGCAATTTGACATTTCTATCTGGATGTGTTATTTTTTTTTCTCAATGAGTGTATATGGTACATTATTACAATAACACCGGCTGCGCTCCGGACCTTCACCATAATAAAGCAGGCACTCCTGCATCACCTTCGCCTCCGGCGACCTCCTGGTCTAAGCTCAGAGATATGGCAGTCCTCTATCTGTATACTTACCAGCAATGTATTCACTGGGAACACAAGATCGCAGAGCTGATGACTAAGTAGGTCAGCATGTCGGATGTATAAGGAAGCAATGCCTGTCTTATAAACCTCTTACCCACTGCTTAGCACCACTGACAGTCACAACATCCAGGGAAACAATGGACTCCTGTCCATTGTTGTGGTTTTTCAGCCCCTTAAAAAGCAATTACGGATTCCTTCATAACCATTCATCACAATGTATTTTACATCATATGTGAGCCCTGGGGTCTCAGAGCTGCTGTGAAGACTGAAAGGAAATGTGATGTGTTCTGGAATAACGTCCCTCGCCCTCCTGCAATTACTAGTCTATAAATATAACTTTCCAAACTTCCAGAGATACACAAATAAAGTGCACGGTTATATATAGAGCTCGCACCTTGCCGTCCTGGAAATTATAGTGGTCCTGGCATTCAGTGATGACATTTCTAATTTTAGTTTATTTTCCTTGAACACAGAGATTTCATAACTGGCTGCAGTCGCCCTCCACATCTTCTCCGAATCCGAAACAACAGGTCAATGATAATGGCATTTGCTTTTTTAATATGGATGCTTTGTGTTGAAGACTTCCTGCAATTATACAATGATCAGATTATAGATAATTGTCCACGCTGGAAATAATATATAATAATAATAATTATTATTATTATATTTATTCATTTTATTTGCTTGTATAGCACCAACATAATCCACAGCACAGACATTGTCATTACTGACTGTCCCCAGTGGGGCTCACCATCTAAATTCTCTATTAGTATGTCTATAGACTATAGGAATGTATTTACAGTGAAGCTACTGTAAGATATTTAGGCCTTATTCACTACTCAGTGTTTTTGTGGGTTTTTTTGTTAGGGTTTTGCATTAGTATAAATCAAATCCAGGAGCAGATCGGAAAAAACAAAAAAAAGAAGAGGTGCACATCTTCATTACACCTTCCCTGCTGACTTGTGATCAAGGCCGGGGGCCCCACATGATGTAAACGCAGTCAAATCCCATCCACACATTGCAGAAATATACTCACAGCGGAAATTTCTAACAACGTCGTGCTTTTAGAAATCGCAGCATGTCAGCTATACCTATATGGAAACTGGTGGTTTCGTACAGGTATAAATGAAGCAGAAAGTCCACAGAGGAAGACTTTCTGTGAAAAGCGTTGATGTGTTCCCATCATGGTCTTTCCCGCAACACTTTTTGGCTGCGGCCTGCTACGTGGGTCTTTAGCGTCAAAGGGTTTTCTAGCCCCAGATGCGTTTTTCATACTGATGACCTATTTACAGGATAGGTATTAAGTATCCCATCTGTGGGGGTCTGACACCTGAACCCTGCACAGGTCATCCTTTTTCGGCAGCCTCTAGGTGCCACAAGCTATAGTAGCTGATAGGGAGCGGATCCAGTTTGATTCAATTCAGGTGAAAGGAGTGGAGTTGCAGTACCCCAGATCCACCACTATACAGTGGACGGGGCTGTAATCCTGTGCCTATTACTTGAATAGGAGCTGACTGCTTCCACTTCCTGTCCACTGCTATAACTTTCAATGCCTATAGGCTGCTGGAACAGCTGATCAATGGGGGGGCAGGAAACGGACCATCGAAAGTCAGATACTAATAACCTATCCACAAGATGTGGATAGGTTATCAGTATAAAAGAAACCCTTTTAAGTCCCTAGGGTTATTTTTTCTCATTGTTGGACTGGGGCACCTATGGCACACCAGTAAAATTAAAGGGGTTTTCCAGGTATTGTTAATTTATGACCTCTCTTTAAGAAAGGTCATCATTCATCAGTTCAAAATCAGTGTGTGTTAATGTCCACTTCATATTGCAGATAAGCACATTGCCAATGTGTGGTAAAATACCTTGGTGTGGTTTTCTGCCTCATCGTGGATGTCACATGTGGTTCCATTATACAAAAGCTGTACATCTGTAGCAGACAAACTAGTTTTCATTTTTTATTTTTATACACTAGCAGAAGTAGATACGGAGCTTGTCATTACACACCAAAAAAAAAAAACACTACAACATCACATTGTAGACTTGGTCTAATTTTCAAAGGGGTCCAATGGAATTGCAATATTGATAGCCTGTCCTTACGATAGGTTCTCAGTATTACCATCCCATGGCAGTCACAGCCACCAGAACACTCACAGTCTGAACACTCACAGTCTGAACACTCACAGTCTGAACACTCACAGTCTGAACACTCACAGTCTGAACACTCACGCCACTTTTTGAATCCCATTCATCACTATTTCCTTCTTCATCTTTGCATGCCCATAAGGTGTGCGTGTGCTCCCTAGATTACTCTTAAAGGGGCTTTATCACTGCAAAATCGTGATTTTAGATAGTGATATGCCTGAATCGCCTTCAAAATGGCTATTCAGGTGCTGCTACTAGTTTTTGAAAAGACACCCCCCCCCCCCATTTTTTTTACATCTTGGTAAAACCAATATGCAAATGATGCTCATCGAGCACCCTGGGCTTTCCCCAGGGCCAGCGAGCGCCCCCCTGCTTCATATCTTTGTAATGGCCCTCCTTTGCTTATGCTCCATGATGTCCTCCTCCTCCGTATCTGTAACCGCCTCCATTCTCTGTAGTCTCGATTCTGCATTTTCAGATATCGGGCATGCGCAGTAACGCTCCGTTCTGAGCACTACGGCACATGCCCGAGCGCCATTTTCTTGTGGAGAATTGCTCCACTGTACTGCTCAACCATACGCTTGAGTAGTTCTCAGGGGAACTGAGCATACTGATCATGCTCAGTTGCTCAATCCTTCTGTACACCCGGAAGTGAAGTCATTATGGCTTCACTGGAAGTTCATGGGTGGCCATCTATAGGTAAGTATCAGCAGGCTTCTGCTGCTGCAAAACTCTGCTTTATTTTTGGGACTAAGAACATTAACAACACGGGGTAAGCAGCCTATGACTGCTTAGATTTTAGCCAGCAGAGTGTTTTTTTTTTTTTTTGCTCAGTATGCTCAGTTCCCCTGAGAACTACACGAGCGTGTAGTGTTTCTATCTTTAGCACCTTTAAAGGTGTTTCTGCTTTGACTTCAGCCTGTTTTCCTGACTTTGATCCTGTTCCACCTGCCCTGACCACTGCCTGTTTGCCTGATTCTGATTTTGTCCTGACTGCTTACTCTTTACCTGACTTTGATCCTGTTCCACCTGCCCTGACCGCTGCCTGTTTTCCTGATTCCGATCTTGTCCTGACTGCTTACTCTTTACCTGACTTTGATCCTGTTCCACCTGCCCTGACCGCTGCCTGTTTACCTGACTTTGATCCTGTTCCACCTGCCCTGACCTCTGCCTGTTTTCCTGATTCCGATCTTGTCCTGACTGCTTACTCTTTACCTGACTTTGATCCTGTTCCATTTGCACTGTCCTCTTCCTCTTTATTGTATTTATTCTAAACCACCTGCCCCAACCCATTGTCTTTATAACATATTGCATATACTTTTCCTGTTTGACTTCGGATTGATTCTGGACTATAACCCTGCCTGTCCCCTTGGTGGTTAACATTTTCCTAATGGAGCCTCTAACCCAATGTGAATTTGACTTCCTATTTGTTCTTTCATTTTACATCATAGTCATCCAAGGGATACAGTTTGTATGACTGATAGCAAAATGCATCCACTATGGAATTCTAATCCACGGATGGGAACGTAGTGTAACTCCCATCACAAAAGTAACCCATAGTGACTGACCTACTTTACTATATGACCATTTCGACATGCCAGAAAGCACCTAAGGGTTCCTAATATTATTGCTATAATCGTCCTTTAAGAAACTGTCTGTGACTAATTATTACTGCGGTCACCTCTGGATGTCCTGCTTTACCCGTCTGTGCCAGCGGAGTGTCTCCAGTGTAGTTAAAATATGGGCCAGGATTTAACTTCAAAGAAAGCAAGAAATGGAGCGTTTGAGCTTAAACGAAAATCCCCCCAAGCTGTGGTGCTGCGGAGTATTGAGCACGGCTCCAGTGACGAGCGCTGCTCCCACACACAAGATTAATCTATTTTGGTGCATAGAGAAATGTTGGTTCCGTGATATGAGAAGACTGCTCTGCCTTCTCAATTTTTATCTTTCAGCGTAGTGATTCTAGCTGCACATGACTTTACCTCTCAGCTATTGCGCTCATGTTTAGGAATATACATTGTATTGTAATTTGCTGTGTTAACCTCTTTCTGCATTATTTCAGATACGTGTCTTGCTACTGCAAAACCCAACCTGCATCCTGATCTTATCAAGTCTCATCGTTCAGCTTTCCTATAGTATAATAGTACATACCACAGTCCTATCTGTCAGCAGAACTGGAATAGATATGCTTCTGTTTACAGAGATTGTCCAGGTTTTGGAGCAAAATTTGGGGGAACTGGGGTGGGTGTAAAAGAAAAAAAAAAGGCATATTTACCTTTCCACAGCACTTTGTCCAGTCTCGTTCCCATTTCGCTCTCATGTTGAAAGTTGTAACAACGGAAGATGTAAGTTTCACATCAGTGACCTCATCAGTCTCTGGAGTGGTATCAGTGATGTCACTCACGTATGTCACCGGTTCCTTTCCTGCTGAGGCCACTGATTGGTTCACCCTCCATGGTCATGTGAGCCTCATGGCTTTTATGAGCCCCAGCACATAAGGAAGGAAAATGGGAGGGAGTTGGAATGAACCCCTGAGAGCTGGAGATAGGAGGGTATATGCCTTTTTTACTTTTACACCTGGCCGCCTCTGAGGTTGTTTAGGATAGGCCATCAATAGCTGATCAATGGGGATCTGACACCATTCTGATCAGTTGTGATCAATTCTGGCTGGTTATTGATATATGGACTGAGAGAAACTAAGATAGTCCATCTAATGTATAGTGGCCTCTCACCATTACTGCAGCTTAGCTCCCATTCAAGTGAATAGGGACTGAGCTTCCAGCATGGCCGCTACACAGTATGCAGACTTCCGCTTACAGCTGTGTACACTATAATCCCTGTGCCAGAGGTGTCGGACCTCCACTATTCAGATATTTATGATGAATCTAAGGACTATGAATATAAAATGCCCAGAAAACCTCTTTAAGGGTAAGATCACACTGGGTTTTTTGAGGCCTTATCCACTTCAAAATCCTGACCAAAAAGATGGCTGTTTGTTCCGGCTCCCAGAAAAAGAAGCAACATGCTCATTCTTTCAGGTGGATTCGCCTCGCGACATCCGCCTGAAGACACTCCCTCCTCCCGACTAGGCCCATTCATTAGGGCCTAATCCAGAGTGCTACACCAGAATCCAGTCGCAGCTACCCGTATTTTGGACCAGAACCTGAGGTGGCCTACATCTCAGGTTCCGGTCAAAAAAAACCCATGCAAACTTACCCTAAAACCTAGACAACCCATAAAAAGCAAATTGAGAGGGCCATATGTTGTCAGGGTAATTTTTCCGAGCATCTGCATCTTGCTGAACTTGCTGCAGTGGCCCACAGGTAGTTTGTATCAGCAAATGTAAAAGGGAGATTTATGAGCGCCATTCGCCATGTTATATCATTGATCAGAGCTTGTCTGCCCAAGCAACAGGCAGAGTAAATGGGCCCTGGAGCTGAAGTCTTATCAGACAAGATAAGGATTCAGCTTAAATACCAGTTTATGGAGTTTATGACCCCTTAGGAGTAGAGAGATAAGGGCTACAGACAGCTTCTCTGATGGATAAAACCGTGCAGGCTGTGGACGAAAAACAGTTGAAAATTTAATATTAAATAATAATAAAATAATAAAAAAAATTGGCCCTGAATTCACCAAAGAGGAACCCTTACTTCTATCCCTGCTTCTAAGAAGCTTTGTGTAGGAACAGCCTTCTTGTAACAACTATATACTGCCTGAGATTTGTTGACTAGTCTGCATGTTCACACATGGCAGTTTTGCTGCAGATTTGTTAAAATCTCCAGCAAAATACAATCTTGCAGTTATAATGTCGATGATAGTCAAGTAAATGATATAGTTCACCTTTTCAGGTCAGGGGCCCAATGTGGCTTCAATGCTGCAGTTTGGCTGTGGTGGAAACACTGTGGGAAAAAAACACTGCGTTTTACAGTCTCTGCGATACATTGCCGGTGCATTTTTTACCGCAGCGCTTTTTTGCTGTGGCCGCTCTGTGGGACCTTAGGGGCACTTTTGGCCATTTTCAGTATAAAACTTGGTATGCCAGTTATCTGATACTGAAGGCATAAAAAAAGTCACAATTTTATTTTACAAATCAGATTATATGCAAAAACTTGAAACTTTTTTTCTGGTTTGTCTCTAGATTTATAGTCCTTTACATTAGCGTAAATGATATCTGAAATTTTATTGTGCAGACACATAACCCTGCAGGAAGGGAGTTTAAATATGAGAAAGTCTGCACCTCCTGGTAAATGAGGCACATCTTTGGCCAATGCAGGAGATATGATGAGTACCCCAGACTCCAGATATCTCTCCCAATGAGTCTAAAGGGTCAGCTTGAGTCTGAATGAGTCTACAAGCTGGAACCGCAGCGAGTGCTCTGACTGATCAGAAAACACTGCAGTTGTGGCCACCTTGGCGTTCCCTGTGTTATGGCCGCCTACGTGATCCTTGGGTTCCCAGAGCGAATGGAACGACTACCACTCCATTCACACAGGGGACTCAGGGACCATGTTCTTCTGGTAGAGATCACCAATCCCCAGATATCAGAAACTTACATAGCACAGTAAGTGTCGCTTATGGGTAAATCCCTTTAATATATTCTTTATTATGAAACTTTTAGAAGTCTCACGTTAGAATAGACGACTAGGGAATTTGCGAATGCATCACATCACAGTTTCCTGGGATTTATTAAATTGCACAATTTTGGCATCTCCTATTTCCACTGTGAATTTTGTAGTATCTCTTTTGTAGGTATCAATTTTTGAAGCTGCCAGAAAGTGAAAACCCCAGGCAAAAAAATGATCATGCATATTGGATGACTAACACAATTGCATCCCATGGTTTTCCTAATAAGATCTTTAGACAGGTGTTTTGAGATAATCCTCATTGTAGGATACATAAAGTGAATGTCATCTAAAGCCAGGGTTTAATTTGCATCTGTAATAAAGAAGGGGATACGTTGTCATCGACATGTCTACACATAAGGTTAGAATGTCCTCCTGCAGCCATGGCTCCCCTGATAAGCCACTATAATACTTTGGATATCACTTAACCCCTCATGTAGTCTTCAGTCAGTCCTCAGTCCATGGAATAGGTTTGAATACCCATCGGCAATAAGAGGGTTCAATGGTTATGTAAGATTTTTACATGGCATCAAGGGCACTATGTAAACTTGCTTTCTAGATAGATTAGGGTCTTCCGGTGCCCAATGATCAGCAGAAGTCTCATTCCTTAGCGTGCCCTAATGGTGCGATGTCACATGACAGACTCCTGTACGGACCTACAGCCAGATAAGAGAGGAGCCGAATAATGGGCATGTCCTGCCACTGTCCTTTAGAGCTCCTTCTCTAGTATGGCAAGATAGTGGGCCAGGGTCCCTTTTTCATTGATAGGTTGGGGTCCCAGCATTCAGCACTCCAACATTTACCTCCTATCCCATGGACAACCCATTTACCATGCTCATTCTTTGCTATAGAAGAAATTCAACACTTCTGATTATATGGAGATGTTTCTTCACTTCACCAGTGTATTCTTGTTTAGTAAATTAAAGGATGTTTCCTGTTCTTTTAAAGGGATTCTACCATTACAAATCATTTTTTTCTAGTTCACACGTCGGAATAGCCTTCAGAAAGGCTATTCGTCTCCTACCTTTAGATGTCTTCTCTGGGCTGCTGTTTGGTGAAAAATCCGGTTCTTGTTGGTATGCAAATTAGTTCTCTAGGAGCACTGGGGGCGGGCCCCAGCGCTCAAACAGCCCAATGCTGCGAGAGAACTCTCTCCAGCGACGCCTCCATCTTCTTCAGCAACCGCCTCTTCATCTCCTTCTTCTGGCTGGGGGGTCAGATGTCGACACCTGCGCCGATGGCCCTGCCATCAGAACGCAGGCAAGAGCTGAGTGTACAGGCCAGCCCGCCGGCGTCCATTACTGCATACGCACTAGGCTCCTGTAGTGCTATGGAGTACAAGAGCGTACTGCGCATGCGCACGTAAGCGGCCTCCAAAAAATGGACGCCAGCCGGCCTGTGTACTCAGCTTTTGCCTGCGTCCCGATAGCAGAGCCGACTGCGCAGGAGTCGATGTCTGACCCTCATGAAGTGCTGGCTATTGTGACTTTGTCCCTGCCAAGCTCCTCTATTGCTGACCTCTGACTTACCCTTTAATTACTCTCTTGGATTTTGATTCTGTACTGCGTTGCTCAACTAATACTGGACCCTTGGCTAGCTGACCTCTTTTGTTGTTGTTTGTCTTGTCTTTGTTCTGTGTGGTCACTTATATAGGAAGGGCCCGTCGATCAGTTGCCGCCTATTGCTTAGGATAGGACTGGCAAGCAGGAAAGGACAGTAGTGGAAATTCAGTTTAGGGCTCACTGTCTATTGTGCCCCTCTCCCCAGAGTTTCCAACAGCTACTGGGGAATTGCTCCTATTGCAATTCCCTTACAGTCATACAAGATTAGACAAAAATGACTGCATCCTTCCAAGTATAATCTCACTGGTGAACTCTCTCAGACTATGGATGTCTCTACTGCTCACCTTCTCTGTGGCTACACACTGTTGCCATCCCTGGATGCCATGCTTGATGCGCCTCAGCTTCTCCCAGGTCTTAGTGTGCTTGCACTCTGACTCTTGGTATGTTAATCTGTCCCTGCCACTCTATTCTTGCACTTGCTTATTTAGGAGACCATCTTCAATGGCTCCTTTATCGGAACAATCGGATGGTGTTGATTCCATTAGAATGCAAAGATGTATATACTGTCTGCTATCTTGGTATTGATTTGACTTGTTTCCTGCCTGTCTCTTGTACTGACAAAACTCTTCCTGCCCTGACCTCAGCCTGTCTGACTACATTTTCCATCTACTGTGTTAGGATTGTCATCAGAGTACTGTGACCAGGGGATCCCCACAATGAAGTCCAGACCCCTGTATAGTGATTGAAGGGTGAAAACCGGGAAACCCATTTGATTCCTCTTCTTGTTTTATGCACCCGTCAAATTCTTTGCCACCCAGGGGATCTACATCTCCATGTTAGGGGGTATGGCAACATCAAGGGGTGTGGCACCATTTCGGGAAGAAAGCAGCCATATTTTTCTAATCCTCTACAATCCCTTTAAGTCTCATAAACATTTACAGATTGAGAAAACTAATAGTTAATGGAGTCTATTGTGTGCTGAGCTTTGTGGCTGACTGGTGCTGACTCCTCCATATATTAATTCTGCTTATATTATATAACATTGATTAGAAAGCTGGGCCAGATCATTAGCATGTATTCATTAATATTTAGCGTTTCACTATCCGTCTGATTAATTTCATACATGTAATTATAATTAGTGCAGAGAATACAGCTCATGGGAGCCGGCAGTCACGCTGAGACTGGAACCGCAAAGTCTCCGTCTACAAAGGGATTTGGAGACTATGGAATGTTTGCTTTCATCTCGGTTTTCCACCATGATAAGCAGTGTAGTGTCCCCCATCTTTATTTTAAGGACAATAAATAATTTATTTTAGTCTAGACACAATCATATATAAGGTGAATCTCTATATGGAATACAGTAATGCGGTAGTGACATCACTGAGGCAGCCTAGGATTGGTCGCTGGGCTTTTGGGATATGATGCCCTATGGATGACACATCTTTACCAGAGGCATAACTTGAAGTTTCCAATGCAAAATCTGTAATGGGGCCCCTACCTACCTTGTACCATGTAGAGTAGTGGTATTGGTTATGTGACAAAGGGAACTTTGGGACCCCCCTCCCCCCCCTCAGGATCCAGTGCCTGTTACCTCTGCACCCTCTATAGCTATGCATCTGGTCCTTACATTGCCAAGGTAAACAGAAGTGCTGAGAATATAGCTATATTTTATATTTTATTGTTTTATTCAGCATACAAATACTTAGCTCTGATTCGGTAGCTCACTTATAACATACATGTATGGCTGAAGAGCAATACAAACAGAATCTTAAAGGAGGGTTCTGGTCAAATGATATTGATGACCTATCCATTGGATAGGCTATTAATATCTGATAAGCAGGAGATTGACACCCATGGCCCGGGCCAGAGAACAGAGCCAGTAGCAGATAGCACTGTTCTCTGTGTGTTGTCTGAGTCACAGCTTAGCTCCTATACAAGAGAGCTGAGCTGCAGCAACTCACTGTGCGCATTCTTCCTGTATTGTGACATCACTGTGAGTATTATTCTTGTACTGTGACATCACTGTGCACATTATCCCTGTACTGTGACATCACTGTGCACATTATCCCTGTACTGTGACATCACTGTGTGTATTATCCCTATACTGTGACATCACTGTGTGTATTATCCCTGTACTGACATCACTGTGTGTATTATCCCTGTACTGTGACATCACTGTGTGTATTATCCCTGTACTGTGACATCACTGTGTGTATTATCCCTGTACTGTGACATCACTGTGCGTATTATTCCTGTACTGTGACATCACTGTGAGCATTATTCTTGTACTGTGACATCACTGTGCACATTATCCCTGTACTGTGACATCACTGTGCACATTATCCCTGTACTGTGACATCACTGTGTGCATTATTCCTGTACTATGACATCACTGTGTGCATTAATTGTGTTCTGTGACATCATTGTGCACATTATCCCTGTACTGTGACATCACTGTTAGCATTATCCTTGTACTATGACATCGCTGTGTGCATTTTTTTTTTTACCATTCTCTGAATCAACATTCCAGAACAATAGGCTGAATTTGGTGGCCATATATCTTTTTCAGTTTTGCAGACTCACAGCCGCAGGCATGCTGCCTAGAAATTTTGTTAGTATCACACAGTGAAATAGAAATAACAGCCAGTCTTTGATGATTTGTAGTAGTGCAGGGGTGATATCACAAGAAGTATAGAATTGAGTCAGCATAGGGATAGGGATAGTGCCAAATCTGCTGACAGTTTGTCCAGTAGGGTCTATACAGAAAGAAAACAATGGAGAATCTTGGACTGAACCATAAGGAACCTTGACCAAAAAGTGGAAGAGGAGAATAAGTAAAACAAGACACCAAGTGTGCGATCAGGGAGGTAAGAAGAAAACAAAAATAAATTAGAGCCATTTCCGTAAACCTTTTGGCACATGGATGAAAACTGGTTGAAAAATCCCAGCTGATAAACAGGCTGGATTTCCTGGCATTGCCCCAGTCAGGAGATGGGACTCCTTATATGACAGTGATCTATGATGATAGGAGTCGATACCTTCTCGTGGCTCCACTGTCCTAACATCAGAGATCACTGCAATATAAGGAGCCCCTGTCTCCTGTCCTCATTCAATTTGGGGAACTGCAGGCAATATACGGCACAGGTTTTCCAGACTCTATTTGCCTGTGTACATGGGCCCTGAACATGTTGTACATTGAATTACACATACCAGCTCAGGAACCCCATTTATATAAAAAACAGAGGTCCTGAGTACCCTGTGTAATGCGTTGGTGGTAACACATGTATGATACGTATGATACAGCTCCATTCCTTTCTTTGGGAATTCTAAAGAGAAGCCCAGTACAGTGCTTGACTATCTGCAGCAGCCTTCTAGAATGGTAAAGAATGGCAGTGCAAATGTGTAACAGCCATTAAACTGTAAGGACATGGGATTCATGTTGTCGGGTACAACCCCTTTAAGGCCAATATAGTAAAGCAGGCTGAGTAGGAGTTGCTGGCCTACAGCGTCAAAAGCTGCAGAAGATCCAGAAGAATCAATAGAGAGTAGATCTGGTTAGGTTTAGTTGTCAGGAGATCACTTGAGACTTGATAAGGACAATTTTTGTAGAGTGTTGAGAACCCAGATTGTAATGGGTGGAGTAGAGAGCAGAGATATAGCAGATTCGGAGAGTAGAGACAGTGAGCAGTACAGAAGCAAATCTGCAGAAACCCTGTGAGACTAGATATTGCTCTCCTGACCTTATACTTATCTGACTCTTGGCTGATAGATCTATACAGTGTAAGGAGACAGGCACATGCTTCTCTACACTGTGTAGTGGCTGGTTACAGTTCACTTGAATGGGAGCTGAGTGGCCGTACATAGACACACAGACACTACCTAGTGTACAGAGCCTTCTGCTTTCTGCTCCATACACTGCGAAGATCTGCCACCAGAGTAGCTGATCAATAATGGTCTGATATTTATGACTTATTCTAATATCTAGTCTTCGACATTCCCTTTAATGTCAGTAGTTGATGGATAACATGTCTGAATTTAAAATATACATTTGTCTGCGTGATCTATTCTACTAAAATGACATCCATCAAAGTGACAGCAGCGTGCTGAGCCGTGGCAGTGTCTGGAGATCTGAAGCTTGTCATCTGTGTAGTATTGACGTTATAGCGCACAATGTAAAGCAGACTATAGGGACATCTTGGCATAAACTGTGTTATGGAGGCGTCTGTAGTAAAGTTTTTGGAGTGTGTACCAGGAAACTTTACAGAACTGGCAGCGCTGTTTAATTAGGCGCACCGTCTATAAAAACATCACCCCGCATGTGACGCCCCTGCAAAACCTCAAGGGTAATTAAAATAGAAAGACTACAGGAACAGATAACATCAGAGCTGATGTATAACAGTGCGATCCTGGAGAGGCTGTCAAGGGTGGAGGATCCCAAAAAAAAACAGATACACAAACCTGCTGGCTCTAACTCATTCTGTTACTGAACACTGCTAGAATATTTTGGGTATAAACCGTTGTTTGGAGATGGGGCGGACATGTTCTCTGCTGCACAGGGGCCCAGGGAAGGCAGAGGGCACACACTGGCCACAAGGAGGTCATAAATAAGTACCCTCACTCACATTTCATCACTCCGGTCAGCTGGTCATATGGACTCAATAAATGTCTTACCTGAAGAGCAAGACTGCATTACGTATGTGTATGAGAAGTCTATAGACCACCAGAGACATAATGATTAACTCCTTCCTAGTCCTAGATCACCAGGGATGTTATCATTGACTCCTTCACTGCCCTAGCTCACCAGGGATGTTATTAACTCTGTAAGTATCCTAATCCACTGGTACCTCCCAGGTGTCCCTCTTTGACCCATGGGACACTATATAATGAGCGTGTTGTTGGCGTCGATGATCCCCCCCCCCCCTCTCCGGTTTTTCGGCAGTTCTCAAGCTGGCCTGCTGCTGAACTTGTTCCTTGCGCTGTGCCTGTGATTGTTCTGGCATCTCAGAAGCTCGCTGGGACGCCATATAATGAGTGAGTTGGTGGCGCCGATGATCGACCTGCTCCGGCATTTCGGCTGCTCTAAGAGCTGCTTGACACCTAGCTTGCTCAATCCTCCTCAGCTCCGCTGCAGGAGAAGTCTGTTGATTTCTGGCTACCTTCATAGCTCTCGTTTTTTGACAAATTAGATTTTCGTTTTCCCAGCATGTTTAAAATTGGGAAACTGCCAATTTGGATTAAAGGTGTCTTCCCATTTCGAGGTCTCAGCAGTCTGCCTGCAGTGTCTGCTTCTCACTTTCTGTATTTCTCGCCCTCCCTCTGGCTGAACAGCACACAGAACACTCAGATAATATGCAGATGCTTGTACAGAATGGACTCAGTGTTATCTGTGTGTTTACATAGAGAGACATAACAGACCTGGCTTTATAAGCAAACTGCAATTAGTTGAACGATTGTCCTGCCGGCAAGAGCAGTTTAATATTAGTAGGATAGTATAGTATATTAACATAAATTCATGACAGTCGTGAAGCCATGTAATTTACCGGGATAAAAGGTAGCCTTTCTGTTAATCCAGACTACAAACTATAAATCATGAATTATATATGAAATCTATGGCAGTTTCTGACTGGTGTAGATTTAAAGGGGTTGTCCAGGATAATAGGATGAGGAAGGTGAAAAAAAGAACCGATCCTCACCTTTCCCCTGTGCTCTGTGTGTCTGTGCTCTGGTGTCTCCCAGCCCAGTCTGGTCCTGCTGCTTCGGTGTTTGTGTCTGGTGGAAATCCCGGTCACACAAGACTTAGCAAAGGACAGGAGATGTCACAGGTAGTCACGTCCCGTGTCCTTTCCTTAAGCTGCTGATTGGTCTCATTGGCCACATGCGTCAGGGACTTCTGTCAGAAGAAAACACCAGAACAGCAGGACCGGACCGTGCTGGGAGATATCAGAGCACTGGGGACAGGGGAGTATGGGATTTTTTTCTTTATTTTTTCACCTTCCCTGGCCTCATAAAAAAAGAACAACTGATTACCCTAGCCATCTCCTTTAATTGCCGGCACATGGGACCTCCCATGGTGCACCAGTTGGGGAATGAGTTAAGGGGTCGGCCACTAAGTAATTCCAGCTATTCCATTCTGGTGAGCTAGGGCCTGTGACCTCTAGTGACATGGTTATTTTTAGTAAGCAACTTGCATTCCCCATACAATAATAATTGTGGAGCGTCTCTTAGGTCTCTGCATTGCATCCTCTGTTATTCTTCCTGGAAAGAATGTATTCCTGGATATAATATTGCTATTGCTTTTGTTAATGGCTTGTCCATACACAGTCTGACACTGGGCAGTCAGTACTGACAATGCCGTGTAGGGTCACACTTAGTGATAAGAGGAATGTTGGAGGTCTTTTCACTTAGAGGGGTCAGATTTGCAATACCCAGGACAGCCACTACTGTATGGGCGGTGTTGTGGTGTGTGACACATCAGTGCTGCGGCCCCTTTAACCGTTTGAATGGCAGGAATGATGAGAATTACCCCTCAATATTGATCACCCATCCTAAGAATAGCGCATCAATATCCTAATTTTGGAAATCCCCTTTAGGATATGAACTCGCAGGGGCTTATCTACTGCATTGTACAGTAATAGCAAAATGAATGAATTTAACCCAATCTCTGCCACACACTGCGCCAGAAGAAAGTACAGTATGTGTTGACCTAAGGACAATACAGAAAGTGAAAGCAGGAACAGATAGTAGTAGTGCAGATGTGCCCTGAGGAGCATTCCCAGGAGGAATAACAGAGGGACAGAGGAATGAAGAATTGAATGTTGGTGACAGTGTCTGATTGACAAAGTATATGTGCGTGTATCCAAATGAGATCTAGTCTCTGGTCAATCAGCGGCGCTGACGTGTGTGTGTGTGTGTGTGGGGGGGGGGGGGGGGGGGGTGTTTTGGACAACTGTTAGGGCTAGTTCACACGTGGGCAAAGGGGAGGTTTTTGACAGCGGAATTCGCTTCAAAAACCTCTCCTTTAACATGGTGGTCTATGTAGACCACTAGCTTTTTTTTTCCTCCTAGCGTTTTCCGCCTGAAGAAGCGACATGACCTTTCTTCAGGCGGAAAACGCCTGAAGAATTGCATAGAAGTGAATGGGAGGCGAAAACCGCGCGGTAAAAAACCGCGCGGTTTTTTGCACACAAAACCGCGCGGTTTTTTGCAAAAAAACGCGCGGTTTTCGCCTGCAGTTTCTATAGCACATATAGGAAAAAAAAACCCTAGCGAAAACCGCTAGCGAAAACCGCGTCAAAAACCTCGTCAAAAACCGCGTGGAATGCAAAAAACAGCGTCAAAAAAACTCCTCGAGGTTTTTTACCTCGCACAAATAAGCTAGGCGGTTTTCACGTGTGAACTGACCCTTAAAGGGGCCTTGTCCTAGTGCCAGACAGGACCCAGTAATACATAAGGCTGTGCACGACAAGCATACTCTGAGCCGAGGATGATGTGCCGTCCTGTGTATGACAATGCGGTGCAGTGCGCAGACTCGTCTATCTGTATCTATGTATACTATACTATAGGTGTGTGTGTATATATATATATATATATATATATATATGTGATCCGTCATGCCCGTCACAATCATCCTCGTCCCTCGCTGGAGCTGCAGGGACTGAAGGACCAGCTGACCGCTCTCCATCCTCAGGCACTGATATGCTCAGCATCTCTCGATGCCAGCCAATCAGATGCGAGGAGTGCGCCGCCTTCAGCCAATCGGCGTCCGGATGAAAGCACGCCCAGCCCTCACACCCCCAGCGAAGGTTATTTTGCTGGTCACGTGACTCGGAGCGCAGGGAGTTAATCCCAGCCCCGCCCCCTCCCCACAGGGCAAGTTAACCCATTCTCCACCAGTAAGCAGTGACAGGAGACTGGAGCGGTTGCCATGAGAACCACGGTCGCCCGGATGTGAGGAGATGCCGGCCGGAGCTGCCAGGGATCGCCCGGTGCCTCATCAGTGACATGGGGGGCGGGTAGGAGGGGAGCCGGACGGGAGAGTGTACACGGCTCGGTGCGGGATCTCGGCTTTCTCTGGAGGGGGCAAGGATGGACGAGCCGGAGGAGCTCGGTGGAGGTAGGACGATTGTGTGTGACACCCTGACAGCTCCGACAGCTTAGAATCACTGGCCCCGGGTCATCTGTGCCAGGCACACTGCTGTCCTCCACACTGCACGGCTGCTGACAGCCATAGAGCGCAGCTGTATCTCCATGTGTATATATATGTATATAGCACAGGGCATCCGAATCCTCCTCCTGTCCATTACACCTCACTGACAGCCCTGACCAGAGGGGCATCCACCCGGGTCCACACCCCAGACTTCACCCTACACCTGTACTATAAGACCCCAGACCTGACCCTGCACCTGTACTACAAGACCCCAGAGCTGACCCTGCACCTGTACTACAAGACCCCAAAGCTGACCCTGCACCTGTACTACAAGACCCCTAGACCTGACCCTGCACCTGTACTACAAGACCCCTAGACCTGACCCTGCACCTCTACTACAAGACCCCAAAGCTGACCCTGCACCTGTACTACAAGACCCCTAGACCTGACCCTGCACCTGTACTACAAGACCCCTAGACCTGACCCTGCACCTGTACTACAAGACCCCTAGACCTGACCCTGCACCTGTACTACAAGACCCCTAGACCTGACCCTGCACCTGTACTACAAGACCCCTAGACCTGACCCTGCACCTCTACTACAAGACCCCAAAGCTGACCCTGCACCTGTACTACAAGACCCCTAGACCTGACCCTGCACCTGTACTACAAGACCCCTAGACCTGACCCTGCACCTGTACTACAAGACCCCAAAGCTGACCCTGCACCTGTACTACAAGACCCCTAGACCTGACCCTGCACCTGTACTACAAGAGCCCAGACCTGACCCTGCACCTATACTACAAGAGCCCAGACCTGACCCTGCACCTGTACTACAAGAGCCCAGACCTGACCCTGCACCTGTACTACAAGAGCCCAGACCTGACCCTGCACCTGTACTACAAGAGCCCAGACCTGACCCTGCACCTATACTACAAGAGCCCAGACCTGACCCTGCACCTGTACTACAAGAGCCCAGACCTGACCCTGCACCTGTACTACAAGACCCCAGAGCTGACCCTGCACCTGTACTACAAGACCCCAGACCTGACCCTGCACCTGTACTACAAGAACCCAGACCTGACCCTGCACCTGTACTACAAGAACCCAGACCTGACCCTGCACCTGTACTACAAGACCCCAGAGCTGACCCTGCACCTGTACTACAATAACTCAGACCTGACCCTGCACCTGTACTACAAGACCCCTAGACCTGACCCTGCACCTGTACTACAAGAGCCCAGAGCTGACCCTGCACCTATACTACAAGAACCCAGACCTGACCCTGCACCTGTACTACAAGAGCCCAGACCTGACCCTGCACCTGTACTACAAGAGCCCAGACCTGACCCTGCACCTGTACTATAAGACCTCAGAGCTGACCCTGCACCTGTACTACAAGAGCCCAGACCTGACCCTGCACCTGTACTATAAGACCCCAGAGCTGACCCTGCACCTGTACTACAAGACCCCAGAGCTGACCCTGCATCTGTACTACAAGAACCCAGACCTGACCCTGCACCTGTACTACAAGACCCCAGACCTGACCCTGCACCTGTACTACAATAACTCAGACCTGACCCTGCACCTGTACTACAAGAGCCCAGACCTGACCCTGCACCTGTACTACAAGAGCCCAGAGCTGACCCTGCACCTGTACTACAATAACTCAGACCTGACCCTGCACCTGTACTACAATAACTCAGACCTGACCCTGCACCTGTACTACAAGACCCCAGACCTGACCCTGCATCTGTACTACAAGACCCCAGAGCTGACCCTGCACCTGTACTACAAGACCCCAGAGCTGACCCTGCACCTGTACTACAAGACCCCAGAGCTGACCCTGCACCTGTACTATAAGACCTCAGAGCTGACCCTGCACCTGTACTATAAGACCTCAGAGCTGACCCTGCACCTGTACTACAAGAGCCCAGAGCTGACCCTGCACCTGTACTACAAGACCCCAGAGCTGACCCTGCACCTGTACTATAAGACCCCAGACCTGACCTTGTACCTGTACTACAAGAGCCCAGAGCTGACCCTGCACCTGTACTACAAGAGCCCAGAGCCGACCCTGCACCTGTACTACAAAACCCCAGATCTGACCCTGCACCTGTACTACAAGACCCCAGACCTGACCCTGCACCTGTACTACAAGAGCCCAGAGCTGACCTTGCACCTGTACTACAAGAGCCCAGACCTGACCCTGCACCTGTACTACAAGACCCCAGAGCTGACCCTGCACCTGTACTACAAGAACCCAGACCTGACCCTGCACCTGTACTACAAGAGCCCAGACCTGACCCTGCACCTGTACTACAAGAGCCCAGACCTGACCCTGCACCTGTACTATAAGAACCCAGACCTGACCCTGCACCTGTACTACAAGATCCCTAGACCTGACCCTGCACCTGTACTACAAGAGCCCAGACCTGACCCTGCACCTGTACTACAATAACTCAGACCTGACCCTGCACCTGTACTACAAGACCCCTAGACCTGAACCTGCACCTGTACTACAAGACCCCAGAGCTGACCCTGCACCTGTACTATAAGACCTCAGAGCTGACCCTGCACCTGTACTACAAGAACCCAGACCTGACCCTGCACCTGTACTACAAGAACCCAGACCTGACCCTGCACCTGTACTACAAGAGCCCAGACCTGACCCTGCACCTGTACTACAAGAGCCCAGACCTGACCCTGCACCTGTACTACAAGAGCCCAGACTTGACCCTGCACCTGTACTACAAGACCCCAGAGCTGACCCTGCACCTGTACTACAAGAACTCAGACCTGACCCTGCACCTGTACTACAAGAGCCCAGAGCTGACCCTGCATCTGTACTACAAGACCCCAGAGCTGACCCTGCACCTGTACTATAAGACCCCAGAGCTGACCCTGCACCTGTACTATAAGAGCCCAGACCTGACCCTGCACATGTACTACAAGACCCCTAGACCTGACCCTGCACCTGTACTACAAGAGCCCAGACCTGACCCTGAACCTGTACTACAAGAGCCCAGACCTGACCCTGAACCTGTACTACAAGAGCCCAGACCTGACCCTGCACCTGTACTACAAGAGCCCAGACCTGACCCTGCACCTGTACTACAAGAGCCCAGACCTGACCCTGCACCTGTACTACAAGAGCCCAGAGCTGACCCTGCATCTGTACTACAAGACCCCAGAGCTGACCCTGCACCTGTACTATAAGACCCCAGAGCTGACCCTGCACCTGTACTATAAGAGCCCAGACCTGACCCTGCACATGTACTACAAGACCCCTAGACCTGACCCTGCACCTGTACTACAAGAGCCCAGACCTGACCCTGAACCTGTACTACAAGAGCCCAGACCTGACCCTGCACCTGTACTACAAGAGCCCAGACCTGACCCTGCACCTGTACTACAAGAGCCCAGACCTGACCCTGCACCCGTACTACAAGAGCCCAGACCTGACCCTGCACCTGTACTACAAAACCCCAGACCTGACCCTGCACCTGTACTACCATACCCCAGATTAGACCTGACCCTGCACCTGCACTGCCATACCCGAGACCTGCACCTATACTACCAGACCCCAGATTAGACCTAACCCTGCACCTGTACTAGAATAACCCAGACCTGACCAGAGGGGCATCCACACGGGTCCAGACCCGAGACTTCACCCTACACCTATACTACAAGAACCCAGACCTGACCTTGTACCTGTACTACAAGACCCCAAACTGCACCCTACATCTATACTACAAGACCCCAGAGCTGACCTTGTACTACAAGACCCCAGAGCTGACCCTGCACCTGTACTACAAGACCCCACACCTGACCATGTACTTGTAGTACAAAAATCTGGACCTGTCAGGGCCAACACGGTGGCTTAGTGGTTAGCACTGCAGCCTTGCAACCTACATTACAAGACATCACAGCTGAATCTACACATGTACTCAAAGACCCAGGACCTAACTTTAAATCTGTAATACAATACCCAAAATCTGAACTGCACCTGCCGTACAAAAGCCCAGACTTGACCTTAATTTTGTTATACAAGACCACAGACCTGAACCACAAGACCCTGGATCTGACTGTAAACTTGCTCTTCAAGACCCAGAACTGACCTTGCACCTGTAGTATCTCAGATCTGACCCTACACCTGCACTATAAGGCCCCTGTCCTGACCCTAAACCTTTATTACAAGCCCGATGATCTGACTCTATAAGACCACAGCCCTGCCCCTACAGCTGTACTACAAGACTAAAGACCTGAACCCAGATCTAACCCTACATCTGTATTACAAGACACGAAACCTATAATACAATACCAAGATCTGACCATAATCCTGCACTGCAAGACCCCTCGTTTTATACTACACTTGCACTGCAAGCCTTTAGACCTTACACTACACATATACTAAAATACCCCAGACCTTTCACTGCGCTTGGACTAAAAGATCTGAACCTGAACATAAATCAGCAGTACAAGGACCCAGTCCTTACGCTGAATCTGCACTACAAGACCCTAAACCTGATCCCTTAACCTAATTTGTGCATCCCCAGACCTGACCATACATCTGCACTACTAGATCCTACACCTGACTCTTTCGCTGGTCTGTGTCTGGTCCTACATTTAATCCACAAGAGAAAAACTTGATCTAAAGTCCCATACCTTCAGCTCAACACTAAAAACCCACAGCCCTCTTTAATTTCATGAGAACCCTCTACCTAACTTCATACTCGCAACCCAAGACCAAAAATCCTTTTGTAGGACTGTGTCATTTTCCCTGACCCCATACCTAATCTACAGGACTGGAAACCTGCACTGTATGTGCATATCACCAGCTCCCAACTTTTTACCCTTACCTCAAGATCCAAAACCTGACCCCATATACCACAACTCAGGATCAGAAACCCTGTCCGACCCTCTCATCTCATCACCCATGCCTCAAGATCCAAAGCCTGTTTCTGAACCTATATCCTCAAAGCCTTGTAGTTCCTTTTTATCTTTCCTCCACACTCATTTAATAAGACCTGCATATTGGACACATGTAGTCTCCTTTTATCTATCTCTGAGCCCAATGCCTTATCCATGTCCCCATGAGAAAACCTCATACCCCACTACTCTGTATGATGAACCTCTGGATCCTAAATCCACACGCTCTACTTGTATCTAACGCTATATTGTCATCTCCAGACAGCATTCCTGCAACCCCCTACAGATCTGCACCTATATCTTCCCTAATGCCCTGGCCATGTATGACATGTATAGGGTACATATGTATCAGGAAATATCATGACATGTCTTTGATGGTTTAGCAATGCCTCAGTCATTTCATGGTTGAAAGAACGTGGGTACTGCATGTATCTAGATCCTAAATCCAGTCTGCAATCTCATCTGCAGGCCTCTACTACACATCCCTCTATCACATCACTGTCTATGTCATTGTTGTGTAGCATCTCCCCTGCACCATCTGTACTGCCCCCTCAGGCTGGCATCTTCAGCGTCCTTATATATCCTATCAAAAGCATGGTCACCTCCGACCTGCACCTTGTAAATCTTTTGTGTGTATTACAACTATGCTATCACATCCTGTTCCATATACCCTATACCCTCCCCGGATCTTCCTACAAGTCTGTTTATGGTGGTATTTACCTACTTGTATCCTTTCTATTACTATACAGGATATAGCCACTGGTGACATAACATTTACTGCACTCACACTGGTCCTTGCAATGCGCTCCTGACCATTCTTCACGTTAAACTTAACTTCAGTGGACTGTGGGCGTCTCCTGGTGCCCGTATCCCATTGAAATGCTTTGGTTGTGTCAGAATTGGTGGCTTGTGCTCAACAATGCATATTGCAATACTACAGTAGCAAAAAATCACATAGTATCCTCAGTATATTGTTGGCTATTGATTAGATAAGTGTATCATTGGAAAAGGTCAAATGTAAAATATTTTGCTACTGCAGGAAAATATTCATCATTGCAAAAAATGGTTTATCTGGCATTGTACGTCACGTGGCGGTCTTGTCCGACTACTACGGTATGTCAGCCCTACGACAGTAAAAGCATATATTCACACACTGCAGATTTGTGGCAGATGGTGCTACACTGAAAAGCTCTTCCATACATCTGAATATGGATTGTTTCTGCAGGCCTCAGGCACATGAACAGAAGAGTCACAAAAATTTCTGCAGGAAATCTGCTGCATGTGAATATATCTTAAAGGGATCCTATCATTTCAACTCAATTTTTTCTGCTTATCACGTAGGAATAGCCTTAGGTAAGACTATTCTTCTCCTACCTTTAGATGTCTTCTCCGCACCGCTGTTCCGTAGAAATCTCGTTTTTTGCCGTTATGCAAATGAGTTCTCGCTCAGCACTGGGGGCGGTCCCAGTGCTCAAACAGCACTGGGGGCATCCCCAATGCTGCGAGAGAACTCTCCAGCGCCGCCTCCATCTTCTTCAGGAACGGATCTTCTTCTGGGGGTTGGCTTCAAACTTCTAGGGCAAGGCCGACTGCGCATGCTCGCCGGCCACAAGAAAACGGCTGCTTGCACAGTATTGTAAGCGGCCATTTTCTTCCGGCCGGTGGCATGCACAGTTGGCTTTGCCCAAGGCCTAGAAGTTTGAAGCCAACCCCCGGAAGAAGACGCGAAGAAGACCCATTCCTGAAGAAGATGGAGGCGGCGCTGGAGAGTTCTTTCACAGCATTGGGGACACCCCCAGTGCTGTTTGAGCGCTGAGGACCACCCCCAGTGCTGCAAGATAACTCATTTGCATACCAACGAAAACTGGTTTATATACCGAACAGCGACGCGGAGAAGACATCTAAGGTAGGAGAAGAATGGCCTTTCTTTCTTAAGGCTATTCCTACGTGATAAGCAGAAAAAATTGAGTTTAAATGATAGGATCCCTTTAAAGTCTGCTGATCAGGACAAATGTTGTTTCACGTCCAGTTAATTCTCCAGTCGATGAAATAGATTTCATTCATCTGAACTGACCCTAGACATAAGGATTCTGCCAATTAATGGCTCGTTATTAGTAAGTCATTATATAGTATCCTCTATGGTTAGCTCACCACCAGGGTGACATTAGGACATCTTACTCTTACATTAGGCTTCTCAGTGTCC
The DNA here is from genome assembly GCF_031893055.1 of Leptodactylus fuscus. NCBI lineage: Eukaryota > Metazoa > Chordata > Amphibia > Anura > Leptodactylidae > Leptodactylus > Leptodactylus fuscus. The sequence goes on from NC_134273.1 coordinate 31,493,666, forward strand.
ACATCTCTTCATCAGTTACTGATGGATCTGCCATTTATTAACCACTTCACTTCCATGTCCCACTTTAATTTCTTATTTTCTGCTATGGAGTATACTAATATGCTCACATCAGTCAAACAGGGTTAACCATTTGTAGACAGCTTTGTTTTGGGGGTTCTCGCCCTGCTTGGAACCCTTTTATGTACTGATGAAGAAATCCATTAGAACTCTGAACCTTTGCAGTCTACAGATGGGTGCCTCTGACTTGCATGTTTGAGTTTATTAGCATACGTTGTTTTCCCATGGTGCATTGCCTGTAAATAAATCCTCCTATACCTCCGGGATCTCTTCAATGAGATCCTGCAGCCCTTGAACTTCTTCTATTAAGTCACAAACCAGTGGTAAAGTTGCAAGTGGTGTTTTGTACCGCCCTCGCCACTTTTCTGAAAGGAGAGCAGGGCACGGAGTGGGCCATCGGATGCACCAGATTCATTATCAGTCACTAGAAAAGGGTGTTTCACCTCAAAATTTTAGCCAATGTGCACAGACTCCTAGTTTGAGAATAGGCCTGGCCCTTGTCATGATTTTTTGTGCATAGTCTGCTGGCACAGGGGACATCAAGACTGGCGGTGCGATATGCTGGTCTTGATGAATAACCCGAATATGTTTTTGCATAGGTAGATTACTCACTCTCCAGCTGTTGTGGAACTACAACTCCCAGCATGTCCTGACACAGCAGTAGTTCTATAGTCAGTAGTTTTACACTCTCAGTCCCATAACATTGAATAGAGCAGTGGTCCTACATTCATACCACTGCTTCATTCTCACAAGGGGCTCAGAGACCCCACACTCTTGGTGGTCAGACTCGTATCCCTTCTGCACAGGATAAATGTTATTTATAAGAGAGCCCCTTTAATAGTCATAGATATCAATGCAAAACAGCTCAAAAAGTTACATGCTAGTAGCAAATTTCCAGGCACATCAGCTATCCGGTCCCTGCAGGAACACGTTACAACATGGATATTGCTCTGATCCGTCCACCTGAAATGCTATTGTTTTTTTGTTGTTTTCTTTTTTTTATAAAGGAATTAACCCTGGTATATTTGTGGTGGTCATGTGGGGTATTATCTGCCTGGCTCATCATGTTAATTGCACCCGCTCCTAGTGACGGACTTCTATATCCGCTACTCACAAATCTCTATTCTTCTGCTCATGATTATATGGAAGGGTTAATGGATTATGTATAGTGGATTATGGCTTCAAGTATTCTAGTCATCACATAGAGCATATATGCCGACTCCGCATGTCTATACTGTCAGGGAAATATAATGTTTATGGGGCCATACGTGTGATACTCTGTCTTTGTCCTCTCTCCATCATAGCTGGTGTATAATGGCTGTAGTCATGTGTCAGTGTGTGTGTGCGTGGGGGGGGTGGGGGGTGGCTGACAGAGTCCAAGTCTCCTGACATTATGTCATATAGGTTATCATGTTGTGGGGACGGCTATGGCTTTTGTTTGTATGGAAAGATTAAGAGCTATATAACTTATGATGAGGGAGGTGTAGACCTAATAACATTATATATATTATTTTATATGGTATTGACTTTAGAGGTCATACAGTACAGCTGAAGCTGACAACAATGGACGTAAAAAATATATATGTAAATATGTATGTATGATGCATATACATATATATAGCTACTAAATAACCTGATGCCCCATCAACAGGGTGATTAATGGTCACAATGGCAGTGATATTGCATACCGCCACTAGTATCTACAATTTCACAACTACATAATAGTTATAAGACACGTCCAATTACATTTCCTAATGATCCGTGAGATATCATGTATATACACATATATTGTCAATTATATGTACCCATTTAAGGACGCAGGCTAGTTTGGATGTAAAGGCTCAGAGACATATATATATATATATATATATATATATATATATATATATATATATATATATATATATATTTATTTATTTATTTATTTTATTTTTGTTTCTGGCTCTGCCTTCCAAAATTCATAACTTTTTTTTTTTTTTCTGTCGACATAACCGTATATGGCTTAGGCTTATTCTTTGAGTGATGAGTTGTACTTTTAGTTGCTACTATTTGGGGGTACATGTAATATTTTGATTAACTTTTTTATATATTTTTAGGGGAGGTCTGTCATTATTCTTTGCATTTTATATACACTTTCTATCAGAATTTTTTACCTTTCCTTTTTAATTTTTTCCTGTCCCACGTGGAGACTTAATCTCCTATAAAATGTACTGTAATACTTCTGTAATACTCCCTAAGTCTTATAGGGAAAGGCAGCCAGGAGGCCATTGATGGGCAACTTAATGGACCTGTCATGGGAGACCCAAAGGGATGAAGAGGGAGTGATCTTTCCCCATAACCATAAAGATGCTGTAATTGTGTGATTTCTATTGACATCACTGGTGTGACATAATAGTATGGCACTGGGTTTTAAGGGGTTAAATGTAATAGCATGACAATAGCAAACAAAATAGAAAATAACTGGGTATTGCGTGTGTGTATATATATATATATATATATATATATATATATATACACACACTCACCGGCCACTTTATTAGGTACACCTGTCCAACTGCTCGTTAACACTTAATTTCTAATCAGCCAATCACATGGCGGCAACTCAGTGCATTTAGGCATGTAGACATGGTCAAGACAATCTCCTGCAGTTCAAACCGAGCATCAGTATGGGGAAGAAAGGTGATTTGAGTGCCTTTGAACGTGGCATGGTTGTTGGTGCCAGAAGGGCTGGTCTGAGTATTTCAGAAACTGCTGATCTACTGGGATTTTCACGCACAACCATCTCTAGGGTTTACAGAGAATGGTCCGAAAAAGAAAAAACATCCAGTGAGCGGCAGTTCTGTGGGCGGAAATGCGTTGTTGATGCCAGAGGTCAGAGGAGAATGGCCAGACTGGTTCGAGCTGATAGAAAGGCAACAGTGACTCAAATAGCCACCCGTTACAACCAAGGTAGCCAGAAGAGCATCTCTGAACGCACAGTACGTCCAACTTTGAGGCAGATGGGCTACAGCAGCAGAAGACCACACCGGGTGCCACTCCTTTCAGCTAAGAACAGGAAACTGAGGCTACAATTTGCACAAGCTCATCGAAATTGGACAATTGAAGATTGGAAAAACGTTGCCTGGTCTGATGAGTCTCGATTTCTGCTGCGACATTCGGATGGTAGGGTCAGAATTTGGCGTCAACAACATAAAAGCATGGATCCATCCTGCCTTGTATCAACGGTTCAGGCTGGTGGTGGTGGTGTCATGGTGTGGGGAATATTTTCTTGGCACTCTTTGGGCCCCTTGGTACCAATTGAGCATCGTTGCAAAGCCAAAGCCTACCTGAGTATTGTTGCTGACCATGTCCATCCCTTTATGACCACAATGTACCCAACATCTGATGGCTACTTTCAGCAGGATAATGCGCCATGTCATAAAGCTGGAATCATCTCAGACTGGTTTCTTGAACATGACAATGAGTTCACTGTACTCCAATGGCCTCCACAGTCACCAGATCTCAATCCAATAGAGCATCTTTGGGATGTGGTGGAATGGAAGATTCGCATCATGGATGTGCAGCCGACAAATCTGCGGCAACTGTGTGATGCCATCATGTCAATATGGACCAAAATCTCTTGAGGAATGCTTCCAGCACCTTGTTGAATCTATGCCAAGAAGAATTGAGGCAGTTCTGAAGGCAAAAGGGGGTCCAACCCATTACTAGCATGGTGTACCTAATAAAGTGGCCGGTGAGTGTATATATATATCAACTCTGACTCCGGCTTCAAAATCAAATGATTACGGTAATCATCAACATTTAATGATTACCGTAATATTATATAATTAATTAGATTATTCTGTATTTCCTTTTATAGGAATGAAATCACTAACTGGTTTATGAATTAGAGGCACTTTGCCATTTTTGAAGGAGTCAGAGTTTGGCCGAAGTTGGGTTCTACCTACCGACTCCTGAGCCTTGTTTTTCTGTGCTTAATACTATGTTTAGTCCTGCTCAGATCTCCAGGGGTAGGTGGACGCCAATCTGGGTATGCAGTACATTGCACCACCCCTGTTTAAGGATAGGGCAAATCACCTCTGTGAAACAGGTATTAGAATATGTTTCGCTTGGCGTTATCTACCCTATTGGTTGCATGTGCCATTATATAGTGCTGTAGCGGAGGTCAAACTAAGACCCCAAAAGGAAGTTGGTTGAAACACGTGTTGGGGTTGGACCCCGTGTTCAGAATTTTTTTTTATATACTTTATAAGCAGTCTATTTCTAGGTTTAGCATTATTCCAGTAGGTACCAAGTGATATTCTACTCATTGATCCCCCGATCTCGATCCTTTAGAAGCCCGCCTCATGTTTGTAACGTGCTGCTTCAATGGCAGGATGTCACGTCAGAGTCCAGATGTAATAGACAGCAGGAGGCAGGCCTAAGAGGGACATTAAAGGGACATTAAACGGTGCAGGAGCAACAAATGAGATTATACTATATCTGGCCATGAAGGGGGCATTATACTGTATGTGGCCACTAAGGTTTCATTATATGATGTGGGGTCTATAAGGGACAATATCTTTACTGGAGACCAGTAAAGAACGTTATACTCTGTAGGGACACTACAGGGGAAGAGCATTAGACTGTGAGGGGCCACTAAATTAGCCTTATACCATGTGAGTGCCTGTATAAGGGTATTATACTGCGTGAGAGGCCACAAAAGGTACATTGTATTGGGCAGTTTCCATAAAACGGTCATTATGCTGTGTAAGTGCCAGTAAAGGGGCATTATACTGTCAGTGGCCAGTAAGAGGGCAATATACTGTATGTGGCCATTAAGGTTTCATCATATTGTGTGGGGACCATAAGGGACAATATACTATAAAGAGATCAGTACCAGTAAGGGGGCATTAGACTCTGTAGGGACACTAAGGGGGGCATTATATTGTTTGGATGCCAATAAAGAGGCATTATACTGTGAAAGGACCAGTGAAGGTTTTTTATACTGTTTGAGGACCAGTAAGGCGGCGTTATACTGTGTGGATGCTAATAAAGGTGCATTATACTGTGTGAGGACCATTAAAGATGTTTTATACTGTGTGGGTACCAGTACAGAGACGTGTGTGGGTACCAGTACAGAGACGTTATACATTGTGGGTGCCAGTACAGTGTGGGTGCCAATAAAGGTGCATTTTACTGTCTGGGTGCTCATAAAAGTGCATTTTACCTATAAGGACCAGTAAAGGTTTTTTATACTGTGTGAGGACCAGTAAGGAGGCATTATACTGTGTGAGGCACAGTAAAGGTTTTTTATACTGTGTGGGTACCATCAAAAGAATTGGACATGGAAATTTACCACACTTGATCCTTTCCCTTCCTCCATTTGTCTCTATTGCATCTGATTGTTGTTTGATCCCATTGAAATTGTGGGTTTCCACTTACTTGTATTTGTACAATAGTCTACTCACTGGCAGTCGGACAAGGAGAGGACATCACCTGCACATGTAGATGCCACATCTGGCATCCCGCCATTACTCTGCGGAGTCACAGAACACCTTTTATTGGTAAGATAGAGGGCGGGTGTTGAGTAGATCACCCATTCTGAAGACACTATTAATGTGAGGAATTGTGCAGGTGCATTAAGGTAGCGCTACTACTGAGAGTCCTTTACTGGCACTATCAATGGGGACACTATAAAGGGCGCTCTCTACTAGCATGGATACAATACGGAGTCTAATTGGATCATTTTTCCACTGTTTGCCCATTTTTATTGCAGTATGTTCCTATATTATCCCAGTTTCCCACAACTGGTATAACCGCTTACCCTACACTATATAACATATCCTAAATTTCTAGCGATGTACCTTTAAGAGTTTAATCCCAATACTCTGGATGTAATCCTTTGTCCTTCTGTATCTCGCAGTACCCAGGAAACAGATCTCGTGCTTTGAGATTTACGTGCCATATTGATTTTTGCACAATAATTGTTTGTTGCGTCCGGTCATATCCTTCTAGAATAAAGACTGTGGCTTCTCACCGGGAATCTTTATGCTAAGATTAAAATGATCAAGAATCTGAGCGCCGCTGTAACTTGTGTATTTTAAGCACTTCACGTTTCTGACTTGAAATTGTAGAGTGGGAATTACTTTGAAAGCTTTTTGGGCGAGACATTGACAGAATAATTGCGTGTTTATGAAATCCGTACTCATCTATCAGGAAAGTTGGATTGTTGGTGTAGTTCGGCAGAGTTTAGGACGTCTTATTCTTGCAGGGCATTTAGCCGTGTGGCGGAAACAATTATTTAACCCATAATCTGCTGCTGTATGTCACTGACCCAACTATATAGACACGTTTACATTTGGACATAGTGATGCTGCACAAAGCCACATTACTACCTAACCATATACGGTAATATTTGGAGATTTTATTGTGGTTCTATAGGATAAGTCATCAGTATCTGATTGGTTGAGGATCAAAACCTGAACTCTGCGCGATCAGCTGATCCAGGTGCCCAATAGAAGCTCCGCCCTTATTTGTGTAATCGGCACTAAGCTGCAGTACCCGGCACTACTGCTATAGAGTGTATGGAGCTATAGCTCTGTTCCTATTAGTGAAAATGCACATGGAGTTTTTTGGCGCTGAATCTGTCTCAAAATCAGCCTCCCTATAGAGCTCTATTGGGAGGGTTTTTTTTGGAGGCTGATTTTTGAGACAGATTCAGCATCAAAATCAGCGCCAAAAAACTCTGTGTGCACTGACCCTTACTTGAATAGGATCAGAGCTGTTTCTGACCCTGGCAATAATACTGTATATACACTGACAGACATGGTGAGGTGATGTTGTAGTAATACTGTATATACACTGACAGACATGATGAGGTGATACTGTAGTAATACTGTATATACACTGACAGACATGATGAGGTGATGTTGTAGTGATACTGTATATACACTGACAGACATGATGAGGTGATACTGTATTAATACCATATATGCTCTGTTCCTCAATATACTACTATGAACCTGTTTCCTGGTAATTACTTGAATGCCAGGGGCTATATGACCTATGTGAGGGGCACATGACTGATGCCATATTTAGTCCTTTTCAGTTGTCCTCGAAGCATTTCACAGGACTAAGGATGGACCATACCATTTTTTGTCCTATTGTATTGATATCTAAGTTGTGAAAACTGGAATACCTCTTTAAAGAGGACCTTTCACCATATCCGGGCACAGGCAGTTCTATATACTGCCAGAAAGCTGACAGTGCGCTGAATTCAGCGCACTGTCGGCTTTCCCGATCTGTGCCCGGTGTGAAGAGCTTACGGCCCGGTACCGTAGCTCTTCTATGGTCAGAAGGGCGTTTCTGACCATTAGCCAGAGACGTCCTTCTGCCTCGTGGCGCCAATCGCGCTGTGCTGTGGAGCGGGGAGGAACGCCCCCTCCCTCTGCTCACACAGCTTGTCCGTAGACGAGCATTATCAGGAGAGGGAGGGGGCGTTCCTCCCGGCTCCACAGCACAGCGCGATTGGCGCCGCGAGGCAGAAGGACGTCTCTGGCTAATGGTCAGAAACGCCCTTCTGACTGTAAAGCGCTACGGTACCGGGACCGATAGCGCTTTACACCGGGCACGGATCGGGAAGCGATGTATTTAGGAAAAGTCTTAAATCCACATTAACAAGCAGTATAGATAGGATCCTTGTGACGGGACAACCCCTTTAAGTTTCAGTGAAGATGGGCCCCAACCTTATTTGTTAGCTGCTGTGCCTGCGACTCTGGTAAAGGCGGCCATGATGTCAACATATCAATATATATCTATCTGCGCATTCTGTCTGTCTTATGACTGCTTTATTCAGGTGGTGACTATTAATCCTGCCTAGTAATCTTGTTTATTGGTCCCTCCGCTATGTTGCTCTACTTCCCATGTGATTAATGGCAGTCCTGCCGTGCAGCATGCTCTCAGTAACTATATAGCAATGGTGCATCCCAGGAGAGCTTTTACTTTTAATGGTGGTCATTTGTAAGCCCTGATAATAGTTTTCAGTCATCTCTCTAGCGGGAGGTCTGCTCCGAGCCCCGGAGATGGGTTAATTTTTATAAATATCTATGTGTATAGATCAATATGTGGCCTGGCTATGCCCAAGAGGCGTCCTGTTATACATATGTTCTACATCTCACTGCCTTGTAATGGTACAGCAGTTATTAACTAGCTGTGTGTTCAGTGGCAGACCTAGTCTGTTCCTCTGTGTTTTGCACAGATATATACGATAATAAAATACTTTAGGGTGGGTAATTTTGTTTTTATTTAGTTCTCACATCCCTCTACACTTGGCCCAACACATTTATCATAAACCATGCTAGTTTCCTGGTGTGAATTATAATGGAAATCTACGCCAGTTCCTAGCTCTACTCCGGCACATGAGAGTGCGCCCAGCATTTTCCAGTTTTTTTCTTCAGCATTTTTTTAGACTTAGGCTGGGTTCACATCTGCGTCAGGTATCCGTCCACTTGCAAACAGTTTTGAGAGAAAAACGGTTTGGTACAAAAACAATTCCAAACAGTTACACAGCGGATACCCGATACGGATTAGTTATTGGGTGTCCGTTCAAAAAAAAAAAGACTTTTTTTGTCAGTTTGTGTTTGTTCATTATCCTTTTGTGTCAGTTTATGAGCAATCTGTTGTTTTTTTTCATTCCCCCTTCTTCATTCTGAGTATGCTCAGAGGAAAAAACGGATTGCAAAATGGACACAAACTATTTGTAATCCGTTTTCCATAGACCTCAAAGTAAAAAGAGTAAAAAAAAAAATGGATTGGTTACTGTCCATCTGGAATCATTATATTTAGTACGGAGACAAAGTCCTGAAAGTTTTACTTTTCTCTCTGCACAAAAAAGCGGAAACCAGACAGAAATGGCACAAACTCATACATACGGATTACTTTTAAAACTTATTGAAATCAATGGGTTTTAATCCGGACAGTTCAAATTCAGTTTTTGAAGATTTCAGAACGGATTTGCCGAATGCAGATGTGAATCAGGCCTTAAAGTGGTTTCCATCTTAAAACTTAAAACCTGCACATGTTTACCCACCACTGTTTCCACTTCTGTGGCACTGTGTGCGATCACCCTTCCAGAAGTTACATAGAAGCGAAAGGAGCAATGGCCAAACTTTTACTGTACACCACTGCTCCATTCACATGGAGCACTCAAGGATCCCCATCGTTGTAATCAGTAGCATCAGTTCATTAGTGGTTGAATCCCATTGGTCACAAGAACAGATCCATGTGAAAAGACCGGGGGTGCACATGCTTGGCAACAGCTCCATTCACTTTTGTAGGACCCACTGCCATTGCCATTATGGAAATTCAATGTACATAATAAATAATAATTACATTTTATGCCCCAGCATGCCCCAGCATATTCCGCAGCGCAGTACAATTGGGTTCAAGTACAGACAAAAAAGATACATTGCAAATAAATAGTCAATTCACACAATGGGACCTAGGACCTGCTCACAAGAGCTTACAATCTATGAATGATGTAGACAGAATGATGACCAAGCATGGGCTCCACCGTTCCATCCACATGGGGACTAGGATCTATATACCTTTAATACAGAGGAGCCCTTAAGCCAGGGAATACAACAAGAAGTGTTACAGTAAGCAATGCCAGGGTTAAGCAGATAGTGACCGGTACAATAGTACCAGGATAGCCTCAGCAGCACCGGGGGCCACAGGTAGGGGAGGTTACATTAAGGAGCTGTCGCCACTCCCAACATGTCTGTTTTAGAAAAAATATGTGGATTTCCCTTGAAATAACAATTCTGAGGCTTTTATTCTCATAACTATGTGTCGCTCCTCCATTATTACTCTGGAAATTTGTGAATAAATTGACAATTATTATTCTTAAGACTAAATTCTCTGTCTATGCAAAGGAAAAGTGCTTTGCAGTATGAAAAGCCTTGACGGTTTTTTAAGATCCATTCACTTGGTTAAATTCTGTATTACAACCAAAAATCAAAGACCTCACGTGCATGGGTAAATTTTTAGACTTGCCAGAGAGGGTTACATTTATAACACTAAGGGTAAGTTCACACAAAATTTTTATGTCAGGGTTTTGAGTCCTTATTCGCCTCAAAACCCTGACCAAAAAGACAGCTCCCTTTGAAATCAATGGAAGCCACTTTTTCAGGGAGCTGTTTATTCCGGCTCCTGGAAAAAAGCGAGGTGCTCATTGTTCAGCCCAAGTCGCCTCACGATTCGGCCTGAAGACACTCCCTCCTCCCGTCTAGGTCCATTCATTGGGCCTAATCCGGAGCGGAGTGCGCGGCTGGATGCTGGTGCAGTGCACCGGCTTTCACTCACGGCGACCCGTCTTTCGGACCGGGACCTGAGGCGGCCTCCGCTTCAGGTTCCATTCCAATAAACTCCGTCTGAACTTACCCTAAGGCCATGTTCACATGTATGCCTGAGTCTTCACAGTGTTAGCTGAAAACTGCGAAGGAAAAAGGACTTTTTCCTCCTCCAGTTTATAGTCAATGGGGTCCGCCAGGCATGTGTGAAACCACAGAATTGGACAGCCCCTTTAATTCAGTAGCAGAAGTGCTCTAATAATAAACTTCAAGGCTTCATAGTGAACACTGGAGGTCCTTAACAATGGCTGTAGTTCACTATGGTAACGCTCCAGCGAATTTGATGATTAAATATTACAAAGCAGATTCTTGTGCAAGCGACGTATCTCCTGAAGAGCGAATAAAGAGGTTATTTCATGAAGAAATTCCTATTACATTGAAGGAAAGTCGGTGATCAGCAAATTGCTGAGAACGTTGCTACAGAATCTGGATCCACATTTTCAATACAGTGCTACGCAGTTAGTTCATAGAAGTGGATCCCAGTGGAGGTGCCCTCTCTGTCTGCCATAGTCCCTAGTGCTGGGGCGGCAGGGGATGGATTTGCTACTGAATTTCGGTCAAGGGAATAGAGTAATATGTTCCCCTGAAAGTTTTGCCTCAGTGGAATCAGGAGGTTTTCACACGTACAGGAATTGCTGCATGTCCTTTTGGTTTTTTATCCTTTAAAAAACCTCCAGCACAAGTCAGTCTTGTAGTACAGGTGTCAGTCGCAGCATGTGGGTTAGTCTCATCCACTATGTTGCCACTGTACATCACAGAGGGTTCGCCACCAACAAGATTGCAGCAGCTAAGGCCTCTTGCATGTCTGAATGTGCACCCGAGGCTGCGTTCCGAGATGTTGGAGGACTTGCTCTATAAATATCGGAGTGTAAAGGTTATAATCATGTAATGTATGAAAAACATTGTTATCCTTAAAACCTGAATGCTAGATATAGTTGCTTATGCTTGAAACTGGTATAATGTTATATGATAAGATGGTGCCTGTATACAGGATGGGTGCAAGAAAAACAAATGCTTGGATTGCTCCTCAAGACAGCGCCCCAAGGTCACCACGCAGGAGCGGGAGTAGCTGGCTATATATGGCACTGCTTAAACATTTTCTGTTTGATTGAGATGTGCCATGCCAATCAGGAATGAATATGAAAACTTACGTTGTTGTTATAGCACTTCCTCTCTCTGCTACTATTTAACCCCCATTTTTTTTAATAAAAAAGTGCGTCAGCAAAACATTCCATTGCTAAGAGAGGAATTAATACCAACCTTTGCGTCTGGTATCAATACCTCGTCGCTAGCCCTTAACTCATATAAGACAACGACAGTTACCCGGGATTATTGGTTAATTATTCATAAACACAACTCTGACCATCCAAATGGAGCTTAGGCTGCCCCTGGCCTGAAATCTCAGGCGTGAACATGAGGTCTTACTCAATACAAGTTCTGCCCATGTGTCCCTAGCCTTGTAGAGCACAAAGAAAACAGTTGTCTTCACGAGACCATCCTTGAGAACAGAACCTCTTACTGAAAGACCCCTTTAAATTAGAAGGTCAGTGTAATTATCTAATGGAGTATGTGCTAGTGAGTATAGTCCACTGGGTGCCAACAGGTCCCATTAGATCAGTGGAGTCTGAGTGCTGGTGGTGTCCATCTTGGTATAGATCCAGCAGTACATTGTGGCCTTTGTTATAACTGTAGCGTCAACGCAACCAAATGATCCCTTCCTCATAAATATTTCATGAACAGCGTTATCTTGTGCCACACATTGTATGCAGGGCCAGATTATGATTGGTGGAGGTCTCTGGCCAAAAATATCCCACCTGTTCCCCTATTCCAATCACTTGTAGAAAAAAGGTGGCCATCTTCACAGAAGACTGTCGATTGCTGAATGGCGGTCAGGAAGGTTAGACGGTGGAAGCCCCAGGGCCTTTCCTTATGTATTAGGTATAGAATATGATCCAGTGAGTCTCTTCTATAGCTGACAGGTCCCAGATATCACCCGTACACTGCTGCAGCAGACATGTTGCTTCCGGTTCGTGTACAGTTCTACGCTTCTTTCCAGTGTAGACTTAGCATTGGCGTCCTGCGTCTTCCTATGTTACTGGGCATAGGAATACAAAATGCACCAGTAGGAGTCCCACTCGGGCCCAAAGTCACCACGTAACAATAACTAGATACTAGTATTAAAAATGGCAAGTAAAGTCTGGACTTCTGTCACAGATGTTGCCCTGGGGTCTAGGAGCTTCAGGTTAAGTCTCTGCTCAAACTTACACACTTTTCTTTCTAACATTCTTAAGGGTCTATTGACACAGAAGAATTAATTCATAGATGATATTAAAAAGAGTTCTGTCTCATATTTGCTCCAAAGACCGGCTAGAATATGCCTCAGTTGCCACCGTAAGGCTGGGTTCACACGGGGCTTTTTGGACCGGAACGGTTGCGGTCCAAAATCCGGGTAGCTGCAGTGCACCGGCATCCAGTTGTGCACTCCGCTCCGGATTAGGCCCAAATGAATGGACCTAGTCGGGAGGAGGGAGTGTCTTCACACAGATTTGTGAGGCGACTCCGCCTGAAGAATGAGCATGTCCGTTCTTTTTTCCTGGAGCCGGAACAAACCGCTTCTGGAAAAAAGAACTGAGCCGTTTTTTTGGTAAGGCGGATACAGCCTGAAAATCCTGACCAAAATACCCTGTGTGAACTCAGCCTAATGGACACTTATGTTCTTCCAGCATGCTGTAAAAAGAAGTACCGTGCATGATCTTATTATGGTTCCCACCGCCTGTTTAGTCCCATTGTATATGAGGCTAGTCATCGAGCAAACCTGCAACGGAAAGCCAACGCTATGCCAGTATTTGGAGAGGAATTTGACACAGAAGACGCGTTCTCTCCAAATTCCTCCTTATACACTTACTGCCATTATCCTGGTGCCTAATAGAAGTTACCAGTATGTGGTCTACCTTCTCAAGAAGGTGAAGCCTCCGGGTCCTGTTCACAGCACCTCATAGATGTCCTATTTGTCGGCTATGACTATAACTTTATATTCACAGCTTGTGTTTGCGGAGAGATCAGGAACACACATTTATGTGGAGGGAATGATAAATTATTGATGTCTTGTGGCCTAGTAGCCTGCTTTGTACATAGTCTCCGGAGTTTCGCATATACTTGTATACCAGAGGAGACTTGTACTCAGGTCTTTGATTTTTGTTAAGAATTAAATATTAATCCGGTAGGAAATTATGCACGCCATATCTCAGCTGCTTGTCAGAAATGCTGCAGGTGGCGTTTTTTTTTTTTTTTTTTAAATATCCTAATACTGGACAACCACTGTAAATAGTTATACTTTCTATAGTTAATACTTTCTCTCTGTGTTTGTGTGTGTATGGACCCGCACCGCTCTTATGCCAATTGCCTATTCTAAGGATATGTCATCAATATTAAAGGGGTTATCCAGTTTGTAAGATTTATGGCCTAGCTTTAGGATAGGCCATCAATATTAGATCTGTAAAGATCACCGGCATTGATCACCGGCATTGCGGCAGCTGCTTACTCACCGTACAAACTGTTGCAGCGATTGTAGATACTGCAGTGCTGCCATAGGTAATTCCCACCCTGCCTCAGTATCGGTGATCTGTGTCGTACCCCCACAGATCTAATATTGATGGCCTATCCAAAGGATAGCTCATCAGTCTTACAAACCAGATAACCACTTTAAAGGGATTCTACCACTAAACCAACATGTTTTCTAATTACCATGTCAGAATAGCCTAAAGAAAGGCTAATCGTCTCTTACCTTTAGACGTGGTCTCCACGGCGCCGTTCCTTAGAAATACCAGTTTTAACCAGTATGCAAATGAGTTCTCCGCAGCAATGAGGGCGGGTCTCAGCGCTCAAACGGCGATGGGGGCGTCCCCACTGCTGCCCGAGAGCTCTCTCCAGCGTCGCCTCCATCCTCAGCTGCAACCCCGACTCTTCTGTCTTCCGTCTCGGTCCAACTTCCTACGCCTGCGCAGTACGCTCTTGTATTGAACTACAAGAGCAAGAGCGGCCTTGCTCTTGTAGTTGAATACAGGAGCGTACTGCGCAGGCGTCGGAAGTTGGCCCGAGACGGAAGACAGAAGAGGCGGGGTTGCAGCTGAAGAACCGGTATTTCTAAGGAACGGCGCCACGGAGACCACGTCTAGAGGTAAGAGAATAGCCTTTCTTAAGGCTATTCTGACGTGATAATTAGAAAAAAAGTTGGTTTAGTGGTAGAATCCCTTTAGACAGTGGAGCTCTAGAAAAATTATTGTATTCCAGTATCTTTATACCGTTCAACTTGACGGAACTGGAGAGGATCTGTAAGGAAGAATGGCAGAGGTTGCCCAAATCCAGATGTGAAAAACTTGTTGCATCATTCCCAAGAAGACTCTTGGCTGTACTAGCTCATAAGGATGCAAATACTCAATACTGAGCAAAGGCTTGGAATAATTATGACCATGTGATATTTCAGTTTTTCTTTTTTAATAGATTTGCAAAAATATCTACATTTCTGGAGGGGGTTTCTGTCAAAATGTGGTGCTGAGTGTACATTAATGAGAAATAAAATGAACTTTTTTGATTTTAGCAAGTGGCTGCAATGAAACAAAGAATGAAAAATGTAATGGGGTCTGAATACTTTCCGTACCCACTGTAAACCTACTATTCAGTGCTCTGTTATAAGAGCTTTAGTTTTGAAAATATTGGAAAACCAGTTCATATGTGATTGTATGTTATGGCTGTTTATTATATACAGACTTAAAGGGAGTGTGTCAGCGCAAAATTGAGATATAAACTAACCACAGTACGTTGTGGAGCTGTCGGCACAGGTTACAAAGATGTATTTCTTATTCACGACCATTGCTCCATTATTGTAAAAATTGTCCTTTATACCTCTGCAAATGAGCAGAAAAGGGGCTTTGGGGGTGTCGCTTTCCATTATTGGGCTTCACTATCTGCTCCTGCTAACCAGCCAGATAGGAGAGAGATGTCAGTCAACTAGCAGGGGCGGAGCTGAGCAGCAGATAGTGAAGCCCATTGCTGAAAAGCCACGCCCCTAAAACTCCTGTCTTCTCATTAGCATAAAAAGGGGCGATTTTTATACGATTGGAGCAGCATCATAGTAAACTGTTCTGACTACCCTACTAGTACTGTGATTGGTTTATATCTCCATTTTTTATGCCATTTAATAGAACTAGTCTATAGTAAACATTTTGTGTGCCCCAAATAATGAAGATGTGTAGGATTGACTTACTGCACTGTCTAATGAACCATGTCCTCTCATTCACAGGGGCGAACTATGCAAGTAGCAAGCGACCTCCACTTGCTGTTGACGGGTCAAGTCTCCAGTCTAGGGGTCCAGGACCATCCAAGCAGACCGTCCTATCTTGGCAAGCTGCGATCGATGCTGCCAGACAGGCCAAGGCTGCCCAGAATATGAGCACCGCAGAGCCTCTGCCGGTTGGATCCTTGTCACAGAAAAAACGGCAGCAGTATGCGAAGAGCAAGAAACAAGGGGGAGGCTCAACCAACAACAGAGCAGCCCGCGCCCTGTTCTGCTTGTCTCTCAATAACCCCATCCGGAGAGCCTGTATCAGTATAGTAGAATGGAAGTATCCTTTAAGGTGTCATTTGTGCATGTAGAATATACATTGTATAGACCGTGGACTTTACTACTGGATTTCTGCTGCAGATTTTCTTTTAAACTGACACATTTTTGAACTTGAAAAATTAACTGTGTGAACATGCCCTTACTAAAAATCTAAAATAACAGGCCAAGGGGCATTGAATTGATTATTGCTTTGTATACTGGGTGACATTTTCTGGTAACGGAAAACAAAGGGGTTTGGCCTCACTTAATAGTGATCCTAGATCACTCTGTAAACCAATGTGATCTTCTAAGATGAATCTAAGGGTTAGTTCACACAGAGTCTTTTGGCAGTGGATTTTGACGTAGAATCTGCCTCAAAATCCACCTGCCAAAACGTCTCCATTGACTTCAATGGGAGCCGTTCGCTTCTTTTTTCCACTAGCTAGTAGCGCGATGCCTTATTATACCGCGGGTTCCGCGGTGTGAGACTCCCTCCCAATTAGGCCCATTCATTTGGGCCTAATCTGGAACGGAACGCCACGACGGGATGCCAGTGCACTATATTGGTATTCTGTCATGGCTAGCCGCACGTAATGTTCACACCCTAAGGCTTTCACTTTGCTTGATTCGCTCTTTAATATGACTGGGGGGTCTGTAATCAAATGCTTCTTATAAAATAACTGTAATGTTTGAAATACAAAACTATGGACTTATCCATCAAGGAAGGAGGAGTAACCTGTACACTGCATATTAAAGTCTGAAGAATCAAGCATCCAAGTCTTCAGGAGCTCAGATTACTGATGTCGTAGATTGGGAGGAAAGTGAACACAAGGTATTTTACAAGGGACCGCAGGGGAAGTGACAAAAATAGAAAAGAAAACCTTAAACTCACCCTCCCTTACCATTTTTTGGGCATCTTTTCGGATGTGATGACACTCGGTGCCTATGTCGCTTCTGTGGCCCAGTCAAAGGATTCAGTGGTCACAGAGCAGTGTCATGCGCCCCGAGGAGGTAGAGACAGAACACGTACACTGCGAGGAGGCTCAAAAGAGGTAACGGAAGGGGAGTATAAATGTTTGGGGTTTTTTGTTTGTTTTTTTCACCACCCTAGCCCTCTATACCTAGTATACTGTGGGATACAATTTGGAATATTTGTGTTGAACCCGGCTCATTGAAAACCAATTTGCCCATGTCTGATACTAATATATGAGGTGTCCTGGATCTGTAGCTGTACTTTGCACCATTTTTATACTCCTTTTACAAGCAATATGTCTCTTTTTGTTGTTGTTGCACTTTCCTTGACCTTGTCTTCAGACCATTTGACATATTTATATTACTGGCGATTTTTGCCAATTGTGTGGCCTTAGCTGTTTACATCCCATTCCCTGAAGACGATTCAAACTCCACCAACCACAACCTGGTAAGTCCTCCGCTGTTTTTCATCTTGTTCTTCTTCTGAGTTGGATCAGGGCAATAATCTTGTACATCACTAAATGTCAATGGAGGATTACGTAATGAAGGAAGCTGGATTTTTTTTATATTGTGGTTGAAAATGTTTCAGCTTTCCTGGCAAAATGGTCTGAATCGCCTCCTGTCCATGTGCAGCTTGTTTCATGACAGAGCCAGGCGGATGGGCACTTGTGAATTAGATTTGTGGAGGATGTTTTGAGGGCTGATAAACAGTGAAGCTCTGTGATGTCTCCAGTGAGCGCTCGTATGACGAAGAGCGGCATGTAAAGAACGTATATGGCGGGCGCTGTGTGTAACCTGATTCAATTATCTCCTCCATGTGGCTTCCAGGCTCTGCTGTGTATGGTGGAGCAACCAAAAGTTCAACTGCTTAGTTTACATCCAGATTTGGACTGTAAGTGAATTATGTGTTATTTTAGTATGTGCGTAAATTGAGTTCCTAATAGCTCCTAATCTTGAAGAGTACCCGAGAGCTCTTCTGACATGTCTGTGGGTGACTACTTGCCTTCTACATGAAATGACGATTCTCAGAACTCTACCTTGTGCCATTCCTTTGTTATTCCTCTTGGAAATGTATAAATAGCTTTGGCAATGCCAAGTACCTATTCGGACGTGCCAATAAAGCATTTTTTTATTTGATTTGAATAGACATCTGAGTCCCCTGTCAGTGGGATATGTCCGTACACAGTCTGAGACTGTTCTGTCAGTGCTGTAGTGCAGTTTTTTCTGAAGAGTTGCCTCTATTACACCTATACAAATACCGCCAGCGTTTCCGTAAGTATAATTGACATTCTGCGATTTACACAAATGTAACGGTCTTTTAAAGCGCAGCATTTTTTCTGCAATGTGTGGATGGGATTAGCCATTAGAGTACTGTAATACACGGCGTTTTCGATACGTGGGGACCCCAGCCTTTAAAAGGAGACCTAAAAATACACCTAAAATAGCGAGTTTTTCCAGTTTACCAGCTGCATTCAGACAGATATAAATACATCTATATGTTATCATCCGTATAGCAGTTTATCCAGTCCCAACCACCGGTCTAATGACCTCAGTTTACAACAGACAGATCCCTATGATGCTGCCAGTTTGAGTCATTGGTCCCACAGTTTTCAGCTGTCATACAGACACTACAATGGTTTGTGGCCTGCTAAGCATGGCCTTAGGTCACATGCACACGACTGAGTGTATGATCCGCGGTGGTTTCCGATACTCTGTCCAGAGGATTATAGAGGAGGTCCCATCCTGCTCAGTGACTTTGGGGTGACTTTGGGGTACATGGATAGGCAAAGATGTGACATTTCTGAAGAGAGCCTTGTCCCTTCATACATTGGTTACATCTCGCTCCTAGACACTTAGGACTAAAGTGACATATAAAACGCTGGTGTTAGTAAGTTTATTCTTGGCACCTCATGTATGAGGTATTAGTATTGTTATGGCAGTATTACCGCTACATCAGGTTGCTATAGTAGGTACAAGTCCTGTTTCCGTTTTCTATGCCATCATCAGATGCGCTTTTAGTCCCGTCACCATGTCTGCCAGCAGGTTTATGGCTCTTTTTATTATAAGTGAGTTCACTTTTGTCATCTACTTGTGGTAATAAAATGTTTGCTTGTTCAGTCCTGTTATATAACACTGAGCACTTGTCGTCTGCCATGTAAGTGGATTCCTGCGGCGTACGCAACTCATTGTAACGTCCCCGTTCAGAAAGTGTAGATGATCTGCAATACAAAGAAATCTCATTACCTTAACATGGCAGAATGTATTCGCTGACGCCTGCCTACAATGGATTTGTATAATATATTCCAGAGGCAGTGTCGGACTTTAGTAATATCTATTCTGGTGGGCCACTATATAGCTACATGCATCCTAAAATGTCGCCAACATTAATGTATTTTCCTGTAGTGTCTTGCTGCCTACCCCTGCCTCTGGCTGTTTCTGTCCTGAGGCCCTGTCAGTAGTCTGCGGCCTGGTTTTTGTCTGGACCAGGGCTCTCCTACCTCTGTGTGCCAGGGATATGTCCCCACACAGTAGCAGGCCTCAGATGATCGGTTATTGGGGCCCGTGCAGTATGGTTGAGGAGATGGGGGCCAAGGGAGGAAGGATCCTTCTTGGCCTAAATCTGCATGTAGATGTCATCTCAGCTGCCCACGTGTCTACAGTACAGTCAGACAGACCTGTGGCTGCCATGAGACGCTTGGGAAAAGTAGGTCTCTGCATGGAAGGAGCACACCTAGACAAATAAAGACATATGCATTGTACTGGGGCATGTATGAGCTGAGCATGCATGTATTTTCAATAGGGAATTCAGTTGCGCAACATCAATCATGTTGAAATTTAACTTGTCACACTCACCCAACCTGTTGTTGGGCCATCTAAAAGGGCCGTGAGTGTTCATTGTGGATGATGGAAGACATGAGAGGGATCAATATAGGTTACTGGAGAGTAAAGAAGTAGGGAAAAGACACCTAGGGAAGAGTGATGTATAGTCACAAGCCCATAATCTGTTGGAGGGACTTCAATCCAACGTTGGTTACATGGCTGGACAGGTCAGATACACTGCCAGACCATCAGACAAGATGGATCGTAGTCACTGCAACAGACTAGTAGACCAAAGGTCTGTGCATGTAAAGCTAGTCTAGATGTGCAGTTTAGTGAATGACAGAAGCGCCAGCCCCTTTGCCATGTGCTATACTTGGTACAGGCGGTGCTGGCATGAGAGTGGCATATATTAGTAAATACAGCTGTGTATGGATGACTAGATATAGCTGTGATTTTACAATCAACTGGGAGGGCGCTGGCACCTCGAGTGCTGTAATTGTCACAAATAGGATGATTGTGCCCGTATGCTGGCGATCCCCTGGCAGCGTCGCCCCCACTGACTGCGGCTCTAATCCTTCCGCAGATCTTTACTTATTCTACATTCTTCTTAACTCCTGAGCTTAATTCTTGTAGTCCAAAGTTTACATTGATGCTCCAGTTTCTTTAATGTGTTTTAATGTGTTTTCAATGCATTATTCATGCGATTTTTGTCTAATCCATAGAGATCACTGGGAATGAGCAAGACTTCAGAAATGGGGCTGGGTGGGAGTATATACCGTATATTAATCCACCGTACATGATTGTTCTCTTTGAAATTCATGTCTGATTGCATTTCTCATTCAAGAAGCTTAAATCCATTTAACTCTCCCGGACCATTCCTCTTAATATTTCAGGTGGCCGCCGAGGACTCTCAGAGCGTTCTACGTATTCTGTAAAGCATGTCTTAAAGGAGAAGTCACATGTTCCCCTAAAGTATGGTATCACCTGTGGTTGCCTAAATAATCTGTAGCTGCCATATTGTTACAAAGATATCACACATAGGAAGTTGATGCGGGTTCCACCCAGATGCAGTATCCCAGTAGGCGACTTCTTTCCCTTTCTCCAAATCTTAGTCACAGATGTCCAGCTCACACGTCTTGGTCTCTTAGGCTCGTATGTGTGCCCAAGGAACCTGTGGAATATTAAAGGGGTGGTCCATGATTTTTTATTTGTATAACCTATCCTGAGGATAGACCATAAATATCTGCTCAGTGAGGCCCCGCGTGAATCAGCTGTTCATGAGCCATGTGCTATGTATAATGGCCGCATGCTGTTACTACTTCTCTGCTTTCTTTGAAGTCAATGCTATACAGGGCACAGAGCCATTTGCTTCTGTATAGTACAGGGACCATAGAATAGGCCACAATAAAACACATGGATAACTCCTTTAAGGATAAATGTAGTTAGGCTAGACACAAATGGGTATTGTGAGCATACAAAAATTACCTTGTGGAACGCAACGGTTGGAGCGCATGCACACATTGCAGCGGAGTGGCGTCAGAACTGCAATGAAAAAATTTACATGGCAGTTTTTGATACAGTTTCTTAATTTTATAAGTGAAACTTGTTTATTTAACATGTTTTACCTGTAAAATTAAGAAATTGCACCAAAAATCGCATCAAAACTGCATGTATTTTTTTCCGTCGTAGTTTTAACTGCGCCCAATTGCACTGTGTATGCGCCCCTGCTCTCCTCAGCCTCCCACGTGGTGTCTAATGTGAAAATAATCTGCTAAATGTTTCAGGATTATTTCTTCTATTGGTTTATTCTGGACACAGGGTCTTCAGCAGAGATCCCAGGTAAGTGTTGAGCTAGTGCTGATGGTTTTCTGTAGATTTTTTTGGTGCGGGATCACAGCACACACCGGCGGCATCCGTGTCACATCATGTCTCCTACCTGCAGAATGTGGTCATTGGCCACCATGGCTGTGCAGGGCTTCAGGTGCGGCCAGCGCTGTGTTGTCTGTGTGCTCACCCTACATGTATATTAGCAGGGTTTAGGTGGACAGTAATGGGAAGAAATAGTGAGTGTTATGTGCAGCACTTGTAATGAGTGGAGATGTATTTCCCCTCCAGTCATCACTAATATTACCATACCATCTGCTTTATGTTTTTAGCAGATTTCATGTTTGTAGAAACGGCCTGTAATGAAAAAGGAGAAAGCCCAGTGGGGGAGATTTATCATCTCCCTATGCCAGAAGAATGGCGTAGTAAAGTCACAAACCTTGGGTTTGCAAGTTTTTCAATGCCATTTGCTGGAGGATGCTCTATTTATGATGAGACATACACCTTGTAATAAGGCACGCATCCTCTGCTAGTTCAGGGAAGACTAGCGCTATCAGGACTGCCTCATTTTTGTAAGTAGTATACTGGTGTAAGGGCAAAATGACCTGGAATTGCATGTAACCAATCTGATGTTGCCTCTGATCAGTAATGCTTCATCTGTACTCCTTGGCCCCAATTCAAAATCTGTAACAGGTTCTGTATAATACTGGTGTCTTAGTATGCTGTAATAAGCCTCCATGGTTCAGTAGTGACTGCTACCTCTGCTCCTTCCTATAGCTACAACCCTGCCTGTACACTTCATTTATGAAAGGTTTTTAATGCATGCACAAGGTAGAGCTATCATTGCTGGCTGTATACAGATAGGGTGCGATCATTGATGGCCACATACAGGCAGGGTGTGATGATTGGTGGCCGCATACAGATAGGGTGTGATCATTGGTGGCCACATACAGGCAGGGTGCGATCATGGTGGCCACATACAGGCAGGGTGTGATGATTGGTGGCCGCATACAGACAGGGTGCGATGATTGGTGGCCACATATAGGCAGGGTGTGATCATTGGTGGCCACATACAGGCAGGGTGCGATCATGGTGGCCACATACAGGCAGGGTGCGATGATTGGTGGCCGCATACAGACAGGGTGCGATGATTGGTGGCCACATATAGGCAGGGTGTGATCATTGGTGGCCACATACAGGCAGGGTGCGATCATGGTGGCCACATACAGGCAGGGTGCGATGATTGGTGGCCGCATACAGACAGGGTGTCATGATTGGTGGCCGCATACAGGCAGGGTGAGATCATTGGTGGCCACATACAGGCAGGGTTTCAGGTGCAACCTAGCTTGCACCTTTATAGTGCGGGAATACCTCCATAAGGCTTTATTCACACATCAATCTTCGTGAGCCAAAACCAGGAATGGAAACTACACCGTGATATTCCAACATTTGCATTTTACATACATATGGCATCTGCATTTTAACAGGGCTGTGGAATTGGAGTTGGGACCAATCTTGGATGGGGTAGGAATCGAAAAAAAGTTAACGACTCTACCTCAGGCCTCAAAATAAAGTCATTCTTTATTTCTTATCATTGGTATTGTCTAGTCACATGTAGAGTTTGTTACATTTCTGCTTTCATAGGAATTCAATCTTAGATTTTTATTGAATTAGAGAATCTTTGACAGTCATGGTCAGACGAAGCTGTAGCCTTTTGCATGTGGTCGTAGGTCAGTCTGTGGTAATATGGTGGGGGCATTGGTTTAGGCTACAGACTCCACAGCCCTGATGTATAAGGCATCATTTATCAACATTGCAATAAAATCAGGGGCAGTGGGTAAACCGTGACCCCCTCCGAGCCAATGCCCGATCGGTCCTGCCAGGAGGAGCAGTAAGTGAATGATGGTCGCTGCCGTCAATTTGTTTTTCCGTGCGTTTTTATGGCAGTAGTTTATAGAATTATTTCCCTCGTTTCATCTTTGCCGTCTGTCCTTATACAAACCTATTATGATCCAGGGATTAGATCTGACTTGGAAGTTATCATTTTCTTTCTAGTGAGATTGACTGTATTTGCATATCAATGAGTCTCCTTTATACAAGGAGGAAAAATGCAAAGTGTCTATAGAAAAAAGATCATAAATATGCAAATAGCTGGAGTTTATTGAAAGTAATGGCCTTATCTGATGAGAGCGAGTGACTGGTGGCATTGGGTTATCCAGAATCGGTCACCTTCCATCTATAGGAGGTTATAGGGTGATACAGGGCTGACCCGTAGGCTCTATTCACACTATCTAGTCCTCGTGATTGGCTCCATTTTCATGATCCTGACTGTTCTGTAGAAAGTCACTGGGTCTGTGAAAAAAGGGGTTAAAGCTGGACATACACATTGGGGCAGATTAGGTCTTTCCTTTGTTTTTCTTTTAGGTTTTTTTTCCCCTCAAAAGGGGCCCGGTGACCGGTGTAATGTTTAATACAGACTGGAGCATGTAAGATTTGGTGGCATTAATTTTTTGGGGGTATGGGCCACTAAACTGTTAACACAGAAGCATGTACACTGCCCTCCATACCCAGAGATTAAAAAACATTTTGAAAAACAGCGCCACATTTAACTACAGGCTGTGCTTGGTATTGCTGCTTAGCTTATCGCGTTTAGTGGCTGCTGTTTCTGGAGACGTCTGGCAGTTCTCTCTGTATACACATTCATACAGGGGCGACTGTCGATTGCTGAGTAGGAATCCCCCCCCCCCAAAGACTCCTAAACCAAGGAGGGAGGAACACAGATTAAAAATCTTAATAAAATGCAAGTGATATTGTATCTTTTCCCCAAAAAACTATAAATCAGTCTGCTCTGTTTGGATTGAACTTTCAACGTAACGGGTTCTCCTTAACTATGTAGCTGTGGGAAAACTGCTTCTTTGGTGCGGTTGTATGGCGTCTACAACATCTGTGATGGGATGTGGTCTTAAAGGGACCCAAATATTGATAACTATCCTTATCATTGCGGCCCAATATTAAGCTGGTTGAAGAGGTTGCAGTGTTTCACAGAACTCAATGCACCACGGCCTATGTTGCATAGGGGTTGTGTTTGGTACACATGGTACCGTGTGACCGATGAATGTGAAGTCAATGGCAGAGGCGGCTTCTAACATCTGATAGGTGGATATCCTTGGTGTCAACCCCCCCTTCCCCAATGATATATTGATGACCTATCCTAAAGTCCTTCAAAACCCCTTTGGCTAAAGCCCAGTTTATAGGCTGCAGCAAAAAAAACGCTGAGGCAAAGAGCGCAACAGTTTTGGAAATTGCAGCATGTCCATTAGACCTACGGAGACCCCTTTGGTTTCCCATTAGGTATAATGGAAGCAGAAAAACTTGCTATGAAAAGCGCTGTGGGAGAAACATTGATGCGTTGCCGCCGCCGTTTTTCCCACAAGACTTTTTTGCTGCAGCCCGCTATGTGTGTCCTTAGCCTTAAAATGGAACAGCAGTTTGGCCAATCTGATCTAAGAGCTTGGAACCTACATATTGATCTACAGTCATTGGTTACATTTAAGGCTGAAGCCCCACATTACGGAAATGCAGATTTTTTTTATTTTTTTTTTGTTGCAGATTTTGCTGTGTTTTTTTTTTTTTTTTTTTTTTTTTTTAGTCAAAGCCAAGAATGTCTGTAAAAGGAATGGAAATGGATAGGAGGTTCTTATATTTCTACCTTCTGCTCAATCCACTCCACTGTTTAAAAAAAAAAAAAAACCACAGCAAAATCTGAAAAAAAAACCCCAAAAACTGCGTTTTCGCAACGTCGGGTCTCAACCTTAGGCCGGGGCTCCGCGGGACGTAAACGCTTCAATTTGCCCGTGGCAGAAACCTTGTGGCGTTTTACAGTCATGGTAAAGTGGATGGGATTCTAGTATATCCCAATCTGTGGTACAAACCACGGTGCGTACGCGTCACAATTTCCAAAGCCGGCGTGGTTTTGGAAATCACAGCATGTCAATTATACCGACAGAAACACCAGCGATTTCCCTATAGGTACAATTGACACAGAAAGTCCACAAAGGAAACCTCTGAGAGCTTTCTGTCTACAGCGCTACAGGAAGAACTGCAACGCGTTGCCGCCACAATTTTTCCCGCAGCCTTTTTTTTTGCTGCGGGACGTCCCGTGGGGCCTTAGCCTAAAGATGCCTTTTCCATCCTAGGAACTAAAACTTCCAGACTAAAGTATCTAAATTACAAAGCCGAAAATGATTTGTGATGACTTAACGGACACGTACTGAAAAGCTCCGCTATGTCTGGTCATTATGGGGACAATGAAACTTGTGAAGTTCTTAGAATATGTCACTTATAATACACAGGGAAAAGTGAACTTGAGCGGAGCCGAGAGATTTATTGGTGCTCTCACGCTATTAATAGCATGGCGAGCGCGTTGTTTAACACTGCGATGGTCAGGTTTGATGTGTTTGGGACTGTATTAGGGTAATGTGATTTCTTTATTTAATTGTTCGCAGGTAGACAAGCTGCTAAGATTAAGCCTTGGTGAGGATTAGCTGTGAATGAATTAGGACACAAGGTTAGCCGTGTCAGGCTTTGTTCTATACAGTTACGTATATATGTATACCTCTATGCCATTTTTGTCATCTTTTCTTTGATAGATTCATCTACTAAACATCCATTTCAACTTTTTACTATTGTTTAAGGCCAGGTTCACATCTGCTCGGCGTCCACACGAATGATGCGGAGAGAAGTACATCAAGCAGCACTTTTCTCTCTGCATGTTTAGGGCGGAAACCGAGCGGAAAACACACGGACCCGTTATAGTCTATGGGGTCCGTGTGGTTTCTTAGCTAACTGCTTTTTAATGCATATAAATTTCCGTTCAGGAGAGGGGGGGTGGGGGTGGAATACTGAACGCAGATGTGAACCGGGCCTAAGACAGAAATGCCTCTATTTGGCTGTAATGGGAAATTCTCAAAGTGGGTTCAAGATGGATGCCTCTATTGCGAGCAGTGGGATTACAGGTTGATCCAGGGATTTGGTGTGATTGCAGATTTGATCCAGGAAGGCATTTTTCATCTACAATATTGGGGTTTGTTCCTTCCTCTGGATTAGCATTATGGTATTGAAGTGGATGGATGTCTCTTTTACAGCCTCACAATCTCTGTTGCTATTTTATGGATGAAACCTCCCAGACAATAATATCTATAATGCACGGCTGAAGATTAGTCTACTTCCAAAAATATCAATCCTCTATCTCTGTTTTGTCACAACCATATTGTAGGCTCAGGCCCTTCTTGGCTCCTGGCCCAATAGGACAATGTCTTAAGTACTTAGAAGCCAACAGCCGATCTTCTGTCACTCTCCTTCTGCCTGTGTAAGGCACGGAGTGACGCCACCTTGTTAGATGGCGATACAGCAGAGCTGTCTAATGCTCGGGGTCATGGGAAATATGCAGAGATCGGACCAGACACTGCTACATTAAGAAACCAAAGCAAAAGCCTGATCGGGTCATTGAAAATTAGAGAGAAGACTTATTTATTACATTCTATTCTATGAGAGAAGATAACTTCTGACAAGTCTGTTTTTTTTGGTCTGAAGGAAGTCAAAGTAAAATCTTAAAGGGAACCCGTCAGGGTGTTTTGGATCAGGAGTGTATTGGTATAGTATGAGAACAATCTTACAGGCCGTGTCCGTATGGTATAGTGTAAGTATTCACACACATGCAGGTTTCTAGGGCCATGTGTTGCTTATTCATGCCGCCATATGCTAGCTGTTGTAACATCCTGCACACAGCCCCATGGACGTTAATGGACATTTTTTTTTTATTTTTTTTTTTAAGAAAACCATTTAAATATAGGAACTTGTCATTTCCTGAGCCTTGTTCACTGATCCTTCAATAGACTCAGGTCTATAAGTGCACAGCACGTTTGTGTGAATACGCTCTTGGCCACCAGTGGAGAACATGGCCTCTATAGTCAGTCAGTACAAGCCGCTCAGTCACTTATCTATAAGAAGTCATTTTTGTGATCTCCATGAATTTGCAGATTGTGTCTGTTCGCTGCTTACACATCCTCTTCTCCATCTGTCTGGCAATGATATGAAAGACTGAAAATCTGGATATTAACCATTGTGCACAGCTAAAATTCAGCAGGGATGTCGCTTTACTCACAGGCCACAGAACACATTAGATGCAGTGCGCAGCATAGAGGCTGTTATTGGGGACACATGTCTCTCTGGAAAGACAGATGATGCATTGTGGTAACTGTGTGACAATGACCAGCCTGGCCTTATGTGTGATCAGCACAATGTAGGGCCCATGCATATGGCATGTAGGGAGATCCTACCCTTCTGTATTCCACAATGCCGTTGTATGGTGCATACCATGCAAGGAACATGTCACTATCTTTAATATGTAATTGAAGATACAATTATGGACGTATAGATTCAGTAACATAACCAGGCATGGCGGGGCCCCGTGGCAAACTCTTGACATGGCTCCCCCTTAAAACCCTGACCGAACGCCTCCCCCCCCCCCCCGCGCTGCTTTCTTGCGCACGCAGTATTATGCTCCATAGTGGCCCCTGTACACGGTATTATACCCTATAGTGGCCCATGCTCACAGTATTATACCCTATAGTGGCCCATGCTTACAGTATTATGCCCCATAGTGGCCCGTGCTCACAGTATTATGCCCCATAGTGGCCCCTGCTCACAGTATTATCTACCATAGTGGCCCCTGCACACAGTATTATACCCTATAGTGGCCCATGCTCACAGTATTATGCGCCATAGTGGCCCCTGCTCACAGTATTATCCCCCATAGTGGCCCCTGCACACAGTATTATCCCCCATAGTGGCCCCTGCACACAGTATTATACCCCATAGTGGCCCCTCCACACAGTATTATGTCCCTTAGTGGCCCCTCCACACAGTATTATCCCCCATAGTGGCCCCTGCACACAGTAGTATCCCCATAGTGGCCCCTGCACACAGTATTATACCCCATAGTGGCCCCTCCACACAGTATTCTGTCCCTTAGTGCCCCCTCCACACAGTATTATCCCCCATAGTGGCCCCTGCACACAGTATTATGCCCTGTAGTGGCTGCCTGGGGAAGAAGGGGTTACAACACTGAATGTGGCATTGTAACCCCTTCTTCCCCAGGCAGCAGAAAGAGCACCAGGCAGCTGCCAGCGCAGTACTGTGTGCTGACAGCCTACCCAGCACACAAGAGTTAAACGGACAAGTCTGCACTCACTCTCCAGAAAACTTCAGCGCTGCACTGCTCACTGCATAAGTTGAATCCCCTAGCACTACACTGACCAGTCACCTTTCTGAAGGGCTCATGTACAGTTTTGTATTTTTAGTAGTGACTACGTCTGATATTAAGTCTTACTACAGGTTTGTCCCATAAGCTATAATAGCAGGCACAGACATTAGTAGAAGTACAGAGTGCTGCGGTGTACCTGGGACAAATATTGAAATGGACGTGACATTTGCTTTGGCATCCTCAAACAGCGGGTTGGCGAGCGTGCCAAGATCCAGACCCTCGGCAATGTAATATTGAAGGATTTACAATAGGCCACTCCACCAAATAGGTTCTTTTTAATTAAAGGGGTTTTCGTATCCACAACAGTTTTTATGGAATCAAGTTTATATGCCATCTTCATCACTTTCCTGAATGTCGCACATTTCAGTTAAGAAGATTACGCCTAAACCAGGCACACCATGATCCGGCATAGGAGATAAGAAGACCATTGCCGCTGTTCATTGGTACCTAGTTTCTTTGCATGAGGCTGTCACTAAGGTCAAAGCTTCACGTAGCGAGCTTTTTCATGGTTTACTTCTGTGGATTTTCTGATTCTGTTATAACTATACGGAAAATGCCAGAGTTTACATAGGTATAATTTACATGCTGCGATTTGCATTTCCGTTGCAGCATTTTTTCTGCAATGTGTGGGTACTAGTAGTCAGAATCCCTTCCAATTTGCGGGTAATGTAAAACGTTGCATTTTTGCAATGTGGGGCTCCGACTCAAGATTGTTGTTCTCCATGAATTATCATACTTATTACCTATACCAAAAGAGTACGAGGCTCATCTTCTGTAGAGAATTGAGCTGGGACCATAGCTCAGCGCCCAGATCATGCGAGTGATCTCCCAAAGGTCAAGAGATATAGGGTCCCATATAGACTTGTGGCAACGCCATCCGTGGCTGATATATATATCATACTTACCTGGAGATGATCTGATGAGTTGTATTGCTCTCATCTTGGGTGCTCCTGGTGTCTGTGCAATTCTTCAGTACATCCCTAGATGTCCTTCCGCGCCTTTACTGAAGAGCTGTGCCAGCTGTGAGTACAGGAGCCGGGTAAGTATAAATGGTTTTTATTTTTATCATTAAGAGAGGACTATTTGAGACACTAATCCCATGATCCACAAGGACCTGTGTTTGCTTTAGTGACCCAAATCACCCTGATATGTTCCTTTTAGTGTTATCTACCTTTAAAGGGATTCTACCATTAAAATCACTTTTTTTTTTTCTCGCTCACATGTAGGAATAGCCTTAAGAAAGGCTATTCTTCTCCTACCTTTAGATGTCTTCTCTGGACCTCTATTTGGTAGAAATCCTGGTTTTCGACTGTATGCAAATGAGTTGTCTCGCAGCACTGGGGGTGGTCCTCAGCGCTCAAACAGCACTGGGGGCGTCTCCAGTGCTGCGAGAGAACTCTCCAGTGCCACCTCCATCTTCTTCTGGAACGGCCTCTCTTCGCTTCTTCTTTCGGCGCTGGCTTCAAACTTCTAGGCCTCGGGCAGAGCAGACTGTGCATGCCTGCGGCCACAAGAAAAATGGCCGCTTACACAGTAAGTAAGCAGCCATTTTCTTGTGGCTTGTGGGCATGCGCATTTGCCTCTGCCCGAGGCCTAGAAGTTTGAAGCCAGCTCTGGAAGAATACGTGTGAAGAGGACGTTCCTGAAGAAAATGTAGGCGTCGCTGGCGATTTCTCTCACAGCATTGGGGACACCCCCTAGTGCTGTTTGAGCGCTGGGGCCTGCCCCCAGTGCTGCGAGAGAAATCATTTGCATACCGATGAAAGCTGGTGTCAATGACACCAATATATGTACAATGGGCGCAGTAAGATGAAAAATAAACGCAGTTGGAGAGGTCCACCAGAGCATCCGTGTTGGATCGGCAGGGAATTCATTACTTTTTTTATTATTATTATTTAATTTTATTTTTGACACATTTCTGCAGTTGGAGATGTTTATCCTGGACAGTCCCTTTGAGGTCCCTTTCCTGCATTGGTTGTTTTCGGAATAGCTTTTCCCTTTCTCTGCACTTGTCGCTTGTCTCATTCTCTGTTTTGCACAGAAAGGTCTGAAACCTGAAAGAGCGGCTCCATATCCAGCATCACTTCTCAGCGATGTCACGGTCATGGCTGCTATTTCTGTACTTTGGTATAATGATCGTGTTATTTTACTCAGGGGAGACCTGTGTCTTATGTATAGTTAATGATCTGGTGCAGGGAATGCCAAGTGCCAGCAGGACGTCGTGTAACGTTGGCAGAAGTCGTACAACTAAAGGCATCGGTCTGGAAACCAGCGAGGGGACAGCTCACAGGTCACGCTGCGTGACGCCATGTAAACGGCTTCGGTATAATGTGATGTTTGATACTGTGTCAGTAAAATGTGTTACAGTTTACACCGACGTGTCACCTTCTCCATATAGGAGGTGTGAGAGGGTATTTTTAGCACTTTAATATATATACTGATGTGGAACAGAGCAAAAAGAAAAGTACATCTAGCTAACACCACTTAGACTGTTATTACAATTGCTTAGGCTTTGTTCACATTAGTGTTTGAGATTGAGCCTCTGATGGTAAGAATAGCGCTGTAGGCAGCACCTGGCATTAGTAGTTACTCAGGTATGGCAGTATTATATCAGCTCTTTAAAGAGAGTATTTATTCAGCTACTGCATGGTGGTATTGTGTGGGCTGTATATGGCAGTATTAAGATGGCACTACATGGCAGTATTTTGCGTGCTGAAATCGTGTCTAAAAATGTTGCATGTTACTCCTGGCTTTATAAAATCGACGGGCACTTCTTCACACTATCATTTCATTTTCTCTTATATTGGTTTCACCACAAATGACAAATCCTATTTCTCATCCACATGGTGGGGACAAGTGTCTGATCGCTAGGTCCAG
Organism: Leptodactylus fuscus; assembly: GCF_031893055.1. Lineage (NCBI taxonomy): Eukaryota > Metazoa > Chordata > Amphibia > Anura > Leptodactylidae > Leptodactylus > Leptodactylus fuscus. Next base: position 31,525,530 of record NC_134273.1, read on the forward strand.
TCTTTGGTGACCACGAGAGCTTGGGTGCTGTGTACACTGTTTGGACTGCAGTGTCCCTTCATTTGTCCCTATGGCACTGCTACAGAGAAGCTGAGTACAGCATTAAAGGGGTTTGGTCATTAAATACACTGATCTATTGGGTAGGGGATAAGTGTCAGATCACTTATGGGACCCTCAGCAATTGTGAGCACAGGGCCTGAAAGCCCCTCTGTATCCTCCATGTGAATGAAGCATGTGTGCATAAGTCCCTCTGGCACGTCATTCACTGGGGGTTCTGCAGACTTGGCATCCCAGAAGCTCCATAGAGATGAGCGGAGTGCTGGTGCACAGGGAATAAGTGTCTTTAATGTCAGAATCTGTTTATTATAGGTGCATGGTGTGGTAACACAACTGGTAAAATACCTCTCCTACAGTATAGTGTTTAATGAAACCAAAGATCAGGTACAGTGGAGGACGCTGTGCCTCGTCTCTACCCTGTTCCTCGTCTCTACCCCGTGCCTCGTCTCTACCCCGTGCCTCGTCTCTACCCCGTGCCTCGTCTCTACCCCGTGCCTCGTCTCTACCCTGTGCCTTGTCTCTACTTCGTGCCGTGTCTCTACACCGTTCCTTGTCTCTACGTTGTGCCTCATCTTCCTCTTATTGATGCTGCTCTTATTCTGGACACACACTGACATTTTAGCTGACAGTGACTTATGGGCTGTTCTTATAGCAAACAGAGCTGAAACAAAGGGTAAGGGGTCATTGGTCTTAGTGTTCATAACAGAAATGACCTTACATTGTGTGTCTTACACATTACTCTGGTATAGGAGCATTGTAGCCGCTAAGACCCCTCACCCATCTTTTTCCCCTTTTGCAATGCAGCAAAAACTCTTGCATACAATAGGAACAATATAAGCGTAAACTTTCTGAAATTCCCTTGAAAGATTTCTTGACCTTTTTTTTTTTTTTTTTTTTTAATTAAATGGATTCTACCATTAAAATCAATTTTTTTTTCTCGTTGACACATAGGAATAGCCTTAAAGGGGTTGGCCACTTTCAGACCAATATTGAGAGACAAATGTTATGGTTTGTATAATAAAAAGATATACAATTTTCCAATATACTTTCTGTATCAATTCCTCACAGTTTTCTAGATCTCGGCTTGCTGTCATTCATTCTGTTACTTCTAGTGGATAAAACTCTGACCATGGTCATGTGATTTACAGTCCAAGGTCATGTGATGAGCACACAGGTGCGGCTCGTTATAGTCACAGCACAGTAATCAGACATCTGCCTGGTAATCAGCTGTGCACCTGTGTGCTCATCACATGACCATGGACCGTAAATCACATGACCATGGTCAGACTTTTATCCACTAGAAGTAACAGAATGAATGACAACAAGCAGAGATCTAGAAAACCCTGAGGAATTGATACAGAATGTATATTGGAAAATTGTACAACTTTTTATTATACAAACAATAACATTAGTCTCTCAATATTGGTCTGAAAATGGCCATCCCCTTTAAGAAAGGCTATTCTTCTCCTACCTTTAGATGTCTTCTCCGCGCCGCTGTTCAGTTAAAATCCCATTTTTCATCAGTGTGCAAATGAGTTCTCTTGCAGCACTAGGGGTGGGTCCCAGTGCTCAAACAGCACTGGGGGTGTTCCCAATGCTGCTAGAGAACTCTCCAGCGCCACCTCCATCTTCTTCAGGAACAGCCTCTTAACGTGTCTTCTTCACGCTGGGGGTCAAACTTGCAGACCTCGAGCCTCGCCGATTGTGCATGCCCACAGGCCACAAGAAAATAGCCGCTTTCTTACCGTGACGGAAGAAGACGTGTTGAGAGGCGGCACTGGAGAGTTCTCTCGCAGCATTGGGGACGCCCCCAGTGCTGTTTGAGCACTGAGGCCTTTATCCTAAACTTGCATTCACACTGACGTCATTCTCAACCACTTGCCAGACAATTTTTAATTGCATTCACACAGCTGCATTAAATTCCATTCATGTAACTGAGACTATTCACATTAACATTTTTTTTTTTTTTTTTTTAATAATCTGTTTTAACAGATCATGTGAATACACCCTGAAAGACATATGGTGCTTCCCTGTTTTTTTAAGTCTACTACTAGTTTAAGATTTAAGGCTAAGTTGGGAGCAACATGGTGGCTCAGTGGTTAGCACTGCAGCCTTACAGCTCTGGAGTCCTGGGTTTGAATCCTGCCAGGAACAACATCTGCAAGGAGTTTTTATGTTCTCCCTGTGTTTGCGTGGATTTCCTCCCATTCTACAAAAGACATACTGATAGGAAAAAAAGTACATTATGATCTCTATATGGAGCTCACAATCTACATTTAAAAAAAAAGAATTAAGGGTAAGTTCACACGGAGTTGTTTTGGTCAGTGTTTTGGCATTGTCAAAACCGGACGGAAAATGCATGAGACGTTTTTTGCCATTTGAAGCGTTTCCTGAAGCTTTTTTTTTTTTTTTTTTTTTTTTTAGACGCTTTTTGAGGAGTTTCCTGATCCATTTCCTCTTGGGATGTGGTCATGAATTATATTTAAAAAAAAACGCTTGACGTTTCCTGATCAGGTGTTTGCCAAAAATGCTTCAGGTTCCGCGAGCAGGAAAAACCGGCTCACGTTGACTTGCATTGAAGCCATGAGCCAGAAAATGCTCACGGCTTGAAAAAAAAATGGACATCTCGCTTCTTTTTTGCCGCTCGCGGAAAAAAAATGCTGGTGGAAAAGACTCAGAAGCGTTTTGTGGTTCAGGCGAGGTGAGGCGTTTTTTGGTTCAGGGTTTGGAGGCGGATTTCTGCCAAAACCCTGACCAACAAACTCCATGTGAACTTAGTCGAAGATTTTGTCCAGGACAAAAAAAATCATCTTAGGCTGGGAAAAGTATAAAAAAACAAAACGTGCTCACCAGTCCCCGGTGCTCTGGTGCCTTCTAGGTGTAGTGCTAACTTTCTAGCGGTATATAATACAGCACATCAAGGAAAACGTGAAAGATCCTCTTTAAAAAGAAAAACTGTTTGCAAAAAAAACTGATGATGGAAACACAGGGTAAGCTGCCATATACACAGCCATAGTTGTTTTCCAGTTAGTATTCTCAGTTACAGATTACAGATCTATTATTGCAGATAGTATATGGATCTTTTCATGTCTATGGCCTCATTGTGCAGAGACTTGCTGCCATAAGTCTGTTTACAGATCAGTAAATAGAGATGACATACGGATACAATACAGACATGTTTTTGCAGATGGTAAAATCCACCGCGGTCATGTAGCCTAAGGGCTAGTTCACACGGGGGAAGTTGGCTAGCTAGTAGCGGAAAAAAGAAGCGAGCTGCCCTATCTTGCCGTGGACTCACTGAATCGTCCGCGGCGGAATGCCGCGACGGGATGCCAGTGAATGTGTACACGCGGAGTTCATTTAACTCCGTGTGAACTAGCCCTAACTGCTCAGCATGTCTTTGCTTATACCTGGCTATCCCAGCATTGATTAGTATTATATGGATTAGGCTTGTTACGGCTTTTATATAGTATTAATATTTTTCCTGTCCCATATTGTTCACCAGGATTTGTATGCCGAGGGCTTTTGCCTGTGTTCTCCACTACCGAGGTGCCATGAAATATTCAGATTACAATGAATATCACCTTGTTTCGGCTGCACTCTCTCACACTTCACGTCGGTATTAATTATAAATTGCGCAGACACCAGGGAATGGCGGCACACAAGCATTTCTGTTTGTAATTGAATGTAATTAGAGCTTGGTAAACCTCGGGTGACGCCGAGGTATCATTTGTTTTACAGCGGATGGGAGGGAAGACCTTGTTCACCAGGCATACACACTTCATACACACTGTACATAGAATTTGTACTATAAAGGCAGGGAGGGACGTAGCTGTAGGGGATGCAGAAGATGCACTCGCTACTGGGCCCTGGAGTCTCAGGGAGCCCAAAGGTTTCTCTACAACATAAGTAGACACCAGAATTATACATGGCACAAGGTAAGTGGGGGACTGTTACGTACTTTGCATTGGACTCCATGATTTTAAAGTCTCAGAATAATGATATATATCGTCGTTCCTTAATCGTGCCATGTTATGACCAAGGAACGGCTAGTTCTGAAACGCGTCAGCGTTCTTTCGCATTCTTAAAGATATGTAGCATTTTTTTTTATCATTATGGGAACAATAAAAGTTAAATTTTTAACATTTTTGGATTGCTGGATCTTCTTCTGTGAATTTTCCTTGTTGAAAAATGAAACTGAGTCCCCGCCTCAAATTCCTCTTCATTTCCCAACATGTGAACTTATGCTGGGTTCATAATAGAGTTAATCTGTCCGTTATTTGAGTCTGCATGGGAACTCAAAAGATGGAGAGATGGAGAGCTTATGCTAAAAAGAAAACAAAACTAGAATCCATACAAGTCATGTCAGTTTAGCCTGACGCTAGGTTCACACCTGCGTTCGGGTCTCCGTTCTGTGGTTTCTGTCTTCTGCATGCAAGAAGACGGAAACCACAGACCGGGTCCGGCCGTGAACAGCGGTGAGCGTTTTATGCTCTCCGCCGCAAAACCGTTTTTTTTTTTTTTTTAATCGGACACAGAGTACTGCATGTCCGACTCTGTGTCCTATTTTTAAAAAAACGGTTTCGCGGCGGAGAGCATAAAACGCTTACGGCCGGACATCTTTCAAACCCATTCAAATGAATGGGTATGAAAGAGTCCTGCAGGTTTCCATCTCCTGCCTCTGTTTTGTGCAGGAAGCGGAGACTGGACGCAGATGTGAACGAGCCCTTAGTCTACAAAACGTTGGTTAAAACTTAAGGGGGGGTTGAGGAGACAAGTAAATAACAGATAAACTCCATAGTAATATTGTCATTTTTAAAGGGATGCTATCATTCAATCACTTTTTTTTCTAACTAACACGTCGGAATAGCCTTAAGAAAGGCTAGTTGTCTCCTACCTTTCGTTGTCTTCTCCGCACCTAGGGCCTAGGGCAAGCTGACTGCGCATTCTCGCAGCCACAAGAAAAATGGCCGCTTATATAGTATAGTAAGCACCTATTTCCCGTGGCAGGCATGCACAGTCGGCTTGCCCGAGGTCTAGAAGTTACAAGCCACCACCGGAAGAAGACGCGGTGAAGACCTCGCTGCAGAAAAAGAGGAGGCGGCGCTGGAGAGAGTTCTCTCGCAGCATTGGAGCCGCCCAATGTTGAATTGAAGATATGGACCAGATCAATGTATGGGTCAGTGAAAATCACTGATGACACACAGAACCCAATCTGTATGTCATCCGTGCCTTATAACTGTCCCATAGGCTACACACAGTTGTGTGCACGAGGCCTTAAACTGACATGTTAAGAGCGAGAGATGTCATCTTGTAAGGCAGTGATAAATACTATATTGGTGGGGTCCTACCCCTGGAACTAGAGTGAGATTGAATGGGGCAGCAGTTGAGCACGCTCCCTGATGCTCCAGTCATAGTCGATGGTCCTGCTGGAGATCATCACTGGATTACACCTTGAAGGACTAAACCCTAAGACGGAGTCATGTAATGAGAAATATCCATGTTCTGAAGTCATTGCCAGGTACTGGACATGACTTCCCACCACCATGGATCACAATGTAGCCGCTTCCATTGTCTGAAGATATCTTTTCCACTGCAAGCTGTACCCATACCACTTTGACTATCCCATCAATGGAGATATCAGCGCTGCTCCTGTTCCCATGAGTTTTGAGGCTTGAGACATCGATGCTCATTCAGTTCTTACACATTTACCACACTGTACATGAGACTCTGATCATAGTATTTTGGGTACTCCTCTTGTGAAGTACATGTGTTTTCTGTAGATCTGGAAAGGTTTTTAAACTCTCCAAATGAGCGTCCTTGAGATCTTTCCATTAATAAAACATAAAGCAGTCAAGATAAAAGCGAGGAGGTGAAATAAAAACATCCCGCTGTTGTAAAGAGAGGCGCCTTCTCAATGATCAAGCGGCACGGTTAGAAATGTACCATATAATTATTACTCTGCAGTATAAACATGCCCTGACAAAACACTCATTAGGGACGTCTTACGTGACACAGATCATATTGACGGCTTTGTCGGTCCTGTTTTCATCTTCACCATGACACTGTATTTTCATAAAACACAATTTATTTATTTTTTAACTCTTTTTAGTATAAAAAAATTGGATTAGCATAGTATAAATTTATATAAAAGTAATAAAAAATATGTGAATGGTGTCCATTGTATGTAGTTTGATGTAGAAATTACGTAAGTATGCTTTATAGGGATTGTCTCAACAGTGGGTTCAGCAACCTCGAACTGACGCCTCTGCTGATTCAATATATTTGTAGACAGTTTGTAAGGTTCTGTTCACACTACCTTTGGCCATTATAATTTACCGTATTTACTCGAGGAATATAAGTCCTGAATATAAGTCGAGGCCCCTAATTTTACCACAAAACCTGGGAAAACTTATTGACTCGAGTATAAGCCAAGGAAGGGGGGAATCCACCATTTCAGATGAAGTCTGGTCATGTGCATTACAGCTTAGTAACTCAATGTGCCTCATAGTAATAGCAGTTAACCCCATCAGGTCCCTCACATTAACCCCCTGTGTGCCTCACATAAGAGTTACTGATATGTGGGACGTATGGAGGTAATAATTAGGTATCTTCATAATTAAGGTCCTTTATTAGAAACCCCCATGTGTCACACATATTAGTAACCCTTATATGGGGCACTCAGGGGTTAATATGAGGGACATGATGGGGTTTACTGCTATTAATGTGAGGCACATGGAGTTACTGAAACTAAATAACCCCAAATGCCTGACATTACTAGGATTAGTAACCTCCAGCAGGTACCTGTGTGTTTTACTTTCACTTTACTGTAGCTTCCTCTCCTCCATGTGACAGACATCTTCTATAAGGGCTAGTTCACACGGGGGCAAGGAGGTGGATTTTGACAGCGGATTTCGCCTCACAATCCACCTCCATACAATGGTGATCTATGGAGACCACTCACGTTCTTTTTTCCGCTAGCGGAAAAAAGTGAGCTGCCCTTTATTCAACCGTGGCTTTCGCCTGGCAGTAGCAATCTTCGGACTCGGCCCATTCATTTGAGCCAACTCTGGAGGGGGAAGGGACGACCGCAACGGTCGTGGCAGGCGGGTTTTGACCCGAGAGTGATGCGGCTCCCCGCAAAATCCGCCCCCCCCCCCCCGTGTGAACGAGCCCTAAGACACAATGAATCCTGCACATAATGGCCACTGACTTATCTGCAGAAGTTACATTCTAGTGGCTACAGGACCTTTGATGACATCACAGTCACATGACCTACATGACAAAGCCAATCACAGAGCAGTAGCACTAAAGGACCTCCCGCCTTCATTTAATTTATGTAGGTCCTTCAGTTCTCAGTGCTCCGTGGACCCTGACTCGAGTATAAGCCGAGGGGGGCTTTTTCAGCATAAAAACTGTGCTTATACTCAAGCATATACGGTACCTTTTTTTTTTTTTTTTTTTAGATTTAAGTTTTGCAGGAAAAAATTTCAAATAATCAAAAAGTACACCAATAACAAATGGAATAATATTCACTCATCTATGAGGAAATGCAGTCAAATTAGTAGGAAAGTACAATGAGCAACAAATATACCACGTTCCAAATTATTAGGCAAATTATATTTTTTCTGATTTTCCTAAATGTTCGATGCAAATAACAGTCAGTATAATGGCCAAATCTTATCCATTAGAAGATAAATCAGATTTTATTGGACAAACCTCCCAATGATATCAGTTTTTGGATAGTTTCTGATTGAATTTCTTTGCAGGGTATTAGAATCGCCTCCCAGAGCTGCTGGTTTGATATGAACTGCCTCCCACCCTCGTAGATCTTTTGCTTGAGGATATTCCAAAGGTTCTCAATAGTGTCGAGACCTGGGGAGAAGAATGGTGACCACACCATGAGTTTCTCTCCTTTCCAGCCCATTGCAACCAATGGTATTCTTTGTTTCATGAGATGGTGCATTGTCATGCATGATGATTTTGTTAGGTCAGACACAGTTCTTATTGTGCCATGGAAGAATGTCAGAAACTCTTTGCAGAGGTCATTTTTACACCTTCAGGAACCCTAAAAAGCCAACCAGCTCTCTCCTCACGGTTCCGGCCCAAAGCATGACTCTGCCTCCTCCTGACAGATCTTCCCATAAAACCGCTCTTCTCAAGTCTGGACCAACTGTGGTAGAATAGTCTATAATCTTGAACAAGGAAATAAGAAAGAAACTTCAACTTTTGAGGATCTGCACAGATTTCCAGCCTTGTCAAACAAGATGTTCTTTTCTTTGCTCAGCGCTGTTGAGCGCGCTATTCCTGCCATCTGCTTCCATGCATAGAGACATAACATTGCTGGGTTATATGAAATGACTGTTCACATACACGTCTGAGGCGTTTGGCAAGGGATAGGTGACCTGATCTGCTTTGCTGGCCTGTTATAGCTCCGTATACCACTGTATTTGTACCCATTATATCTCTGTATACCACTGTATTTGTACCCATTATATCTCTGTATACCACTGTATTTGTACCCATTATATCTATGTTTACCATGGGGTTCCCATGCGACCATACCCTCACAGATCATATATTTGTTCCCATCTACCACAATACTTTTTAACTGTGGCCCCTTCATTCTCAGGATTTCTACCCCCTCCCCTTGAACCAGAATGCCTCTTTAGGCTAAGGCCTCATGTAGCGGGCCGCAGCTAAAAAAAAAAAAAAATTGCTGGGGAAAAAAAACCCGCTTTTGAAATACATTGTTTTTTTTTTTTTCTTCTTTCTGCAGTTTTTGCCTTACTTAGGCTAAGGCTACATGTTGTGGAAACGCTGCTTTTTTATGATCTGGCTACAGAAAGAATGAAAAATATATACAGTACTTCTTCCTTCCACATCTGACTTTGGCTAAAAAAAAACCCCGCAAAATTTGCAAAAAAAAAAAAAAAAAAAAATGCTTTTCCACTGTACTATATGAACAGTATTATAGCTGTAAATCCTGTCCCAGGTGCAGGTCAGTAGCAACATTATAGGGATCTAAGGAGGGGGGTGGGGAATAATAATGCCCAAAAAAACAACAAAAGCAAAAACGATGCCAATATATAGTTTTGAGCAATTTGCTATAGACATCACAGTAACTTTGGGCTGCAGTGGGTGCAAATGTTCTTGGACTTTTTATAGGTAAGGCAGAAGAATTCTAAGGCCTCGTGCACACTTCCGAGTAAATTCCAATTTTTTAATTTTTTTTTTAAAGGGAAGGCCCTCGGATATGAACCTTTCATGCTCTTCATTGGGGGGATTCCATTCTGATTTCATGGAGCAGGATAGGAGCGGCTGTATAATTATTGAATCATCTCAATCCTCCCCCCCTCCGACGTAAGAGCCTCGCAAGATTTCCCATTCCTCTTGAAACCATTTTTGTATTTGACTCAAAAATAAGACAAACCCTGGGGCAACACAATGGCTCAGTGGTTAGCACTGGAGTCCTGGGTTTGAATCCCGCCAGGAACAACATCTACAAGGAGTTTGTATGTTCTCCCTGGGTTTGACTGGATTTCATTTCATTTCATATGGGGCTCACAATCTACATTAAAAAAAAAACAAAAAAAAAAACATAGCTTTTCTGCAATGTATGACTTCACCCGTCTACTTACTGACAGTCATGATCATTGCACATTCCCCAGTCTAATGAGAACCTCTTGACCTGTTCCCTTTAAGACTGTACATAGAAGGTGTTACAATAGCGTATTATTACAATGTATTGATGTTGCCCATTGGTTTGCTATAAATGCTCTATATACACTCGTTCCTGGCTGTTGTGTTTCTATCTGTTGTTATCATTGTAATAGATGAAGACACATGTCAGCATGTAGTGGGAGCCGGGCCCCAGAGTGCCGCTGGCCATGATCCAAATATGCCAGGTCTGTCACTGGACTAGATCCAGGCGCTGATTATCCAGTCCAGCTCTTGTCTTAAGGAAATCCAGCTATCGCCACTATTTCTTTCCTAGCTCTATATCACATCATTACGTTCCAATTTCCAGATTCATTGATAGATATCTTGTTTAATGTCTGTTTAAGCCAATTTAGTACATTTGATGGCATTTCTGCAGTCAAGGAAAAATTCTGTAATTGCAGGTGCAGATCTGTCCTTCCTTACTTTTTGCTTTTCTTCCGCCTATTCTGAGATGTATGGCCCGAAATGACCAACTCTTCAGAATAACATGATTCGAGGACAATCTGTCACAAGATGATGTGTTACCCAGTGGTTGTAATGTCAATTTCAACCTGTTAAAGGGATATTCCATTAACATGACCATATCTATAGTTGTAGATAATTAAAAGTTAAACATTTTTGCAAATATAAGTAGTTAAAAATTCTGCAGCGTTTTAAAGATTTTCTCTAACTTTCTTAGTGGTGACAGTCTTTTATCTTGATCGGTTGCCAATGTTTACGACCACAAATGCAGAAACTTTCTATGGTCTGGGACTTGTCAGGAACCCAGCCATGACTTTCTTATTGTAGCCGGGTTATCAGGCACGGACACTACATGTATGAGAAGATATCCCGGCCACAATAAGGACATCATGGCTGATTTTCTGTCCTTAGAAAGGTCCTGCGTTCATGGTCGTATCCACTGGCAACCAAACAGAACAACAACTTGTCACCATAAGATATTTAGAGAAAATTAAGAGGGGGGGGGGGGGTGTTATACTGAGGGGGTTATTAGGAGGGAGACATTAAATTGTGGGGGTGACTGGAGGAGAACATTATAATATAATGTCTGAGGGGCAGGTTAATGTGTGGTGGACATTTATATTATATGGGACCACTGCAGGGACATTTGACTCTGTGATGGGCCTCATATTGTATGAGTAAAAAGAAGAGCTTCACACAGATGTAAATGCCAAAACAAACACGTGTGTTTATTGGTAGAGCTTTAGCTGGAGCAAACGTTTTCGGTCTGAGTAGACCTTCTTCAGGCTCTACATAAAAAGACAATATAACACAAAATGATACAGTGATAAGATCCCAAATGATCATAATAAACACAACACAAAAACAAATCAACAAATTAAATGTATGCTGTTTACAAAGAACCAAAATGTAGTCAGAATGCGTTTGTTATCCGTGAGGAAACCTTGGAAAGATATGAGAACATTGAGTCAAGGTAGATAACATGTCATAAAATAACATAATCACACATAACGAATGTTATCAAGATCCACCCTAACTTCACTAATGTAGGATAAAAAGTACAGTTCCAAAGTGAAGCATGACCAGGGGCGGAAAATATGTATCCATAAATAAGAGTTGTAAACAAAAAAGTATCACCATACCTGTAATGTGTAATACAAAGACGTAGGTAGCTATGGTCTGGGGGTAACTGGAAGTGAAAGGAGCCAGTAACCTGAAGATAGCATGTGATAATTGATTAGATCTAATTGCAATACCATAGGTATAACAGTCATAAGTATAAGAGGCCATAGTTCCCTATAAACAAGGCTCGTTGCTAGGGGTTCCTTACCTCTGCCGACACCAGTCCGTGGCCCGCTCACTCCGTGAAAAAATCAGCACAAAGAATATGCAATGTAGTCTGCGCATAGAAAATAGGCTAACCGCCGCAAGCAAGCGCGTCCGTGCTGTGTCTTGCGGGTCTTTAAATAGTCTGCCGGACCAGGTTTGTCCGGAGCGCGCATGCGCCCATACACCAGTTCAGGTGTAATGTAAGTGCGCATGCGCGAATACGCTTGTTGCGTAAGAATTTCATGCAGAGTGAGGAAGCAGGAAGAGACCTAAACAGCGCATGCGTGCGCTGTGTCCGTACGTGTTGATGATGTAAGTCACAGGTTAAGTGCCGGTATTGAAAGTAAACGAGTTGTGAGAAACAATGAGACTAAAAGAAAAAGAAGAATAAGACTGACACAGAGACCAGACTGCAATACAATGAATCAAAAGGAGTTAGAAAGGAGTAACAGGTAAATGTAAGAGAAAAAAAAGAAAGCATACTATAAAAAGAAAAAGAAAAGAGAAGATCACCCAAGTGAAAATGAAAGGATGAAAAATAAAAATCAAAAATAAAAAAGTGAAAAGTAAAAATGAAAAATAGAAAATAAAAAATGAAAAATATAAAAATAAAAATAAAAAATGAAAAATAAAAAATAAAAAATAAAATAAAAAATAAAAAATAAAAAATGTCTAAAAAAAGTCTATAAAAAACAAACAAAAAATAGAAAATATAAAAAAATAAAAGACAAAAAGAAAAAACCAAAAAAAAATCAAAAAATTGCGTTAACAAGGATACCAAGATGGGCGGGCCCGGTGGGGTCAGTCAGATGGTGGCCTAGCGAGTCTGTAAGAGAACATATACAGGTAAGTGAAAAATCATGACATGTTAAGAAGATGAACAATTAGAATAACTGCTAAACAGATAGTGACACCTGGTTCATAAATATGCCTGAATCTCGTAATCCCTATTGAGACCACGTGGCTCCATAGTTTGTAATTTGTGTATCCAGAATGCCTCCCTCTTTTTAAGGAGGGAGATTCTGTTGCCACCTCTTCGTGGATTCTCCACATGTTCAAGCACTTGAAATCGGAGCTGAGAGACACTATGCCCTGCCTGAATAAAATGGGATGGGATGGGTAAAAGTAAATTACGACAGCGAATATTTGATTTGTGTTGTTTGATGCGGTCTCGCACACGTTGGGTGGTCTCCCCAACGTATGCGAGACCGCACGGACACTTAATAAGGTAAACGACGAAGTTTGAATTGCAAGTGAAGAAATCCCGAATTGGGAAGGTCTGACCTGTATGTGGGTGGTAAATTTTGTCGCCCCTCAATATATTAGAGCACTGATGACAGCTAAGGCATGCAAAAGTCCCATGTCGTGGGCTGCTCAAAAAAGTTTGGCGAGATTGTTTGATATCAGATCCTAGGTCAGCTCTTACCAATCTATCACGTAAGTTCTTTGGTCGCTTAAAACAGGCTCGAAATGTGTTTTTGAATTCTGGGATTTCAGGGTATGCTCTAGTCAGCAAGGGCCAGTGTCTCCTTAATATATTATGTATTTTATAGCTGTAAGGGTGGTATGTGTGTACAAATGTGATTCTTTTATCCTCCCGCTCTGGACCTAATGAAGTTGGTTGAACAGGAGCATCACGTCTAACTTCCCTAAGAGCTGCGTCCAAGATTTTTTTGGGATAACCACGAGTTGAAAATTTATTCCCCATCTCACTATATCTAGTCTCCCTTACCCCTGTTTCTTGAACAATTCTCTTAACCCGAAGGAATTGGGATTTCGGGAGTGAATCTTTTGTGGGTTTAGGATGGCAACTGGAAAAATGTAAAATACTGTTGCGATCAGTCTCTTTGGTATAGATGTCAGATGTCAATGTACCTATTTCGGATTTTGTGATGAGTGTATCTAGAAAACTGATCTTATTTGAATCGTGATGGAGTGTAAATTGTAGCTCGGGCCACACGTTATTGAGGTAATGGACAAATTCCAAAAGACTCGTGACAGTCCCCCTCCAGACGCAAAACACGTCATCAATATATCTCTTCCAGATAATTGCATGTTCAACAAATACAGTGTTGGTGTACACAAATGTTTCCTCAAAGAAAGCCATATAGGCATTGGCATAGGGCGGTGCTACATTAGAGCCCATGGCGGTCCCTCTTCTTTGTGCAAAAAAGGTGTCCTGAAACATAAAATAATTCTCATTGAGAATGATATCTAATAGGTCAATAACCAATTCGATGACTTTCGGATCCACCCTGTTGGATTCCAAAAGGGTGCGGCTCGCCAGTATGCCTTTTTCATGTTGTATCGATGTGTACAAACTTGCCACATCTAATGTCACTAAAATCGCATCTGGTGGAAGGGTGTCCATATTGTGTATCAAGTTTAGGAATGCAGATGTGTCGAGTAGAAAAGAACGTGTATTCTTGACGTATGGTGTCAAAATCTTCTCAACAAATATTGAGAGGGGGGAGAGGACAGAATCACTTGATGCTACTATTGGGCGACCCGGAGGGTCGGTTAAACGTTTATGTATCTTAGGTAGCACATATATAACTGGAGTAATTGGGTTTTGTTTATTCAAGAAGTTGGCAGTATATTTGTCGATAGTATTTAAGGCCAGGTGTTTGGATAGAATTCCATTAATGCGGGAAACAATCCTGGGTAGAGGGTTATGATGTAATGGGGTGTAGACCTCAGCATCAGCTAGCTGTTTCTTAATTTCTGAAGTATATTTGGACTTAGACCCGCAAGACACAGCACGGACGCGCTTGCTTGCGGCGGTTAGCCTATTTTCTATGCGCAGACTACATTGCATATTCTTTGTGCTGATTTTTTCACGGAGTGAGCGGGCCACGGACTGGTGTCGGCAGAGGTAAGGAACCCCTAGCAACGAGCCTTGTTTATAGGGAACTATGGCCTCTTATACTTATGACTGTTATACCTATGGTATTGCAATTAGATCTAATCAATTATCACATGCTATCTTCAGGTTACTGGCTCCTTTCACTTCCAGTTACCCCCAGACCATAGCTACCTACGTCTTTGTATTACACATTACAGGTATGGTGATACTTTTTTGTTTACAACTCTTATTTATGGATACATATTTTCCGCCCCTGGTCATGCTTCACTTTGGAACTGTACTTTTTATCCTACATTAGTGAAGTTAGGGTGGATCTTGATAACATTCGTTATGTGTGATTATGTTATTTTATGACATGTTATCTACCTTGACTCAATGTTCTCATATCTTTCCAAGGTTTCCTCACGGATAACAAACGCATTCTGACTACATTTTGGTTCTTTGTAAACAGCATACATTTAATTTGTTGATTTGTTTTTGTGTTGTGTTTATTATGATCATTTGGGATCTTATCACTGTATCATTTTGTGTTATATTGTCTTTTTATGTAGAGCCTGAAGAAGGTCTACTCAGACCGAAAACGTTTGCTCCAGCTAAAGCTCTACCAATAAACACACGTGTTTGTTTTGGCATTTACATCTGTGTGAAGCTCTTCTTTTTACTTATTGATACGGGGTGGGACCCTAGCTTCTACACTGGGACGAAGTCTGTATCCCTTGAACATCATATTGTATGAGACCACTGAGGAGGTATTATACAATATGGTGACCACTGAGGGGCATTATATTATGTAGAGGCCACATAGAGGGCATTATAATTTGTGTAAGTCGGGTATGTCTAAGGGGTGGTGATGGGGGAGGGGCACTTATGAAACCTTTGCACTTGGTCCACCATTGTGTTACAATGGCCCTGAGTTCACACTGTTTCTGAGCCTATTATCCAAGATATATATCTGGAAGATACCAACATATACCTCCAATAGAAGGCTCCAAAGTGTACCAAGGTGTAGGCATATCACCCACTGATCCTATTGTAAAACTAATGTATACTGGTTTATTACAGCGTCCCTCTATACAGGAAAGCACATTCTGCTGGACTTAGCCTTGTGAATGTACAATCTTGGACCATGTGGTCACACAGTTCCACCCTGCTTGTGTCTGAGCAGATATTTTAATTCTATCCAGAACATTCTTTATTCAGTTCTATGGAAGTTTTTTTTAATATGGCAAGCTTTAGTTTGTAGCTGACCATCTGTGCAGCTAGAATGTGTCATCAGAAAATGACTTAGTAATATAACAGTAAATATAACAAGTTTCATGTTGAGCATGTTTTTTTAGTTCTTTGTTAGGTTTTTTTAAAAAAAAATAAAAAAATTTCCATGTCGTATATATGAAAAACAATCTTGAGATCTTGCAGTTCTGACTCTGGCCACTGATCCGCATAATAGCCTGACACTTCCTGTTCAGTAGAGATCACGGCTCAGCAGTTATTACAGCAAAAGATAACACCTATATATGCGTAACACTGGATCCTCCATTCACAATAGGCGACAGTCACAGTTCACTTCCTTCCTGCACAGGTCACTGAGCATGCCCACAACTCTTCCCTATACTTAGCAGCCAATCACAAGGCAGCTTTTCATTTTTCAAGAGCAGAATACAAAATATATACTGTACTGTGATTAATTGCTATGGGAAACTAACACTCGGCTCACACTAGCGTTCAGGCTCTCCATCCCAGGAATTATCTCTTCGCTGATTTCAGTATACAATTGGCAGATACCCACCTGACCTCATTATAGTGTATGGGGTCCGCAGGTTTCAGCGTATAAACTCTTTTTAAGTGGATAGAGTTTCCATCTATCTGGTCCTCAAGCGGAACCGAAAGACATAAATGTGAACGCTAGTGTGAACCTAGCGTAAGACAGTCTTTGCTTTTGTACTATGGTGATAAATCTATCCCATCGAGTCATCTCCAGAGTACAAGTTCCTATGGTCCATGTGGCAGCTGTAAAGCATGTCTGTAACTGCTGTTAAGAAGAGCTTGGGCAAAATTGTTCCATAATCGTTCCATAATCGTGTACAGAAATTAGAATGCTAAAAGTCGAAAACTGGAAAAAAAAAAAACAACTAAAAATATGTAGCAATTTTTGGTGAATCATTCCTTCTAAAGGGAGTCTATCACAAAAATCTGGCATATCAACCCAGCCCCGCAGATAGATAGGTTAAGGACCTCTGAATTGAACTGTGATTTCCCCTTGTGAATCTCTGCCTTAGTGGCTGAGATATTGCCATTTTTATCACCATACTAGCATCTGCCCGCGACTTTGTCTGCGGGTTGGAGTTGGCCCTGAGCCGCTGATATTTAGGCATTCGCCGTTGGTTATGATGTGCCGTGTGCCGCCACGTCCACTCCTGCGCGCCCCTGTCCCATTTGCTCTTCGCCTGTCCCCGCAGACTCTTTACCTACCGACTGCTCCTGGCTCCCTGCAGCCACCCTCGTTCCCCGCACTCATGCCCCTTCCGGCCCCCCTCTCTCTCCCATGGCCCTGGCCACGCCCCCTGCGCCCCCATCCTCTCCGCCCCCGCCGTGCCCCTGACCCCCTCTCCTTCCCGCGGCACCCCGGGTCAACCTCCCCGCACCCCCCCTTTTCCTGCAGAAGCCCCCTCCACAAAATCCCCTAACTGCCCTGATATCAAATGCACTGTCCTGCTGCCGAATGACACGGCGTACTCAGCAGAGCTAAGCTGGAGGGTCGGGAAGCGCAAGACCAGTAAATTGAGTGCAGCGTCAGGGTCTGTCGCAGGCTGTTTGTTTCAGGTGGCCCTAAACTATCTATTGGGTTGATATTCTGGATTCTGGTGACTCTCTTTAAGGGCTCATGCACACAACCAAGTGTTTAGGCCAAGGAGGAGGGGTGTTGGTTTTTTAGCAAAATGCATTTGGATCACATCCGAGTGCCTTATGCCCCCAATTGATTTCAGTGTCACAGAGTAAGATGGGACCTACTTTATATTGAACGGAACGGAGCCTAAGAAACCCTCTCGGACAGCACACTTGTGCGCATGGGGCCTTAGAGTCAAAGATCAGCTGTAACGTCTGCACCCCTATTACACTGTCACTGCATGTGGATATCCCTTTAACTAATATGACTTTCCAATCCGTTCATGTATAAAGCGTACTAGTAGATGCAGCTTTGTAGTAAGAGAGCGTTTTGCATATTGCTGTGTAATGTCCCTGGAATGCGGCCCTGACTTTCTTGTTATTTTTCAGCATCCTTGGTTTCATCTGAAAGGATCCTTAAAGCAGTAATTGCTTATACTTAACACAAATATTATCCAGAAACCACAGGATTGTTATTGTAATTCTTAACAGTGCCACAGCTAAGTGAGGGATCCGCATTCCCTGTCCTCCGCTAAAAGCCACAGCGCACAAAAATAAAGTATCGGAGCTAAATTTAGGAGACTGATTACATCTGCACTTATGTGGGAACCCACTGGAATGTACAGACCCCAAGGAATACCAGCCGCTCTGATACACCTCCTTCCTGCCTCCTTATCTCAGCCTGGGAAGATACGGCCTTAAGTCTTGTAGATACCATGGCATTTACTATTAAGTGCAACTCAATGCAGAATAGGTTCTTGAATAAAGATTTCCATTGTAAAGAGAAGCCAAGTGGTTTAACCAGTTGTCTTGCAAAAAAAAAAAAAAAATCTAGCAATTGAGTGACTGCATTGGATATCCATGAACTTGTGAAGATCAGCATGGTCACAATACTACACTGGCAGGGTTTTGGGGGTTTTTTTGCCCATCTTAAAAAGTGATGATGTCTTGCCAGGATATGCAGTTACCAAGTTTGGAGGTCCAACCTCTGAGACTCCTACTGAAGCCATAAATAAAGGATCTTGGAAGGTGTTGTATCCCCTATTAAATTGTCTCTACACAGCAGCGCCCTTGTCAAAACTGCTGCTGACCCCTTTCACTTAAAGGGGTCATGGGGTGAGATTTTTTTTTTTTTTTTTTTACAGTGTTCTCTGCACTGGATGAGCATTCTTACTCATTGACGAAAAAATAACAAATGACCAGATAAAAAATTTCAATTGCTGCAAAACTGCATACAGTTATGTCTCAGAGCTGATTCACATGACAAAATTCAACAGCCGTGTGCTAGCCGTTGTATTAAAGGGGTTGTCCCATCACAAGGATCCTATCTATACTGCTTGTTAATGTGGATGTAAGACTTTTCCTAAATACACTGCTTCAGCAAAACTGCTTTGTTTGTCCCCTATCTTATTTTATTCAATTCATTGTGGCCACAGCCCTGACTTAGCTGCTCATGAGTCAAGTGATGTATCTGCTGCTCTCAGGGGGGAGGGAGGAGGGGCTAAGTGCAGGGAGCCAGCCTGTGTATCTAGCTATTCCTGTGTCTACACCATGTGACCTAGGTCCTGCACTCAGATAGGGGAGAGCAGCTGCTTTCATTTCTTCTGTTCTCCCAGTTATCAGGCTAGCTAATTTAATTGTGTTCGTTATGGCAGAGACAGGCAGTCTCTGTATGTAACACAGAATGGAGTTGCTGCTGCCTGTACTTCATAGTCCAATATAGGTGGGCGGAGCTACATGCAAATTTGGGGTGGGGCTAAACGGCAGGTTGCATGTGAAACCCCGCCCACCAAATGATGCAAGAAACCAGGAAGAAAGAAGATTTTACAGCAGTAAAGACTGATGAGTATGTGAAGTGGGAATACCCCTTTAAGATATACTCTGATGAAACACTGGATCTTGTCACAAGAGGATGTACAAATGCATCACCTTCTGTCCTGTTTAAAAAAAAAAAAAAAGCTTGCAAAGGCTACTTTTGGGTAGTGTACTTTTTTGGTGAGAGATCGTTGACTGCTAGACATGCCTTTACAACACACTCGAAGACATTTTGCCCAGTTGTCTGAATTTTAGAGGTGATGTGTCATTGGACTCGTAGCAGTCAGACCTCCAGAAATCAGCCATGCCCTTAATGGGGAAAAATAAACCACTTTAACTTCGAATTCCCTAATAGGATACAAGAAATATGGGTTTTCTAAACTAGATGGCCCCTTGAAGTGACTCTTCAGATTTCTGGCGCTGAGCCTACGACATGTATTTAAATAGGTGTAGCATCCCATTAGCACCGTGTACTTGAATATATTTGCTACTATTTGTAAAAGCCATGAACATTACTGATGTGCGACTAAGGACGTATAGGAGGATGTGATCTGTCCTGTGCAGTTACAGCTGTCTGTAAAAGTCAATAGGTCTATGACCCCTCGTCTGAGATGCGACTGCTCGTGCTGTGTTTATTTATTGTATTCATATGAATGGCATTTAAAGGGACGGTGACAGGTGCAGGTTAAGTAGAGCTAACAAGGTTTTGTTTATTCAGTGATAACACTGTCAGGCCATTTCCGTGAGTGCTTTTTACTTAAAAGATTTTAAAAAAATCAAACCTCCATCAATATTTTACTAGTCGCTGTACATTATAGCATGTTAGTGGATACCCAACGTCGCATGTATACTTTTTTTTTTATAAGAAGAAATTCAGAAGTTTAACTATAGGAGGTGCAGAGGTTATAGATGAAACCTGGTCGCTATTCCCAAGATGTCCATAGATGTGAGCTACAGATGTGATCTTTACAGAACAGGAAGTGGAACATGATTTCACTCAATGACCTAAGAATAGTGAGCAGGGATAATAAACACCCATGTGACAGTACAGAGTAATGCTACACATTGATGTCACTGTACAGGGATAATACACGCAGTGATGTCACTGTACAGGGATAATACACATAGTGATGTCACAGTACAGGGATAATACACACAGTGATGTCACAGTACAGGGATAATACACACAGTGATGTCACAGTACAGGGATAATACACACAGTGATGTCACAGTACAGGGATAATACATACAGTGATGTCACAGTACAGGGATAATACACACAGTGATGTCACAGTACAGGGATAATACACACAGTGATGTCACAGTACAGGGATAATACACACAGTGATGTCACAGTATGGGAATACACACAGTGATGTCACAGTACAGGGATAATACACATAGTGATGTCACAGTACAGGGATAATACACATAGTGATGTCACAGTACAGGGATAATACACACAGTGATGTCACAGTACAGAGATAATACACATAGTGATGTCACAGTACAGGGATAATACACACAGTGATGTCACAGTACAGGGATAATACACACAGTGATGTCACAGTACAGGGATAATACACACAGTGATGTCACAGTACAGGGATAATACACATAGTGATGTCACAGTACAGGGATAATACACACAGTGATGTCACAGTACAGGGATAATACACACAGTGATGTCACAGTACAGGGATAATACACACAGTGATGTCACAGTACAGAGATAATACACACAGTGATGTCACAATACAGGGATAATACACACAGTGATGTCAAAGTACAGGGATAATACACACAGTGCAAAAAAGTTCAAAAGCAGCGGCACCGTTCTGTGAGTGTGAACATACACCAAATCACTGGATCTCAAACTAGATGATCTGGCATTCAGGTGGTGCTCACTGTTAAACAAATAGTCCAATATAGTGCAAAAAAATAGAAAAAAATCAGGGCACTCACCAGCCAGTAGTAAAATTCACCAAACTTTAATAATCTTCCATAAAAATAGGCACTTGAACAGCATTTACAGACGGGGGTAGGGTAGATAGAATGTAGAAGAAATGAAGCGACGACCGTTTTGTGCTAAATGCACTTCATCAGGCTTCCCAAAATTCAGGTGTCACCAGCCGACATATATACCAGCCGTGGGGCACACCCATATCACCACAAAAATAAATACAATTTAAATACCACAAAAAGCATTTAAAACATGTTAAAACAACTTCACAATACATTACATCATTATACATTAACATTTTTTACTGATTGCTAACTTTATTTCAAACTTTGAAACTTTTTAAACTTTATTAAGCTTTTCATAACCTCTAACAGGCTAAAAGAACCTTTTGCTCTGCTCCTAATAATAGGCGGACTTAAAGAGGACCTTTCACCACTTTTGGGCACAGGCAGTTCTATATACTGCCAGAAAGCTGACAGTGCGCTGAATTCAGCGCACTGTCGGCTTTCCCGATCTGTGCCCGGTGTGAAGAGCTTACGGCCCAGTACCGTAGCTCTTCTATGGTCAGAAGGGCGTTTCTGACCATTAGCCAGAGACGTCCTTCTGCCTCGCGGCGCCAATCGCGCTGTGCTGTGGAGCCGGGAGGAACGCCCCCTCCCTCTGCTCACACAGCTTGTCCGTAGACGAGCATTATCAGGAGCGGGAGGGGGCGTTCCTCCCGGCTCCACAGCACAGCGCGATTGGCGCCGCGAGGCAGAAGGATGTCTCTGGCTAATGGTCAGAAACGCCCTTCTGACTGTAAAGCGCTACGGTACCGGGACCGATAGCGCTTTACACCGGGCACGGATCGGGAAAGCCGACAGTGCGCTGAATTCTGTGCACTGTCAGCTTTCTGGCAGTATATAACACTGCATGTGCCCAGATATGGTGAAAGGTCCTCTTTAAAGGAGAACCGCACTTCTAACACAGACACACAAATGAACACACTACTATAATCATTCAAAAAAAAAACCCAGCATAGTCCATTGAAAACATACTGACTTGACAGCTAATCAAAAAAGGAGCTACTTATTCCCATTATAGGTATAGGCATCAAACCAACATCCATATAAATCGCGGACCAGAATGAGAACTGTATCCAACTATGAAACTCCACCCCTAACACAGTGATGTCACAGTACAGGGATAATACACACAGTGATGTCACAGTACAGGGATAATACACACAGTGATGTCACAGTACAGGGATAATACACACAGTGATGTCACAGTACAGGGATAATACACACAGTGATGTCACAGTACAGGGATAATACACACAGTGATGTCACAGTACAGGGATAATACACACAGTGATGTCAAAGTACAGGGATAATACACACAGTGATGTCACAGTACAGGGATAATACACACAGTGATGTCACAGTACAGGGATAATACACACAGTGATGTCACAGTACAGGGATAATACACACAGTGATGTCACAGTACAGGGATAATACACACAGTGATGTCACAGTACAGGGATAATACACACAGTGATGTCACAGTACAGGGATAATACACACAGTGATGTCACAGTACAGGGATAATACACACAGTGATGTCACAGTACAGGGATAATACACACAGTGATAACACAGTACAGGGATAATACACACAGTGATAACACAGTACGGAGATTTCCACTGTGACATCATAGCACAGACATAATGCACATAAAAAACAATCACGGTATACACCATGACATCACAACATATGAAGAAAGTACCGGTAATTCTGAGGATATCACGTGCAGCATTATGATGTCCATCATCCATAGTTATCACTATTTGCATCCTAGTGAAATGGGCCCTCCTCACTAGTTGGGCCCTATAGCCCTATTGGCTACCCTACTAGTTATACAACCAATAGTTAAACAACCAGGGAGACTAAATCAAAGACAATGTGTCATCTATATATTCTTTACAACTTTAAACCAAATACCATCACACATTACTTATCTGTTTTTATTTTCTGAAAGTAGACTTTTTAAAATTCTTTTTTCTGTGCATGATTATTGGGCGGCCATCTTACCTAACTTGCTATTACAACCTCCAGAGATGTGCTTTACAGGAACCAAATGGACCACAGGAATCTGTAGTCTTTTTTTGAACTGTAGTTGTTATTGAAAGGATTTTTATAAAATACAATATAACAAAAGAGTTGAAAACATAAAAAACATGAACGTGAAGCAATACACATACTGTCAAGTAGACTAGGAATGTATACACATCACAAAAAATCTGAGAGTGGAAATGAGGGGGTGGGGGAGGAAGGGAAGTGGAAGGAGTCTGAGACCATTCAAAATACAGTATGCGTCCCAAGATGGCCATATAGCCTGGAACTCCTCAACACTATGGTTAAGTGTGGCCGTCAAGTTCTCCATACTACGGACATCCTTAAGTCGAGCTACAAGATCAGAACCAGAGGGAGGAGAGGCTGATCTAGATTTTCAGACATTTCCTTTAAAGGGATTCTGCCACTATAGCAACATTTTTTTCTAATTACCACGTCGGAATAGCCTTAAGAAAGGCTGTTCGTCTCTTACCTTTAGACGTGGTCTCCGCGGCGCCGTTCCTTAGAAATACCGGTTTTAACCGGTATGCAAATGAGTTCTCCGCAGCAATGAGGGCGGGCCCCAGCGCTCAAACGGCGATGGGGGCGTCCCCACTGCTGCCTGAGAGCTCACTCCAGCGCCACCTCCATCTTCAGCTGCAACCCCGCCTCTTCTGTCTTCTGTCTCGGTCCAACTTCCGACGCCTGCGCAGTACGCTCCTGTATTAAATTACAAGAGTAAGAGCGGCCGGCCGGCGGCAATTTTTGGGAGGCCGCTCTTGCTCTTGTAATTTGATACAGGAGCGTACTGTGCAGGCGTTGGAAGTTGGACCAACAAAAGAAGACAGAAGAGGCGGGGTTGCAGCTGAAGATAGAGGCGGCGCTGGAGTGAGCTCTCGGGCAGCAGTGGGGACGCCCCCATCGCCGTTTGAGCTCTCGGGCCCGCCCTCATTGCTGCCGAGAACTCATTTGCATACCGGTTAAAACCGTCATTTCTAAGGAATGGCGCTGTGGAGACCACGTCTAAAGGTAAGAGATGAATAGCCTTTCTTAAGGCTATTCCGACGTGGTAATTAGAAAAATGTTGCTTTAGTGGTAGAATCCCTTTAAATTGGACTACTAGCTGATAATATATCATGAACCATCTTCTTAACTTAGTCACACCTCTATCCAGGCAGCAAGCCATGGCGGATGTGTTGTCATCAAAGGCCCCAGTGAGGTAATATCTAACTACATTAATGATGCATTCACTTTGTCTCCATGACCCGTCATCTTCCATTTAGCTCTAATCATGTTTATCCCGTATGTTTAGTCTATGACATGGCTGGATACATTAGTCCTCCTGGCTGAACACTTACTGCAATTAAGAGATTTTAATTATGATCCCGGCAGCCGCTAACAGTAGTAATTCACATGAGTAATCGCTCTTTGCTAATGAAATGTATTATTTGATCAGTCCACATCAGTCTTGTTCCTGAATGTAGAAAACCCGTGCGGTCACATTTCAGTATTCTAGTACAAGCAACGAGAGAAGGTTTCGAGGACCTGTTCTCTGGCACATTTTAGTATTTACTTTATTTAGTAATTACTTTTCTAAAAAAAATAATAATAATAAAGGGTTTTCTGGCCCCTAATGCATGTTTCATGTCCTTAGGATAGTTCACCAGTATCTGATCCATAGGGGACTGTCACCCGGACTCCATACAGATAAGTTCACATTCGCATCAGAGTCTCCTCTATTGATGAGTCCGCCATTAATTGGCAGAGAAAAAACTCCTGCACGGAGGACATTTTTCTCCGTCAGTTTCAGTTTCAAAACTAAATTTATACTCAATGGGATCCACTGAGCTCCGTGTGTGTTTGGGCAGTCCAGTTCTCCATAGTTCGTGTCCTCTAAGAGACCCAAGCATTGGAGGGCCGGTGGTGCTGTGAACCTAGCGTCAGCCGGCAGCTGGATCACTGGATCTATGTGGGGTCTAGGTGTCGGATCACCACAGATCAGATACAGGTCAAAAAAGTATTTTGGTCATCAGTATCAAAAAGCATTTTTGGCTACAAATTCCCTTTAATGTTTCAGCATATCAAGATATTTTGGACAGGTACGGTTTCAACTTTTT
The DNA here is from genome assembly GCF_031893055.1 of Leptodactylus fuscus. Lineage (NCBI taxonomy): Eukaryota > Metazoa > Chordata > Amphibia > Anura > Leptodactylidae > Leptodactylus > Leptodactylus fuscus. The sequence goes on from NC_134273.1 coordinate 31,550,842, forward strand.
AGAATCAGTTTGGGGAAGGTAAAGGCCCTTTTCGGTACTGTTTAGCATGACTTTGCTTCAAGGTCCATAAAAGTATGCTTGGGGGTGTTTGGTGTGGAAGAACTTCACAATTCCACACAGATCTATGACCTCAGTCCTATCCAAAATCTTTAGAATGAACTAGAACAGGGAATTCAAGTCAGGCCCTCTTAGCCCACTTTGTGATCAAATTGTGAGAGCCCATCTGTCTGCGACAAGGTACCGTATATACTCGAATATAAGCCGACCCATCTAATTTTACCACAAAAACTGGGAAAACTTATTGACTCGAGTATAAGCCTAGGGGGGGATGCAGCAGCTACTGGAAAATTTCAAAAATTAAAATGGTCGGAGTTTTTAGGTGCTGGGAAAGGAGAAGGGGAGGGGGGTGTTTTGGTTGTCTGTCTGCCCCTTCCCTGAGCTTGAGGACTGTTTTTTTCTTCCCCCACTTGGAATTCACCCTGTCTGAATATAGGGGATCTGCAGTGCTCCTATTAACCCCTTCCCGATGGAACAGGAGCACTGCAGATGCCCTATATTCAGTAGACCGGGCACTTTCAGACACAGGGATCCCTAATGTGTTTGTGTTTCACAGTCATTTTCTACTTTTATATGTATTCTAGGGAAAGGAGGGATTTACAACTTTATTTTATTTTTTTAATTATATTTTTTAAAGCTTCTTCTTTTTTCCCCCACTATTTTATGGGAGATTCTATACATTACTATTGCAGCTGGTCATAGACCCCCTCCCCGAGGAGGGGCTTTAAGCCGAGGGGGGCTTTTTCAGCACAAAAACTGTGCTTAAAAATTTGGCTAATACTCGAGTATATACGGTAGTCTCATTAGAGTTGATCCTACACTACAAACACTGAACTAAGCCGGGGCCTGGGCCTCAAAATAATGTCAGGAAAAGTGTAGTTCTGCTAATATTCAGCTCTAATGAAAAAAACATTCTTTGCAGGTATGAATTATCAAAATAGTCAGCTGCACTCCCATATGCACAATGCAACCAACAAACTTAGCACTGCCAAACAGTATATTGCCATGGTGGCTCTACATATGCAATCACTGCTAGCGCTATAGATGTTATCACTAATCTATAGTTATGAGGAGGTTCTTGGCACACACTTTGATCAAATTGTGAGAGTTCATCTGGCAACAAAAATGGAACCTTTAGATGGGACCCTACATACTTGGTGTTCATACTGTCAGAGTAATGGCACAGATTTTCAGTGTATTGCGGTGCATATATCTGCAAAAAGTATTAGTCAGTTTTGATAACTCATTCTTTAAAAAAAAAGGGGAAAAAAAGGAAAAATGTGTGTTTATCCATGAGCGTCTCGTGGAGTCTTCAAGTGGGTTTTACTGCAATTGAAGTCATTTTCCTTGTTTGGTGCTGAAGTCTTATTTATAGAAGTGTCGCCAGTGAATCACTTTAATAATTTCATTCACAAACGTTAGATGGTGCTGATAAAACTTGTTTTTCTGACAGTAAAGGGCAATGTATAAAAAGTACTTGTTTTCTTTTGCTGGGAACATAACTCTGGACTCAAAAATCTGCCGAAATCCTTGTATCAGTCGGATACTGAAATCCCCCATTAAAGAGAACCGTTCTGGAGCTGCTTTCCTGTGAACGCTGCATTATGTTGTTCCTCTATTATTCCTCCTGAATATTTCTAAATAAATTGGCAACTGGGTGTTACCTTTCCCCTTCACTGAGGACTGTGGCCCCATACATTAGGACAATGGCAAACCGCACCAAAATCTGCATTGAAAAAGCAGCTTTTCCCGCAATGTGGGGCCTTAGCCTTAACGTGGATCTGTCCTCAGAATATGCTGAACTGGCCCCCACCTCCCATAGCCCACTTCAGGCTTCTATATATACGTATACCAGCTGCAAACACAGTGAGAAAGTGACTGCTGAGAAGGGGGCAGTGCCGCGCTCGTGAATACACTGCACTCATAAACTTTGTGGTTTTTGTATTACTTGCCCTTTTTGTTCTATTTTTTTTTTTTGTCCCACGGCTGTTTCATTTTAGGCCAAACAAAAAACTGAAAAGCCGTTTATTTGGATCTTTTCAGACCCCAGAGTATAATAAGTGGATGTCCATGGGGAGTGGGAAACATAAACACATAAATTCACCTTCCTTAACCCCTCCAGGGCATCCTCTCTGCTGAGGCCTGTGATTCTTGGGGCCCATTGACAGGCCTCAGTCCACTGTGGAATAGGATATAACCCTGGGAGATGATCCCTGGGGGTGCTGGATACACGAGGGAGCCCATAATAGGTGAGGGATAGCAGGTATCAGTGTATAGTGTTTCCACACCTCCCCTGGGGCTCCACTTATTATACTCTGGGGTCATGAACCCCCAAATGTTTCAGCTTCGGGTAGAACCTGATACTTTTTAGAAAACACTTGACAGATCCAGTTTGTTTTGTTCTTTCTGATGACAGAGCCGCTCTAAGCTGTCACTTATTACAGTTCACCAGTCATGGATTTACTTAGCCGTTATATGTAATGACTTTGGCTATTGTAAAAAAGCAGTGAAAGTGCCAAAATTTGTGAGCGGAGGGTCCGCAGCAATAAGTCATCGTCCTAAGAAGACTGAACATTCAACTCACCTTCATGCTTCACGTATGATCTTTTCAGTGATTTTACTCAAGGTGACCTTTAGGATTGTCACTCTTTCTGGCTGAAGTGACTTGGCAGCACCTGTCTGGGATCACGATTTAGGTCGCCATCATTGCTCCGGGGTAGAGTTTTCTTCTGTGTAAAATGGTTTAATTTTGTTAGTATCTTGAAAGGGCAGCCATCGCCGTGAATCACCCCCCTCGTGACGAGACTTTGCAATCTCATTATCCTCACATTGGGTATTGGGTTGCTTTTCTTTATTGTCTGATTATTTTCCCTTCCTTCCACGTTACTGTATTTGCTGCCTAATGTCAGTTGGCAGATGCACAGCCGCCTCATATAATTTTGGTGATTAAGTGGATTGATAAAGGCCTCTTGTCTGCAATATTCAGATCTCTGACATAAGTGGAATAAAGGCTCGATCATTTGTAATCTGTATTACAGGATTTTATTACATTATCTTTTATTGAGAAGAGCCAAATGAGCAAAGTATGGCGGGTTTATTTATATCTGCACTTCAGTTATAACACCTGCTTCTCCATTGTGATGTTATCTGGTATGTTAGTGTTTCCTCTTGTTTCCTCAAGTCTCTTAGGAGTATTGACTACGGCTTCCTTACCTCCATATGGTATTAAAGGGGGTCTATCACCCCCAAAATAGCTCCTTAACCAGTTATGTGCTGGCAAGGCCACTGCCTGGGTCAACCAAACAGCTCATTTACAAATGAATAGAAAATGTATTTTCTTTGCAATAAGCTGACGCTTTAACATAAAAAGTTATATTCACTAGGTCACGACCTTTCCTACCACCGAATATCTAATAAGCTCTTATCTGTCCTGATAAAGTCCGAAAATCCATCATGATGGGGTAACCAACTGAGTAACAAAAGCACTGTTTGCTCAGTACAGTGCCAACACTTGTCAACTTTCCTGGAACGTGCTGGTGGTTACTGCAAAGAAGGGTTGACCCTGGGCCAATCTCCGAGACTGGGCGAAAGGTTCCTGCAATGTTACCGGTCATGTTATACGTTGGCTGACAGGCATCATAAAAAGGGGGGCATGGCTGACACATTTCATGCCAGCATTACAAAATGGTATGGCATGACAAGAAAGGGGGTGACACACCAAAAAGGGTGTGGTTTAAAGGGGCATGACAGATGGAAAAATACACCATACCTTGTAGACATCTCCCTCTGAAACTTGGCAACTATGCCTAACTACAAAAGGTCTACGTGCATCCACATACACATTATATAGCTATCAGGTGAGTGAACTTATATTGGGCTTTTCCTCCTCCACCATACACGTGTACCATTGGCAGTGACTAGGATTGAGCCAATCTTGAGATTTCAGGATCGATTTTAAAATCCAATTAACGTTCATTTTCCAGCCGATCCCGATCATGAAATTTGCTCGATCGCCGATTGGGATCCAATCTTTAGCTCAACCCTAACAGTAATTTCACTCCCCTGAAAATAAAAAGATCCTCCCTTCGCTATATCCTCCACCTTGTGGGTAGATAATCTTCTAATATTCTTTTGTAGAATTTACCATTAACTAAATTTTTATTTTTAATTTTATATTCTCTGATTCATCTCAAAGGGGTTGTTCAATTTCGAAAACATATTTTCATATAATGGAGAGGTTCCTCAAGATCCTTATCCTGGTGTCTCTGAGTCTGGAGAACCTTCCTTACATTTTACATAGATATCCTATTGATGCGAATGGACAATGTAATGATTCATTTCCCCTGTGGTGGCGCCACAGGGACATTATACACTCACTGACAGGTTTCCGAACAGATTACAGCTAGTTACTGGGGGCTCCTGTGGTGGGACAATTTGTCATCATGTTACTACAGACCTTTCTACGAAGCAAGGATTGTCCACAGTGGAGAACACCTTGAACGTAGAGTTTAGATGAATCTCCATAAAGGTATTTGGTCTCTGTATAAAATCGGGTGAGGATATACAGAGGTGTTTTGTATGTAAACCCATTTGCTGATCAGTGGGGGTGCTCTGCACCCCACTTTGAAATGGATTGACAGAATGGAGGGCACGTGCTACTCCCATTTATTTCAATAGTACTGCCTGAGCTAGGTGAAACACAGCACTTAGCTATCTCTGATGCTCCCATTGACATGAATGTTGTGCCTCGCACTTTCTGTTTTGCCACGTCAAAGCACCACATTTTTCGTGATCAGTGGGGGTCCCCCTAAATCGTCAAGGTTATCCTCTAGCCAAAGGATGGGGGAGTAACTTGCTCTAACTTGAATACCCCTTTAAAGGGATCCTATCATTAAAACTCAATTTTTGTCCCTAACACGTAGGAATAGCCTTAAGAAAGGTTATTCTTCTCCTACCTTTAGATGTCTTCTTAGGCCCGAGGCCTACAAGTTTGAAGCCAGCGCCGGAAGAACTGAGTTTTAATGATAGGGTCCCTTTAAGGCTAAGGCCCCACATTGTGGAAAATCATTCCAATCATTCCCATTCCTTTTGTAGCCATTGTTGGCTTTGGCTCAAAAACTGCAAAAAAAAAAAAAAAAAAAAAAGCTGCGCTTCTGCAACGCGATGCCTTAGCCTTAAAGTGACTACACTGGTAAATGTATGGGGCACCAATGGTCAGTCAGTGTATACGGCAGCCTACCATATTACATCCCCATGAAATAAGAAGCCATAAGGGCGGGTTCACATCTGCACCCGGTCTCTGCTTTGTGGGTTTCCGTCTTCTGCCGACAGTGTCAACCCGTGAGCGACTTATGGTCTCAGTGTGAAACAGTTTTTTTTTTTTTTTTAACTGGACACAAAGTCCTGCATGTCCAACTCTGTGTCCGGTTAAAAAAAAAACGGTTTCGGCGTAGAGGCAGAAGACGCTCACGGGCGGACACTTTGCAAACCCATTCAAATGAAAACTGACTGCTGGTTTCCGTCTCCTGTCCAGTTTCTCGGGCAGAAAAAAAGGAGACCTGAATGCGGAGACCGGGTGCAAGTGTGAACCCGCCCTTATACGGTGGAGCACAAGAGCTCAGACTCATTATCGCTGACTTTTCCTCCTCTTGTGCAGATATGTAAATGACATGTCGTATTATATTTCCCTTATTGTTTCTTTCTTTTCCACCTATTACCTATCATCACCCTCTTTGTGGCACCACTGTGGGCACATCTATTGGCCAGCCAGACACCAACAATGCTTACTGTAATGTGAGCGCCACGTGTTTGCTCCAGGAGTGCATTGTTCTGTAAAGAGGCTATCAATATCACTAAAACGGTGTCATTTCTGGTAATAAAGCGCAGTTGCGAAACATTGAAAGCACCTGCTCTCTGTTGACTTAAATGCAGATTTCAATGTGGTCACTAATGGGGCGGCCGCCTGGGGCAGAAAACAAGCCGGAGATGATCTGTTGCATGCAGGCAGAAAAATAATGCTTTCTGCTCCATCAGACGTGCTTCCGAGATGGAGCCCCGTCCCTGCTTTGTTTACATTCTAGTCTTTTCTGCTGCGGGGTGATTAACTCCGATTACTGCCGCTACGGGGCCGTCCGTGGTGACATAACTGCTGGACACACAGCTTTTGACCATTTCCAAGAAATGCGTGCATCCACATCACTGGCTCAGCACAAATATTACCTGTTCTCTGTGCCCCGGGATTGCTTGCACCGCAGTTACCATAGACACCTGGTTTTCCTGAAGAGGGCAGGCTTTATGGTATTCTGCTGTAAACATCGCTGCTACAATTAGTTCTGTCTATAGATCACTACAATTATCTGGCAGGAATTTTAGACAAGAGTAGATATGGATATAACCATATTGTGGACATAGGATTAGGGATAGAATTACTTCTTAAAGAGGTACTGCCATTGTTTAAAGTGATGGCATATCGTTAGGATATACCATCACTTTATGATTGACTAGAGTCTTTCTTCTTAGACCCCACTGATCCTGAGAATCCCCTTTACAGTCTAGCAACCTAATGTGTACGGGAATTTGGTAGGGGTCCAGACTAACGCAGACCAAAAAGTAATTATATGATTAATGCCTTGTTGGAGTCTGCTCTTTTGTGCCCCGCCTATGATGCCAAATACAGTGTCTCCCTAAATGAATGGGATTTTAACAATTCATTTCTAATCAGTTTTTCTGATCTTAAAGGGGTATTCCCATCTCGTTTGTTCACCAACCTGCAGGCTGTGTGCTCTCTTTACTTCCTGGTTTTCTCAGCACATTGGTGGGCGGGGTTTCGCTTGCTCTGCTATATTTGCAGTCAATAATGAGGGATTGGTTGTAAATTAATTACCACAGTATGAAGCTGATATAGAAGCTGATGTAGCAGAGCTGGATTTGAGTCAGTTTGTAATACATACAGAGGTACCGGACTCCCCATCTCTGCCAAATTCAATTAAACCGACTGATAAGTGGAAGAGCAGAAGATAAAACAGCTCAGAAATACCGGAGCACTCACCTCCCCCCTCCCCTATCTGAGGAGCTCCGTTACTTGTCTGTGGCAGAGACATAAACAGCTCAGAGCTGCTCCCAGCACCCTCCCATCCCCTGGCCCCCCCCACCCCCCCCAGAGGAAGCAGCTATGTCACTTGGGGACTGAGCAGATAAGCTCATAGAAACGCATGTAAACAATGAAGTGAATAAATTAAGATAGCAGCCAAACAAAGCAGTTTTGATAAAGCAATGTATTTAGGAAAAGTCTTAAATCCACATAAACTAACAGTATAGATAGGATGCTTTTGATGGGACAACCCCTTTAAGACGGATTCAGGACGGATGAATACCAGGAGCAAGGAACGAGCTATCAGGCTTGATATTCCCCTATTTTTGCCACATTCGGGTGTGTTTACATGTTCAGGTTTCGCAAATGCGGTTTTTGAAGCCAAAACTGAGCGTGGTTCATAAAGGTAGTGAAAGGATTTAGGACAGAGCTGCGTCTTTTTTTTTTTTTTTTTTTTTTTTTTTTTTTTTCCTTCAATCAATTTCTGGTTTGGCTTCAAACCTTACAACTGGAATCTTAAACGTGTTAACAGACCCCTGTATAGAGGGACTTTTCTTTTTTTTTTTTTTTGTAGATTGTGAGCTCCAAATAGGGCTCACAATGTACGTTGTTCCCTATCAGTACGTCTTTGACATATGGGAAGAAATCCACACAAACACGGGGAGAACATACAAATTCCTTGCAGATGTTGTTCCTGGCAGGATTCGAACCCAGGACTCCAGTGCTGCAAGGCTGCAGTGCTAACCACTGAGCCACCATGTTGCCCCATACATAGAGGGCCATTTTAACACATTAGTGGGCCCTGTTCAAACTTAAGTGCCCCTCTCCCCACATAAGTTAATATAACCTCAAGTGACCCACAAAATATAGTGTCCCACCTAGAAGCCCCCGCATAATTCCCCTGTCATCCATGATGTCTTCAGCTCGGCGCTCATTGCACCTGCCTACCATAGCCCACTGCTCTGCTTTTGTAGCCTTCTTTGTATCATGTCCTAAGTAAGGACCTATCACACAGAACAGCAAGACAGTACCTGAAAGGACAGGACAGTTTTACTCAATCCAGGCCCCCTGACCACAATAGGGCCCGGTGTAGATGCACCATTTGCCCTATGGTTTAAGTAGCACTGCGTACAAGCCAGAATGACATGACACGTGTGTTTAATACAGTGACGTTTTTCTTGTAGGAAAAGAATTAGATTTTTACTAGACAGAGCTAAAATTATAAGCAATTGGTGTGAGGGCAGATACATGGCAGACGCCCCCGGGATCCAACCTAATTAAAAAGCAACTACCGAGACGGAGATTCTGTTCCATTTACAGCCACGTTTAGTCCTTCAGTTCTGGCACCCGGCTGTTTTGCTTCTGCCACCTTTAGATGTTAGTCTTTGGTATTCATCTCTCTATATAATTAATATGTAGCTTTGATTTTAAGGGGGAATCCGTATCAAGAAATTCAAAGCATGATGTTAAAGGGAGTCTGTCAGCAGAACAGTCCCTAAAGGACTACAAGCACAGTCAGATAGTTAAGGTTGACGTGAATAAAACACTGCTTTGCTTTTTTTCTTGATATGCTAACGAATTGTTTAGTGCAACAGAGACATCACCATTACTCTCATTGCACCAAAGAACTACCTCCTTGCTATGACAGAGCCACACAGTGGCAGGGGGAGGGATAGACGGACTGGGTGCTGCAAAGCTTAGCTCTTTGGTGTAGTGAGAGCAATGGTGATGCCCTCGTTGTGCCAACAGCTCATTAATATATCAGGAAAAAAGCTAATATCTTAGAAAAGGAGGCACAAATAAAGAAGCTGTTAAAAAGCATTTCACATGAACCAGCTGAGTGTATTGTTCAATAAGGATTCTTCTGGTGGCAGACTCCCCTTAAAGAGGTTGTCCCATCACAATGATCCTATCTATACTGCTTGTTAATGTGGATGTAAGACTTTCCCTAAATACACTGCTTCAGCAAAACTGCTTTGTTTGTCCACTATCTAACTTTATTCAATTCATTGTTGACACAGCCCTTGACTTATCTGCTCAAGAGTCAAGTGATGTATCTGCTGCTCTCAGGGGGAGGGAGGAGGGGCTAAGTTGACGGGAGCGAGCCTGTGTTTCTAGCTATTCCTGTGTCTACACCACATGACCTAGCTTCCTGCTATCAGATAGAGGAGAGGAGCTGCTTTCATTTCTGAACTCGTGTTCTGTTCTCCCAGTTATCAGGCTAGCTAATTCAATTGTGTTCATTATTGGCAGAGACAGGCAGTCTCTGTATGTAACACAGAATGGAGTTGCTCCTGCCTGTACTTCTTAGTCCAATATTGTGCATATAGTGTTTTTTTGAGGACCTTTGATGACATCACAGGCCCTTCAGCCGCCCCATAGGATCACGCTATGTGGTGGGCGGAACTACACATTAATTTGGGGGTGGAGCTATATGGCAGGTTGCATGTGAAACCCCGCCCACCAAATGACACAAGAAACCAGGAAGAAAGAAGATTTTACTGCAGTGAAGACTGGTGAGTATGCGACGTGGGAATACCCCTTTAAGGGTATGTTCACACGGAGGAAAAGGTTGCAGAAACCTTTTCCGCGCGGTTAGGCGCGATTGGATGCCAATGCAGCATCAGCATTCCGCTCCTGTTTAAGCCCGAATGAATAAGCTTGTCTCGAGCCGTGGACGCCGTGGCTGAGTCGGCCGTGGAATCCGTGGCAAGATAGAGCGCGTTGCTGCTTTTTTCGCTACTAGCTAGCAGGGAAAAAAGTGAACGACTCCCATTGAAGTCAATGGAAGCCATTTTTGGAGGTGTATTTTGAGGCAGATTCAAAATCCACTGCAAAATCCACTGACAAAAATTTCCGTGTGAACTATGCTTGAAGGATATTACCTGACATCTAAATGTGTATCAGGGTGTATAGGATTATGCTATGTAAAATACAGTTTCTTAGGCTCTGTTCACACTGCTATGGCTTCTGTGGTTATAGCACCATATGACGGATTTGTTTTGTGGCTCACATTTAGACTTAGACTTTATCACGGTGCCTCATGCTGAATGATGAATCCGGAGCACAGACTGCCCATCTACAAGGTTACAGTTGTTCTAGTTTGTGCCAAAAGTTTCCACCATCATTTTGGCCCAATTTTGGAGCTCAACGTCAACACCTTAAGCCTTGCTCCTTCCCACTACATCATATACCACTGTAAGACTGGTGAGGAAAAATGGTTTATAACTAGATGCAGCTTCTTGTACCAGATTTTGGCACATTGAAGGCCACATTCTAGGAGTAAACATGTTAGTACAGGGGCCCCCAACCAACGGTCCGCAAACCAGTACCGGGCCGCGGGGCATGTTGCAGCGGTCCGCGTACCAGCGGCGAGGAGTCAGCAGCTTGGTTGTTGCTCATCGGGATAAGGTAAGCAAAGTCCGGGGTTGAGCCGGGACCCGCTGTATGTCCGGAATTCTAGTACTATGCAGGACATGCAGAGGGTCTTGGCTAAACCCCACACTCGCCTACCAAACTTTGGGCAACTTCTTCTGTTTTACACTTACTTCCTGCCTCCATACCATCCCCTTGACATCCTTTGATATCTTAATCATACCACTGGCGCAGTTCTCTATGCATCTCTCTGCCATGCGTTCCAATGTGAAATGTGGATACCGGAGGTGCTTTTCTACACCCCCATGCTTAGCCCCGCCCCCAACCACACCCCTTCACCACCCCCATCCACACCCCATCCCGCCCCCACCAGGCCATAGAAAAATTGTCTTGCTGAAACTGGTCCCTGGTGGAAAAAAGGTTGGGGACCACTGTGTTAGTAGACCTGATTTATGGATAGGTCCATTATTTTTCTTGCTCTGTATAGGACACTATTCTGGCCATCCAAGAGCAACTAAAGCCTACATCATGGCGGTTAGTTGCTCTTTCTATGTATTTGAACCCATGTATAAGAAGAATTTGCTTATAGTTTAAAATTTTATTTTTTAATTAGGCCAGGGGAGGTGAAAAAAACACACGAAAAAAAAAAAACATTGCTCCAGTTCTCCCCGGTGATGTGGTGTCCTCCCAACCTGGTCCGGTCCTGCTGCTCAGCTGTCTTCTTTTGCAGACGTCCTAACCGGCTGTGACATCCCGGGTCCCTTCTACTGAGGCCGCTAACTGGCCTAAAGAAGGGATGTGTGATGCACAGGTCCCGTTCCAGATAATTTTGCGGCAAAGGGTTGGTCCAGGAACCCGCACAGCTACAGCAGTGGAAGTGGAAATCCTTGAAATTGAAATTCTACTTGTTAGAAAGGTCTCTTGACAATAAGCGGATCAGTAAGTGCCCCCTGCTGGGACACTCTGTAATTAAGAAAGCCTGGCAGTAAGTGTTTGGTTTCCCCGTAGCACCAACACAGGGGAAATTAAAGTGATTTGGCTGCAAGTGCAATTTATCTTAAGTTGCAGATCATTGGGGTCTGACTGCAGGGATGCCTACGATCTCTAAAATGGGGGATTGAACATGAACACTTCCACTGTCTCTATAGCAGACCATAGAAATCAATGGATTGGGAATGCATCTGTGCAACTAACACTTCAATCAGATGAGGGGTGCAAGTCCCCTCTATTCTTTTGATCAGTAGAGGTCCCAGACATTGCCTCCCCCCCCACCACCACCACCACCATTATTAAACTTTGTGAACTTGATTCTCTTAGTAGGGAATAAGTTGCACTTTGGGGGCATACAACTTTAGAGGGGTTGTACCGAGTTTTGAGATCCAATCACTGGGATTCTGAACAACTCCAAAAATAGGGGTCTGGTTTGCCTAGCATGCACCCTGCCTCTCCATTCATTCCCTATGTGAGCACCAGAGATTGCCAAGTGCCATCTCTGGGGGTTCCATAGTGAACAAATGGAGTGGCAGGATCCATGCTCAGCCGGTCACTGCATCAGGACAGGGGATTCAGATCTCCATTCCCTTGATCTTAAAGTAGTCATCATAGTAGTCATTATATTGATGTGCGGATAACGTCGAAACTTGGTATAACCACTTTAAAGGGATTCTTTTGTTATCTTTATTATTCTGATTCATGCTGCCGTTCCTGATAAATTTCTTTTTTCTTCCATATGTAAATGAGTTTTCAGACAGCAATGGGGGCATTCCCCTGCACTCAAACAGCACAGGGGGCGTCCCCTGTGCTGTCTGAAAACTCTCAATTTTCTTCTCTCCCGTCACCGTCGTGTCTTCATCCAAAAGCGCCAACTGCGCGTGTCCGTTGGCCAATTTCCTGTGGTCTCTTCTGTTCGGCAACAGGTAAATGGCTGATGGGCATGCGCAGTCGGCGCTGGAGAGTTTTCAGACAGTATAGGGGAACGCCCCCAGTGCTATTTGAAAACTCATTTACATAAGGAAGAAAGAAGAAATTTCTCAGGAACGGCGGTGGGCGTGCATCAGAATAATAATATAAGATAAGAGAAGAATAACCTTTCTTAAAGGGATTCTATCATTAGTATTCCTTTTTTAACTACGGTAAGTACATGTCAGAATAGCAAATAGCAAACTACTCCCCTGTACGCACCTGTTGCCAGCCCTCCGTTTTCCATGGTATGTGTACAGCAAATCACAGGCCTGTGCAGTCACCTCTTCAAACAATGGCTACAAATTGGCTACAGCGGTCCCCTAGCACAAATGGGTCATCGCCGGGTGACCTCAGCCAAGGGAACCTGTATACAGACCTTCTGAGCTGCCGTCACCTGGAACGGATGCCTGGGGACAGATGTATGTTATTTTTATATCTTCAGTAGTGAACCGAACAACATAATATAACATTGTCCCAACTGCAGAGCTCCATTTCAGTCTCCTTCTTGCCTACTTTTCAATGCGAAGTTATAATATCTCCTTACTAAACATATTTTACATTCAGAACTTTCCTCCAACCTGGCAAATAATCTGTCTTTGATCTAATTTCACCATGACTGGACATGTCCATAAGAAGATGTTCCAGAGAAGGCTGGTCCCCATCTGTCATGTCCCGGAGGTATTGTCCTCAAAGACAGAAGAACATTTCCCAGAGAACTCCTTGAACTTTTCCTCAATATAGATGAGAATGAGCCTATGTAATACTTCTACCAGCTCATGTCCAGTTATAGCTTGTGTATGAAATAATAAACCCTGGTGGGGTTTCACCAAAGTGAAGGAAGCTTTCATTAACTCTAATGATATCATTGACCAAAGAAACTTACTCGCGTCAAGCCAGACCCTTATGTTCATTCCTCACTTTCCTGGAATTGAGATTTTTAGAATCCAAAAGGTAAAAATGAATGTTATCTTATATTATCAAAGGGGTTTTATGGTAATTCTACAGGGGAGAGGCGGAGTATATGACCAGAGATGGTCTGACCGCCGGGACCACCATGAGAACAGGGGTGCTACTTCCCCTTATGAATGGAGGGACAGGCCGTGCATATATGGTCAGCTATATGCTGGTGTAAGGAAGGCGGCTTGGGCCATGTTCACATCTCCATCAAGACTTGTAGTTTTCTGCTCTGTTATAGGAACAGAAAAATGGAAATCCTGACATGGAAAAGGTTTGTCATGTGATGAACACAAACTTATCCTGATGGACCCAATGGACTATAATGGAGTCCATTGGGTGTCTGCCATGGTGTTCATCATTTTGCGGTACGAAAAAGGTTTTTTTTCCCAATTATTTTTGTTGGCATCAGAGACTGAGACTCCTGACTGAACCTCTTCAGTGGTCAAAGTGCCCAAAGTATTGGAATCCAATATGCAGTGGTGAACATCAGATTTTATGTCATAATGGTCATAGCAAACAGCTTGGTATCCGCATTACCATGTGTCAGTGATCTCTATAATCCTAATAAGACAAACCAGTCCTCAGCTCCTTGATAATGATAACCTGAAACCGAACTCCTCCATATCGACAGTGTATTCAAGGCAAGGGCCAACTGGCAGAAGACAGAAGCATGGATCCACGGCTGATCTCTTCCGTCTAGTTTACATCTCATATGGACGCGACCTGAGACAAATCCCAGTAGCTAATGGGCTTAGAAATTTGCTGCTGACGTCTAAAGCTAGCCATACAGTTTAGTATTTGGATGAGCATCACACGGCCGTACGATTGATGACGGGAAAAGAAAGAAAAAAGGTCCATTTGTGCCAAACGTTAAAAGCTGACCAAAAATACCCAGGATAGCTGTTTTTGGGTCCATTGCGAATAAATGTTCACAGCATCTACATGCATTTGTCATCCTCAATGATCGACCGGACCTTGAAAATCTAATGTGTATGGCTCTGTCTGTGGAGTCTCCGGTTTCAAAATAAAAAGAATTGAAGTGATATGTATAGTTGTTACATATTTACTTCTATAGGAAATCAGTTACAGACTTTTCAATGAATTTGAGGATCTTTACTGTTCCTGACTGACATATACATGACCTGTACACACCCCATGAAGGAGTTGGATTCGGGCTGTGGAACAATAAAGGAGTCCAAGGTGGTGGTCTGGGCTACCAACTCCATAGCCCTGGCTCGGGGCTTACCCTTTAGTTGTCTGTTATTGACGTCTATGCAATTCCTTGGAGACTAGATGCTTATACCAGAAAGCATCCGGCTCCTACAGGATTGGGTTCATTCCTCTCTTACAGTTAATGTCTTGGTTGGCGGATGACTGGATCCACATTTATACTCCTCCGTGTTCCTGTAGACATGAAATTGTGGTGCAAAGACTCGGAGCACAATATTGTGATCCAGGGTTTTTATACTGACTGCCAGATTGGAGTCGGGAAGGAATTTTTCCCCCTGAAATGGGGCAATTGGCATGAGCCTCATGGGGGGGTTTGCCTTCCCCTGGATCATCACTGTATTGGATTGTAGGGTTATAGATTGGACTTAATGGACTGATGTCTTTATCCAACCTCATCTACTATGTAACCATGTAATTGTTCTCAGTTAATTTTGCACCCAAAATATGGAAGACGTGCTTGGTTGGGTACACCACAGCTTATCCAGGACCTCTCCAAAAGGTATACATTATATTATGCTCTGTGCATAATATAATTTCGTTTGTCGGTCTGGATACAAATAGCAGCAGCAATGTAAAAAAAAACTTGTATAAAAAGATGGAGCGCCCTCCTTCATGGCCAGAAGCTTCCCCAGAGCAAACATTAAAGCTATGGAAGAAACGTAGTGTCATAAGAGCCCGATCCATATATACAAGAGTATATATATAAACAGTGGTCCTCCGCCGTGCTCCTGTGGTAGTGCTAGGGACATAGTGTGAGCGCCACATGTGTATGTAGTTAACCCTTTTAGGCTTAGGTCACGTTATCATTGGAAAAGATGGTGGTTTTATATAGATATCTGGTAAAGAGAGATCTCCTGTTTATCTTGTATGATCTCATTTCTCTATATACATTACTTATGTATACCCACATCTGTCTGTCTCTATCCAATGTATCTCCTTTTGCAGAGACTGTGGTAAGTGAATTGCTTCGGCCTCTCTGGCTAATACTTCCTCTAAGAAGAGATTCACCCAGAAATGTGACCTTGCTTTTACCTCCTGGCTAAGAAGTAGAGAGCACATTTATTTCAGGAGTTTGGCCTCTTTCAGTCATAAACTGGCGAAAGCGGCGGCGTGATTTGTTTCCGTGTAATTGCAGCTCGGATGAATAAACAAAAATAAAGTGCTATCAAACTGCGACTCATTTCAGGGGATTTTACAAGTGACCAAATCTCTAATACCATAATGGCTATAACGGGGTCTTGGTGACGCCGGCCGATGATCGGGGCGCGCTTCTGTAACCGTGATATATATTTCCGCCTCAGATAGAAATCTCATCAGTAACATATAGTCATACAGTATTACTACGTGACCTCACCTTACAACCTCAGCCCTGTTAGCTCTCCTGACATGTCTATAAATAACAACTAACATTCTTCATAAAATAACAATTTTGGAACATTTTTTGTATTTCTCTTAACTCTTCATTGGGCCGTTCATCAGTTATTCCTTCTAGAATCTTATGTATTTACTATTTTCTTTGTCAAAGGGGAGTGTCCTGTACACTGCTACTGACAGCACTCCCTACACACCATATATGTGTGCCGTACAATGTCTGCTGGCCCTATCCTATTTCAGTCTTCTCAGCCTTCTGCCCTGTGCAGTATGGTTCCTTGCTAACTAAACCTGCTATAATCTGATCTTACCTGATTTATGATCTCACCCTTGGCTTGTTCCTTATTTCGTACCTGTCTGCTGTACCAGTCCTTCCAGTTATCCGTGACCTAACCCTTGGCTTGTTCCTTGTCTTGCACCTGTCTGCTGTACCAGTCCTTCCACTTACCTGTGCTCGACCCTTGGCTTGTACCTGACCTCCAAACCTTGCCACATGCTTTGACCACTTACTTGAATCTGACCTCCGAACCTTTCTGTCTGCCTTGGTCACTTGCTTCTGCCTGATCACTGGTGCCTTGGGGGGGGGGGGGAATTAAAGGGTGAATATCAAGGAGGCTGCTTAGCTACTTTAGAAGTGGCCCAGGGGAGGTGAGCAAAAATAATAGCCTCTGGCTGACATCCCACACCCCAGGGTCACCACTTTGGCTCAGCAGTCACATGGTCGGACTGACGTGACACTGGATGAAGGCGTTGTGCTAGGAGGACACCTAGGTCAGTTGAAGGCCGATGAGTACAAGTGTTTGCATCTTTTGCTCACCTTCCCTGGTCCTCCAGCTATTATACTCCGGAGATTCCAGAGTATAGTAATAACATTATCAATATATGCCAAACAAGTTTGTCTTGAACTGGAGAACCTCACGAATATTCATTCAAACAAATCTTTTTTTTAAATTTAGGTTATAATGTACTTTTTTTTTTCCTCCCATCAGTATGTCTTTGTAGAATGGGAGGAAATCCACACAAACACGGGGAGAAGATACAAACTCCTTACAGATGTTGTTCCTGGTGGGATTTGAACCCAGGACTCCAACGCTGCAAAGCTGCAGTGCTAACCACTGAGCCACCGTGTTGCCCCATTCAAACGAATCTTTGCCCATCTCTACATTTTAATATTTATCAGGACACCTTAAGGGATGTTCTTGTATAGATAACACTCACCTTATTCCTTTTTTTATAGCAATTGTACATAAAAAAACTGGATTTTTAAATATGAAAAACCAGATGCAAAAACATGATGTGAATGGAGACTTAATGTGCAGCTACACATTAGATTATGTCTACTGATCTTGTTAGTTTCAGGGGCGACCAGATGACTATCTTGTGTGTATGGTGTACTCCAGCTTTCGCCAACGTATGAGTTTGGTGGAAAGAATGATTGGGCATGTTAATTTTACATGTCCGATCCTTTAGTTCTCATGGATCACAGGCCACAGCTAGAGGTATCCCGCAGTGCCTTACTCTACTCTCCCCATCCTTAGCACATACACTCCTCCAAGCTGAACATGCATGTGTGTGATGGGGATAAGATTGGAGGGAATACCTTGCTAGCTATTGAAGGTGTATTGGCGCCTTTAGCTCACCATAGCACCATGTCCTGATCTAAGTTCAGTTTAGTAGAGCTGTGGGTGGTCCTAGCGCTGTGGTAACATGGACTCCGGCCAAAGGATCAACTCCAAATCTGCAGGGTAATAAATCACTGGCCATATTGTCTCCACAATGTTAGTATTTGCTTGTTGCCATTTTCCCTAGGTTAAAAAGTGGTTGTAAGTGGTAACTACACTAGACTCAACTCCATCTAGGTCCACAAAACCTCACACGTTACATCAGATCGGAGAAATGTCAACACTAAGATTATTTTGTAGTGAATTTATGTAAATAGTCTCTCAGAAAGTGAATATTTCAGGATTCCTGGCTCCCCATTGTCTGGCATTACATATCCTTTATTTTCTAATGTTGTAATGGAATGGGGCGGCTTTCAGCTGTCAGACTCCTTTTATTAGCGACATTCCAGATCGGGACCTCGAGGTAATAAGACGCTTATTGAGAGCTGATGAGATCAGCCGTCATCACCTGTACAAGATCTAGATGGACATTATTGATGACCTTCACAAAATCCTCTATCTTTACCCTTTTTATTCGAAGAGAATTCCACTCAGGATAAATATTTCAGTAAAATACTTTACCCTGTTGACGTCCTACAATGGACCTTGTGAAATGTTGTTGGCTTGGAGTGTGAAGGACGTACCTGCTTGTCAATATGTTTTGTATCTTGAAACTGCTTTCATCGGTAGGTTCTCAATTATTTTCACGTGAAGAACTACAAGTATTAAGATGAACAAATTACTGTAGATTTCAGGAGTTACATGTTGTAGAGCATTGACCAAGGCAATAGGAACACCCAAAGACATGAACAAAGAACAAGTTAGTTACATCACAAATAAAATTCAGATGAGTATCTAGAACCGTGATGGCAAACCTATGGCATGGGTGCCAGAGGTTGCACTCAGAGCCCTCCCTGTGGGCACCCATCTGTGGAACAGATTATACGGTGTGGGGGCCACTGTGGAGCAAATTGTACTGTGTTGAGGCCACTTTGAAGCAGATTATACTGTGTGGCGGCTACTGTGGAGCAGATTGTACTGTGTGGGAGTTGTCACTGTGGAGCATATTATACAGTGTGGGGGTCACCGTGGAGCAGACTGTACTGTGTGGGGTTCACTGTGGAGCAGACTGGACTGTGTGGGGGTCACCGTGGAGCAGATTGTACTGTGTGGGGGTCACCGTGGAGCAGACTGTACTGTGTGGGGGTCACTGTGGAGCAGACTGTACTGTGTGGGGGTCACTGTGGAGCAGACTGTACTGTGTGGGGGTCACTGTGGAGAAGACTGGACTGGGTTGGAGCCCTTTCACTATTTACACCACACAATATCTGTGTTTATAGCAGACATGTGATATTATTACAGGTCATAATAACATTGCACGGTCCTATAAAACAGATCTGTGCGATGTAAATAGTGAACATTAATTGTTCTAAGTTATACGAAATACAGTACAAAGTTGTTTGTATTATTGAAATCTCTGTAAAACCCCAGTCACATGACCGTATTTTGGGGGTCCGTAACTGCCCACAATTGTGGATCCACACGCTATTAGGGTGCATTCACACTGACTATACGCTAAGCTCTTTCTGAACGTAAAACACGTCACGTTCACAATGAGCGCGTACAAAGCAGATCCCATTCACTTCTATGGGAGCCGGCATACGTGCGCTCCCCATTGAAATGAATGGGCTGCTTTTTTCCCTATTCCTTTCAATGTGATACGTGCATATCACATTGAAAGGAATAGGGAAAAAAGCAGCCCATTCATTTCAATGGGGAGCGCACGTATGCCGGCTCCCATAGAAGTGAATGGGATCTGCTTTGTACGCGCTGATTCTGAACATGTTTTACATTCAGAAAGAGCTTAGCATATGCTCAGTGTGAATGCACCCTTACGGTTAAATTGCCATGTTGCACTTTGGGATAAATGAGTGGGTTTTGGGTTGCAGTTTGGGCACTTGGTCTCTAAAAGGTTCACCATCACTGATCTAGAAGAAGAGTGAAAGAGCATCTCTACCTTCATGGACAGCAGCTATACAAACCTATGCGTATCTATGGTAACAGACTACAAACAAATCTTTTGTAGTCTCCTACCCCAGCCCTGGTACAGATGTAGCAGCGTTTATCTTGACACATTCATTTACCATCTGTGTCCTAAGTCTCTGTCTTCATCTTGTTTTGAGCCTAAGATGGAGGTACATACCAGGACCATCTTCTATTGAGTACCAGAGACCAAAAGCTATAATACATCTCATCTGTAGCCTGCTGTTTCTTATAGTATATGATGCCTTGTGTGATCAGCTTATTGTCCAGCTCCAATCTTCAGTTTACAGGTCCCCAAAATTGCTTGTGCTAGGTAAATGCGGCTGCAAAATCCAGGCCACAGCCATTCTGTACAGTTTGTAAAGGGGTCACCACCGAAGCTTGTGATTGATACCAAAGATCAGAGCTGTTGCTGCTAGAAAAGGAGACCCAGGGAGGGGCGAGTAATGATATTTTATGTTCACAGGCCCCCTGCAGCATTATTAAATACTAATAAACTGAGTGTTAACCCCTTTATGTCAGTTAATTGCATTTTTAGGCACAGTCTTTAAGACTCATTTCACATTACAGCCATGGTTTACATTATAAGACTGGATTCACACCAGCACTCGTTGCCCGTTCAGGCATTCCACATTGGTCAGACACCCAGTTTCCGCAGGTCACTGCTTTTCTAACCCAACCTAGTGTGATAGAAACCATAATGGCAGTACCGAATTCATTACACGGCAGCACCAACCGCACCCAAGAGACCCCATTTATGTATTAAGGGATTTGGTTTCTGTTGCTTTATATTGGATGGAACTTCGAGAATATTGGAAGGAGATTCCAGTTTTCTACAGATCTAAAAGTTGGACGTAAAGTGATGAACGTTCAGACTACAATATATGAGAATGAATCCCGGGGCTAAAATCCAGCAGGTGGCTGCAAATTAATAAAATAACGTCTTCTTACTTGTCTGGAGACTTCAGTAACATTGGCCTTCTGCTTCCTCTTACATTGAGTCAAAGTGTTTTTTGTTTAGTGAGAGCCCATATAGTCATGATATATGATAGAGCCAGCTGTCTATTATTAGCCGCTATGAGTGTGAGCGAGCATGGAACACCTTAAAAGTAAACTCTCATCCCGGACAGATTTTGCTGTATACATAACCGCCCCGCCATAACCACTTTTCCTCTGACATGGTACTTGTATGGTAATATTTGGATGACCTCTGTGTTTCTCACATGAAAAATGAGACATTTTAATGTCTAAAATCTCCAAACTGTTAGAGAAGACTTTTGTGTACTATCCCTTTAAATTTATCTTGTAATTCTTTGTTTTTCAATGTTAAAGTCTGGCATTTCACAGCGAATTCAATTCTGTTTATTTCACGTCCAAATGCTTCTTTATCATGTCTTTTTGTTCTTTAAACACATTTGACATTTATTGTAACCTCTTGTTCACCTTGCATAGATCGCTGACAATTCTTAAGAACAGTGACCCAGACAGTGACTTCAGATTTTGGGGAAACAATTTTAAAATCTATTTTTTTTTTTTTTGAGTGACTACAGACACTAGTTACCAGGTAGACATGGACAGAATTGTTGGTCCCGTCGTTTAATGAAGGAAAAACCCAACAAAAGTAATAATTAGAGATGAGCGAACAGTGTTCTATCGAACTCATGTTCGATCGGATATTAGGCTGTTCGGCATGTTCGAATCGAATCGAACACCGCGTGGTAAAGTGCGCCATTACTCGATTCCCCTCCCACCTTCCCTGGCGCCTTTTTTGCTCCAATAACAGCGCAGGGTAGGTGGGACAGGAACTACGACACCGGTGACGTTGAAAAAAATAGGCAAAACCCATTGGCTGCCGAAAACATGTGACCTCTAATTTAAAAGAACAGCGACGCCCAGCTTCGCGTCATTCTGAGCTTGCAATTCACCGAGGACGGAGGTTTCCGTCCAGTTAGCTAAGGCTTAGATTCTGGGTAGGCAGGGACAGGCTAGATAGGAAGGAGAAGACAACCAACAGCTCTTATAAGAGCTAAATTCCAGGGAGAAGCTTGTCAGTGTAACGTGGCACTGACGGGCTCAATCGCCGCAACCCAGCTTTCCGCGGATCCTGAATGGAATACACTGACAGTGTATTCCCGTATACCCGATATATACCCCCGATACCCGTTCCAACGGTGTGCCCCCCCACCTTCACCCCAGAAATACCCTGCAAGTCCCCTAGCAATAGAATTGGGGCTATATACACCCACTATTTTTGCTACTGCCATATAGTGCCATTGTCTGACTGGGAATTCAAAGAATATATTGGGGTTACGTGCACCCACAATTTTTGCTACTGGTATATAGTGCCATTGTCTCACTGGGAATTCAAAGAATATATTGGGGTTACGTGCACCCACAATTTTTGCTACTGGTATATAGTGCCATTGTCTGACTGGGAATTCAAAGAATATATTGGGGTTACAAATATCCTCATTTCTTGCTACTGCCATATAGTGCCAGTTTCTGACTGGTAATTCAAAGAATATATTGGGGTTACGTGCACCCACAATTTTTGCTACTGGTATATAGTGCCATTGTCTGACTGGGAATTCAAAGAATATATTGGGGTTACAAATACCCTCATTTCTTGCTACTGCCATATAGTGCCAGTTTCTGACTGGTAATTCAAAGAATATATTGGGGTTACGTGCACCCACAATTTTTGCTACTGGTATATAGTGCCATTGTCTGACTGGGAATTCAAAGAATATATTGGGGTTACAAATACCCTCATTTCTTGCTACTGGTATATAGTGCCATTGTCTGACTGGGAATTCAAAGAATATATTGGGGTTACAAATACCCTCATTTCTTGCTACTGGTATATAGTGCCATTGTCTGACTGGGAATTCAAAGAATATATTGGGGTTACAAATACCCTCATTTCTTGCTACTGCCATATAGTGCCAGTTTCTGACTGGTAATTCAAAGAATATATTAGGGTTACGTGCACCCACAATTTTTGCTACTGGTATATAGTGCCATTGTCTGACTGGGAATTCAAAGAATATATTGGGGTTACAAATACCCTCATTTCTTGCTACTGGTATATAGTGCCATTGTCTGACTGGGAATTCAAAGAATATATTGGGGTTACAAATACCCTCATTTCTTGCTACTGGTATATAGTGCCATTGTCTGACTGGGAATTCAAAGAATATATTGGGGTTACAAATTCCCCTCATTTCTTGCTACTGCCATATAGTGCCAGTTTCTGACTGGTAATTCAAAGAATATATTGGGGTTACGTGCACCCACAATTTTTGCTACTGGTATATAGTGCCAATTTCTAACTGGGAATTCAAAATGCGCAAGGCTCCCGGAAAGGGACGTGGACGAGGCCGTGGGCGAGGTCGGGGGAATGGTTCTGGGGAGCAAGGTAGCAGTGAAGCCACAGGGCGTCCCGTGCCTACTCCTGTGGGGCAGCAAGCATTGCGCCACTCCACAGTGCCAGGGTTGCTTGCCACATTAACTAAACTGCAGGGTACAAACCTTAGTAGGCCCGAGAACCAGGAACAGGTCTTGCAATGGCTGTCAGAGAACGCTTACAGCACATTGTCCAGCAGCCAGTCAGACTCTGCCTCCTCTCCTCCTATTACCCAACAGTCTTGTCCTCCTTCCTCCCAAAATTCCCAAGCTTCACAGAACAATAACCCCAACTGTCCCTGCTCCCCAGAGCTGTTCTCCGCTCCTTTCATTGTCCCTCAACCTGCCTCTCCACGTCACGATTCCACGAACCTAACAGAGGAGCATCTGTGTCCAGATGCTCAAACACTAGAGTCTCCTCCATCTCCGTTCGATTTGGTGGTGGATGACCAGCAACCCACCCTCATCGACGATGATGTGACGCAGTTGCCGTCAGGGCATCCAGTTGACCGGCGCATTGTGCGGGAGGAGGAGATGAGACAGGAGTTGGAAGAGGAAGTGGTGGATGATGAGGACACTGACCCGACCTGGACAGGGGGGATGTCAAGCGGGGAAAGTAGTGTGGATGTTGAGGCAGGTGCAGCACCAAAAAGGGTAGCTAGAGGCAGAGGCAGAGGTCAGCAGCTTAGGCGAAGCCAGGCCACACCCGGAATCTCCCAAGATGTTCCAGTTCGTACCCAGCCCCGAAAAACTCCCACCTTGAGGGCACATTTCTCGAAGGTGTGGAGTTTTTTCAAGGAATGCGCCGAGGACAGATATAGTGTTGTCTGCACAATTTGCCTCTCGAAATTGATTAGGGGCTCTGAGAAGAGCAACCTGTCCACCACTTCAATGCGCCGTCATTTGGAATCCAAGCACTGGAATCAGTGGCAGGCAGCAACGGCAGGACAAAGGCCGCCTGCCGTTCACGCCACTGCCACTGCCTCTGCCACTGCCACTGCTGACTGTGCTGGCGATGCACTCCAGAGGACGAGCCAGGACACCACTTCATCTGCCTCCGCCACTTTGTTGACTTCTCCCTCATCCTCCCCTGTTCCTGTCTTATCTCCTTCTCCTGCACCATCAAAGGCACCATCAGGCGCTTCTTTACAACAACCCACCATCTCTCAGACATTGGAGCGGCGGCAGAAATACACTGCTAACCACCCACACGCGCAAGCCTTGAACGCCAACATCGCTAAACTGCTGGCCCAGGAGATGTTGGCGTTCCGGCTTGTTGAAACTCCCGCCTTCCTGGACCTGATGGCAACTGCGGCACCTCGCTATGCCGTCCCTAGCCGTCACTACTTCTCCCGATGTGCCGTCCCCGCCTTGCACCAGCACGTGTCACTCAACATCAGGCGGGCCCTTAGTTCCGCGCTTTGCACAAAGGTCCACTTGACCACCGACGCGTGGACAAGTGCATGCGGACAGGGACGCTACATTTCACTGACGGCACACTGGGTGAATGTAGTTGAGGCTGGGACTGATTCCCAAACTGGCCCGGTGTACCTCGTCTCCCCGCCTAACATTCCTGGCAGGGACACGAGAAGAACACCCCCCTCCTCCTCCTCCTCTACTGCCTCCTCCTCCGCCACCGCCTCCTCCTCCGCCACCGCCTCCTCCTCCGCTGTTAGATTGACCCCAGCTACGAGTTGGAAACGTTTCAGCACTGGCGTTGGTAGACGTCAGCAGGCTGTGCTGAAGCTGATCAGCTTGGGGGACAGACAGCACACTGCCTCCGAGGTGAGGGATGCCCTCCTCGATGAGACGGCAATATGGTTTGAGCCGCTGCACCTGGGCCCAGGCATGGTCGTTTGTGATAACAGCCGGAACCTGGTAGCAGCTCTGGAGCTTGCCGGACTCCAACATGTTCCATGCCTGGCCCACGTCTTCAACCTAGTGGTGCAACGTTTCCTAAAGAGCTACCCCAATGTTCCAGAGCTACTGGTGAAAGTGCGGCGCATGTGCGCCCACTTTCGCAAGTCGACAGTAGCCACTGCTAGCTTAAAATCTCTCCAGCAACGCCTGCATGTGCCACAACACCGGCTTTTGTGCGACGTCCCCACACGCTGGAACTCAACGTTTCAGATGTTGAATAGAGTGGTTGAGCATCAGAGACCTTTGATGGAATACCAGCTACAAAACCCTAGGGTGCCACAAAGTCAGCTGCCTCAGTTTCACATCCATGAGTGGCCATGGATGAGAGACCTTTGTGACATCCTACGGGTCTTTGAGGAGTCCACAAGGAGGGTGAGCTCTGAGGATGCGATGGTGAGCCTTACAATCCCGCTCTTGTGTGTTCTGAGAGAATCCCTGATTGACATCAGGGATAACTCAGATCACACAGAGGAGTTAGGGATAGCATCCGATCCGTCACAGCTGGAGAGTAGGTCCACACATCTGTCCGCTTCACTGCGTTTAATGGAGGAGGAGGAGGAGGAGGAAGAAGAGTTGTCCGATGATGTGATGGTGATACAGGAGGCTTCCGGGCAACTTCGAATCGTCCCATTGTTGCAGCGCGGATGGGTAGACATGGAGAATGAGGAGGAAATGGAGATTGAACTTTCCGGTGGGGCCAGAGGAGTCATGCCAACTAACACTGTGGCAGACATGGCTGAGTTCATGTTGGGGTGCTTTATAACCGACAAGCGTATTGTCAAAATCATGGAGGACAACCAGTACTGGATCTTTGCTATCCTTGACCCCCGGTATAAAAACAACATCTCGTCTTTTATTCCGGTAGAGGGGAGGGCCAATCGCATCAATGTTTGCCACAGGCAATTGGTGCAGAATATGATGGAGATGTTTCCAGCATGTGACGTTGGCGGCAGGGAGGGCAGTTCCTCCAGTAGGCAACCAAGTTCTCACCGGTCCACACAAACGAGGGGCACACTGTCTAAGGTCTGGGACACCTTGATGGCACCCCCTCGCCAAAATGCCGCCACGGAGGGTCCTAGTGTCACCAGGCGTGAGAAGTATAGGCGCATGTTGCGGGAATACCTTTCCGACCACAGCCCTGTCCTCTCCGACCCCTCTGCGCCCTACACGTATTGGGTGTCAAAGTTGGACCTGTGGCTTGAACTTGCCCTATATGCCTTGGAGGTGCTGTCCTGTCCTGCCGCCAGCGTCCTATCTGAGAGGGTGTTCAGTGCAGCCGGTGGCATCATCACTGACAAGCGCACCCGTCTGTCAGCTGAGAGTGCCGACCGGCTCACTTTGATAAAAATGAACCACCACTGGATAGAGCCTTCATTTTTGTGCCCACCTGTGTAAAGCACCCCAACATGAAACTCCATGTCTGTACTCAACCTCTCCAATTCCTCCGCATCCTCATACTCATCCACCATAAGCGTTGCACAATTCTGCTAATACTAGGCTCCCTCCACCCTGATTTCCCCCAACTCTGCTGGTTAGAGGCTCCCTCCACCCTGATTTCCACCAACTCTGCTGGTTAGAGGCTCCCTCCACCCTGCTTTCCCACAACTCTGCTGGTTAGAGGCTCCCTCCACCCTGCTTTCCCACAACTCTGCTGGTTAGAGGCTCCCTCCACCCTGCTTTCCCACAACTCTGCTGGTTAGAGGCTCCCTCCACCCTGATTTCCACCAACTCTGCTGGTTAGAGGCTCCCTCCACCCTGCTTTCCCACAACTCTGCTGGTTAGAGGCTCCCTCCACCCTGATTTCCACCAACTCTGCTGGTTAGAGGCTCCCTCCACCATGAATTGGTCCAAACTGGGCTGTTTAGAGGCTCCCTCCACCATAAATTGGTCCAAACTGGGGTTTTTAGAGGCTCCCTCCACCATGAATTGGTCCAAACTGGGGTTTTTAGAGGCTCCCTCCACCATGAATTGGTCCAAACTGGGCTGTTTAGAGGCTCCCTCCACCATGAATTGGTCCAAACTGGGGTTTTTAGAGGCTCCCTCCACCATGAATTGGTCCAAACTGGGGTTTTTAGAGGCTCCCTCCACCATGAATTGGTCCAAACTGGGGTTTTTAGAGGCTCCCTCCACCATGAATTGGTCCAAACTGGGCTGTTTAGAGGCTCCCTCCACCATGAATTGGTCCAAACTGGGGTTTTTAGAGGCTCCCTCCACCATGAATTGGTCCAAACTGGGGTTTTTAGAGGCTCCCTCCACCATGAATTGGTCCAAACTGGGCTGTTTAGAGGCTCCCTCCACCATGAATTGGTCCAAACTGGGGTTTTTAGAGGCTCCCTCCACCATGAATTGGTCCAAACTGGGGTTTTTAGAGGCTCCCTCCACCATGAATTTGCCCAAACTGGGCTGTTTAGAGGATCCCTCCACCATGAATTTGCCCAAACTGGGCTGTTTAGAGGCTCCCTCCACCATGAATTGGTCCAAACTGGGGTTTTTAGAGGCTCCCTCCACCATGAATTTGCCCAAACTGGGCTAGTTAGAGGCTCCCTCCACCATGAATTGGTCCAAACTGGGGTTTTTAGAGGCTCCCTCCACCATGAATTGGTCCAAACTGGGGTTTTTAGAGGCTCCCTCCACCATGAATTTGCCCAAACTGGGCTGTTTAGAGGCTCCCTCCACCATGAATTTGCCCAAACTGGGCTGTTTAGAGGCTCCCTCCACCATGAATTGGTCCAAACTGGGGTTTTTAGAGGCTCCCTCCACCATGAATTGGTCCAAACTGGGCTGTTTAGAGGCTCCCTCCACCATGAATTGGTCCAAACTGGGGTTTTTAGAGGCTCCCTCCACCATGAATTGGTCCAAACTGGGCTGTTTAGAGGCTCCCTCCACCATGAATTGGTCCAAACTGGGGTTTTTAGAGGCTCCCTCCACCATGAATTGGTCCAAACTGGGGTTTTTAGAGGCTCCCTCCACCATGAATTTGCCCAAACTGGGCTGTTTAGAGGCTCCCTCCACCATGAATTTGCCTAAACTGGGCTGTTTAGAGGCTCCCTTCACCATGAATTGGTCCAAACTGGGCTGTTTAGAGGCTCCCTCCACCATGAATTGGTCCAAACTGGGGTTTTTAGAGGCTCCCTCCACCATGAATTGGTCCAAACTGGGGTTTTTAGAGGCTCCCTCCACCATGAATTTGCCCAAACTCTGCTGGTTAGAGGCTCAATCCACCCTGATTTTCAAAACAAATGTTGGTGCCAACCTCAACTTACTACAAGGGCCAAATTCACTGCTGGTGACAAGCTCTCCTCACTGCAAGTGCCAAATACACATGTTTCAAGGTGTTTTCCTACTGTCAGAGAGGTGGTATTGAGTGTGTAAAGTGTGTAGTTGTTAGGCTGTGATGTTGGGGTAATAGAGGGTCTTTGGTGTGTTAGATGCCCCCAGACATGCTTCCCCTGCTGTCCCAGTGTCATTCCAGAGGTGTTGGCATCATTTCCTGGGGTGTCATAGTGGACTTGGTGACCCTCCAGACACGGAATTGGGTTTCCCCCTTAACGAGTATCTGTTCCCCATAGACTATAATGGGGTTCGAAACCCGTTCGAACACACGAACATTGAGCGGCTGTTCGAATCGAATTTCGAACCTCGAACATTTTAGTGTTCGCTCATCTCTAGTAATAATAAATACAAATCCTATGAAAATCAACAAATGAAAGTCAGACATTGGTTTTCGCTTCAACAGAATTTTTTTAAAAAAATAAACCTCATGACACAGGCCTGGACAGAAATGATGGTTCCCTTAACTTAATATTTTGTTGCCCAACCTTTTGAGGCAATCACTGCGATTTCTGTAACTGTCAATGAGACTTCTCCCCCTCTCAGCAGGTATTTTGGCCTCCTCATGAGCAAACTGCTCCAGTTGTCTCTGGTTTGAAGGCTGCCTTTTCCAGATGACATGTTTCATCTCCTTCCATAGATGCTCAATAGGATTTAGGTCAGGGCTCATAGAAGGCCACTTCAGAATAGTCCAATGTTTTCCTCGTAGCCATTCTTGGGTGTTTTTAGCTGTGTGTTTTGGATCATTACCCTATTACAAGACCCATTACCTGAGACCAAGCTTTCTGACACTGGGCAGGTCATTTCTCTCTGGAATCCCTTGATAGTCTTGAGATTTCATTGTACCCTGCACAGATTCAAGATACCCTGTGCCAGATGCAGCAAAGCAGCCCCAGAACATAACAGAGCCTCCTCCATGTTTCTCAGTAGGGACAGTGTTCTTTTCCAGATATGCTTCATTTTTCCATGTGTAAACCTAGAGCTGCGAAAAATTTTGATTTTGTCTCATCTGTCCATAGGACATTCTTCTAGAATAGTTTGGAGTTTCAACAGTCTCCAGTAGTTTCAACATGTAGTTTGGCAAATCACTTTTGTCAGATTCAAGTTATTTCTGTGACCGTTGTGGGTTTTTCTTTCATTAAAAGAGGGGGACCATCAATTTTGTCCACGTCTGTATCTCCACAGCAGCTGTGTATATCACTTATATACTATTATATATTTCCCACAACACTGCTTATTGTAGGATTGCCCCCTCATGTAAAGGGTGCAGTATTGTCTATATGTAAGTGTGGGATGGAGCACAGAGGCTGGTGATAGCTGCCCCCACCCTTCATGGGTAGAATATGCAAATATGTTTCCTAGGATGTAAATAAGGAAACATGGCCTCTATTGGAAGTAGCTCCCTTGAACATCATGTCCAACAAGCCTTTAATTGCAATGATGCGGGATTTTGCCTAGTCAGTATCATCCCAACTGTGGATGGCTGTTTCGATCTGATTGGATCTCATCAGCACAGTCTAGGGATATTCTATGCATATTCTACCCACAATCCCCTGCAGTGGAGGAAAAATGACTTTATAAGACTCCACACACCTACATGGTGGTCTCTCCCTAAGGAGTGACAATATCCCCTTAATCCCATCCTTCATGACAGATACACAGCCTTGCATAAAGGGTGCAGTTCCAATAATGACAATATACAGTATTAACAATTGCAGTTTACTTTCACCAATATGTAAGTGTAGCGTGGGGTACAGATTCTGTTGCTAGCAACCCCCACCTTTCTGGATAGAAACACAGCAGGTGTACGCAGGAGGCAGAGAAGCACAATACAGGAGTCTGGGGGCTTCTATAGGAAATAGTGCTGGAAGTGGTATAGTAACCATGTAGTATCAGGCAATGTTACATCAGGTACTTCCTGCAGCATCAGCGATGTGCGGCACTCTCTGTAACCATGTCCACCTACTTGTTGGGGAAGGGTTTGTTAGGATTTTGTGCTCTTACATATTCGCCCATCTATAAAATAAGTCATCAAATGTGTTTGTTTTCATTGTGGCTCCTTGAGGTACATAGAATAACAGTGCTGACTTCAGACCAAAAAAAGTTGGGCGCCTCTTGTGTAGGAAGAACAACAGTCAGTAGACAGGCAATAAGGCCTTTCATTGGTATAAAAGAACTCAGGCAGTTTGGTGGCATTGACTACCAGTCTCCCAAGATTTGCTCAACCTTGTTCTTCCCCCATATATGCACGCCACATTTATGGAATCTGATGCAGGACGGCCCTAGTTCTTTTGTTGTTGTTGGTTTTTTTTTGTTTTTTTTTATGAGGCTGTAAGAATTCTGAAATCCGGATATTCCACCCTTGAGTCCAGGGCGCATGCAAGTAATGATCTGGAAATGATCCCTTCATAAAAGCAGGTATTGATATAAAATGCGTAGATTGGACACGCAGATGGGTTGCTAAGAATCTGATGCATGTAAAACCCTTGTTTAAACATTCACACCTTAAAGGGAATCTGTCACCAGGTGTATGTACTTGAGGGTAGCATAAAGTAGTGACGGAGACTCTTATTATAGCTGCGTGTCTCTTACCGCACTTGAGAATATGGAACGGAAATTCACAGTTTCACACAGGCTGTGTAAGCCACAATACCCCTATAACAGACTGCGGGTTATGGACCCATGTTGCCACCTAACCAGTTTGACTTTGGGCCACCCCCAAGGCTGTAGTCTAAGTAGTCTCTCTTATTTTCAACCTTCAACTTCTGTATACAGATCTGGATTTCGCGGCTGCGAGACTATCGGTTCGATATCTCTTGGAGCCGTCCTGTTATAGGTAGCGGTAGACTGAAAGCCAGAGAGATACCGATGTGAAGCAGCAGGGGTAAGGCAAGAGGTTGGTCAAATACAGGCAGACGTGGGCTGATTAAACCCATTCAGAGTCATAAACGGGCAGAAGATTAGGGCAGACAGCACAGGTTCAGAAGATTGGGAGATTCAGAGGAGACTCGGGGCAACCAAGGTGTGCTCCGTAGTCCAGTCCCAGTCCCTTTTCTCTCCTGTGCCGCCACACAGTACGTCGGGACATCAGGAATAGATAAGTGTGACCTTGTTTTGTGTTTTACACCAACCCAAGATGCCCTTGAATTTGATATAATTCCTGGACAAGACCTTTAATAGATTCTTGTCTTTGTGTTAAAGGGTTAATTGCTTTTTGTCTTTTAGGGTTACTCGCCCCTTATTACGTTACAACCTCACAAAACCTCTGAACAATTAGAAATTTGCAGAGCAAAAACATTATCTGCAATGTCATAGCACATAAAAGTAGAAAACATTGTGTGGAAGAATTGACGGGAGCCAGGAATGTAAACCAAAGCCGGTACACCGCCGCATTTACCTCAAGGAGGAAGAACTTGTCAGCTGAGATTAATCTGATGCAGCCTCTCTGGTTGGGAGATTTGTCCAACCCTTACAACAAATGTGACAGCGTAAATTCCTTTCACTTGGGTTGAGGCACATTTCGATTTATCATTGTGACACAAAGCTAAGTCATATTCCACATTAGCATTAACATATAGGTTGGATAAAGGTATAAATCACACGTATTATTATAGGGAGAGTAGTGTGGTATATTTTACATCTATCGTACACTGGTTAGACTCCATCAGTACAACCACTTGTCTTATTTGTGGGTTAAGAAGTTCTATGAGTCAGCCAAAGACTGGAAATAGACTGCCTGCTAAGGCTCTTATTCCAGGGGTCTTCAAACTTTTTAAACATTGGGCCAGTTCACTGTCCCCCGGACCATTGGAGGGTCGAAATATAGTTTAAAGGGATTCTACCATTAAAATCACATTTTTTCTCGATAACACGTAGGAATAGCCTTAAGAAAGGCTATTCTTCTCCTACCTTTAGATGTCTTTATTAAGGCTATTCCTATGTGTTATTGAGAAAAAATGGAGATGAATGCAACCGTGGGGTGGAGGGGGACACTCAATTTTCAATCTCAGAGGGCGTTCACACTTGTGCTCGGT
This sequence comes from Leptodactylus fuscus, assembly GCF_031893055.1. Taxonomy (NCBI): domain Eukaryota; kingdom Metazoa; phylum Chordata; class Amphibia; order Anura; family Leptodactylidae; genus Leptodactylus; species Leptodactylus fuscus. The sequence continues at coordinate 31,583,277 of NC_134273.1, forward strand.
GTCTGGTGTATGCATTCCATCGGGTTTCCATCTTCAGTCCCAGTGAAACTGGACAGGGGACGGAAACCCGGCAGTCACCTTTATAACCCATTCAATTGAATGGGTTTGTAAAGGTGACCACCAGTGTCCGCCTGTGGCCTGTCCATGGGGGAAACCATTTTTTTTTTTTTTTTTAGCCGGACACAAAGTCAGACATGCAGGACTTTGTGTCCGGCTAAAAAAAAACAACGGTTTCAGTTAGTGGCCAGAATAAAACAACAGATTTTAAGACTTAAAATCACCAAAAAATCTAAAAAAAATTGCATTCAACATATAAACTTGATTTAGATTGTAGGTCATTTTCTGTTGACATATTCACTTTAAAATCCTGGGGAACCTTAAGATCTTGGATAGACACTTGTGGAGGTTGATATCAATGTCATCACCGAAGACAAATTAGTCAGTAAAATATGATTGTGGTAATGTAGATTATTACATGTCCTTGATTAGAGACAGCGCCGGCAGCGACAGTAAACATTTCCTGTATGGAGGGAGACAATCAGTCAGCGACGGGGTGGATGAGCGACCAAGGTGGATGTTTAGGACAAAGCTGTACCGTACATGATCTTATCCTGTGAACGACTGCACAAAGAGCCAAAGCTTATAGATCCCGGTCCCAAATCCAAAAGCTGTAACTGGGTCCATTACTAATGATGTCATACTATACAGAACCGTAGCATCTTTTCCTTCAGTATAGAACAGTCCATTTGAGAATTCGGGATCCCATCCTCACACCAGCAGCACTCATGCAGCCCCACATAAGGTCACCGCCATCACCATGTATCACTATAGGCCTTTGTGACGCTCTACAGGTTAAAGCCACCAGAGTCCTTCATCTCATCGTGACTCCAGATTATAGAGTCCCAGTAGTCTTCATCTATTCATCTATTTTAGCATAGGTCCTGGCAAATTGTAGATGGGCCTATTTGTGTGAGGGCTTTAGGAGAGGCTTTGTGGATGACTCCCATTCATGCCGTTCCTCTGCGGTGTACACCATATTGTGTCACCAGAAACACTTACCCCAGTTTGGTTCTCTACATCTTTACGTAGCTGCATTGAACTCTCTGGTGATGTTCTTCAGTCCTCATCAGAAAATGCTCCTGTTTAGGTGATAACTTCCATGGGTACCCTGGATGTCTATGTCACATGGTTACAGTTCCATCTTTGTATCTCTTTTGCTGCAAACGTTCTGGCTGATAGATAAAGCTTTGCTGATCTTCTTGTGTAAAAAAAATATTTTCTTGTGACGTTTCTCTTCCATGTGGTGGCTTTGCTGACAGCATGAAATGGGAAGCGGTCTTCTTTGTTTCAGACAAATATTGAGACACTAAATGTCTTACTCACCTCTCCTGGGCTCCGGTGCTGCTCCTGGTCCTCTTCTGGCCTGCACAAGATGTCAGGGACCGCAGAGACCTTTAATTGGCAGTTCGTGGCTTTTTGACATAAAGTCGTAAGCGTGATCTACGTTATTTAGGAGCCCGAAAGAAGACAAAGACCAACTTTGGAGCCCAGGAAAGGTGAACAACATTGTTTTTTAAGTTTTATCACCTTACCGGGCCAATTATTATAATCTCGGGTCTGTAGAGTTCCCAGAGTATAATAGTTCCTTTTCAGACAGACATGTTATGTGCAGAGGTTTGTAAATAATGTAATGACTTAAATAACTGATGTGCACAAAGTCATGTCCGTTATCCATATTGAAGATCGGTTGTAAGTATTTTTCGCTTCATTGCCCATCTCATATATATATATCTCTGTGATATATGTATGTGCATGTATATGAAATGTGTGTGTGTGTTTTACTTTTCATTGTAACCCTGCCTGAATGTGTCTGCTGTGAAGTGATCTCTACAGAATAGGAAGTGTCAGCCTAGTGTGATCTCATCTATAATCCCTATATAAGATGTTATTTTCTTGTTTCTAATGTTGTGTGTATAGAGATGTAACATGTGTAACTTCGCAGAGTTTCTGTAACTTGTTCAGCGCATAGATTAGAATTGGCCGTAGTGTTAATTACATTACAACGTGAGACATTCTGTCTATTTTAGTCATTATTCACAATTCAGTGACAAACAGCCTTACTTACAATGGATCTCCTTCAGTTCTTCTTATTAGTAGAAGACAATACAAGCTTGCCTTCCCATATACAGTATTGAGTCATAAATTCATGTATAATAATTTACCTAAATGTATATTGATGCTAAAGGGGTATACCCACCTGTGCCTTTTTGTGGTATATTCCATTGAAGTATATGGAGGATACAGAAGTAGCTGAGTGCTTGTCTATGCATGACACCGTATGATATAGAAATACCTGTGCAGTATTACCAGGCATCCTATTCTTTCTGCTTCTGATTGCTAAACATTGCAAAGCAATATTGCAGCAGCTAGTATAGCGCGATAAACATGCATTAAGGAGCTTGAAAAACGGATGTAGTGCGCCAAATGGTTTGCACTTGTGACATTTATATTTAACAAGCCTTTTTGAAGATTTCTGGCATTTGTCTCTCTGATTCTCAGTCCCATTTTCATCAGCTAGTCTCAGACACTCCGCCCTACTTGTGGATGGTCCAGCCAAGAAGGAAGGGTCTCTGTCTACCAAAGTAGAGTTTACAGGGTATTCAGAAAAGCTGATGGCCCTTTACAGGTATAAAAAGGAGTCTGGAAATTGGCGGAACTGCAGCAGAGATTGAAAAGGCTCATGTAACTATACTATACTTCAGGCACTGTAACTACTTTGTATTTCATATATGTATTGTAAGATTATCACTGTGAACCAGGGGGTCATTTTAATAAAGTAAATGGACAGAGAGATGGTAATGACATCACATGTGTGATCTCACCAGTGACCTTCATCTACAAATAGATACCAGGAAAGTCAATGGGTAAACATCATTTTAAACCTTGACCAATCTGGAGCACATTTTTCAAAAGTGTCAAGCCTGTTATATTTTTTGGTTCTTTCTGGTGCACACTGTTCATAATTATGTCGTAAATGCCGCACACCATACATTTTGGAATAAATGTAGACAGCGAAGCGTTCTTTTGTTGATAAATATACCCCAATATGTCAGGGCATTTAAAGGGATTCTACCATTAAAAAACTTTTTTTTTTCTAGGTAACACATCAGAATAGCCTTTAGAAAGGCTATTCGTCTCCTACCTTTGGAAGTGATCTCCGCCGCGCCGTTCGTTCGAAATACCAGTTTGTACCGGTATGCTAATTAGTTCTCTCGCAGCGATGGGGGCGTCCCCCAGCGCAGGAGATGTGATGGGGGCGTCCCTATTGCTGCTCGAAAACCGACTCCAGCGCCGCCTCTGTCTTCTTCTGCATCCTCCCCTTCCTTCTTCGGCTGGACGTCGGACGCCTGCGCAGTACGCTCTGTTCGGCGAACTTGAATTCCTTTAAAATTACGGAGAAAAACGCAGCGTTTTACAGTCATTCTAGGAAATCCCATCCCCACTTTGCGGGAAAATACATGGCGCAGACGAGCGGTGATTTCCAAAACAGTCGTGGTTTTAGGAATCGGAGCATGTCAGTTATATCTATGGAAACGTTGGCGATTTCCCTATAGATATGATTGAAGCAGAAAGTCCGCAGAGGAAACCTCTGCAAACTTTCTATGTAGGACGCCATGTGGAGCCTTAGTCTTAAATAGGAGATGTATTAAAAAATTATTAAAAAAAAAAAGATCCTGACTAGAGATGAGCGAGTACTGTTCGGATCAGCCGATCCGAACAGCACGCTCCATAGAAATGAATGGATGCACCTGGTACTTCCGCTTTGATAGCGGCCGGCCGCTTAACCTGCCGCGTGCCGGCTACGTCCATTCATTTCTATGCGAGCGTGCTGTTCGGATCGGCTGATCCGAACAGTACTCGCTCATCTCTTCCTGACATCTTGCAATTTTCACTCTAGTCACTGATCCTAATAATAGGTTGATACTTCCTGTTTTGTAGAGATCACTTATCAATTATCTCATTATCTTCACAGACAGTATTACAATGAAAGTTAACACCTATATATAGATAACAAAAGGAGATATAACAGCTTTCTTCCAACCCCCCAACCCCCCCGCCCCCCCTGCAGAATGACCTCCACATGAGTTACAGAGAATGCCTTAAAAGTCTATGATCTATGTGGCTGCAGTAAAGCATGTCGCTAAACGCTGTTTAGAGCATTCATACATTGAAACCTCTTCAAGACATCACCTATTTTAAGGATCACCTTCTTACCCAGACCGCATTTCTGTGATGGATATTTAGTTTTTCATTCTAGCCATTGTCTTCTTGAAGGCCTTTTTTTTTTTTTTTCCTGCAATTTTGGGTGGTCAAATCAGAGATGTTTAATTTATATATAAAAATAATATCCCTTTATATGTGTATGCCCACATGATCAGATATGGGCCCCCTACCATCAGCATAGCTCTTCAAAATTTAAGCTACAGTAAACCCCTTTAACTCACCCCCACTCCTACTCGGAGCATCTCCATTGGCTCCTATTGTGTCTGATTATAGGCTATGTGAATGGCAATGCTTACAGGCAGGGTTAGGTCTAGTCGATTCCACGTATTGCTGGTTGTTTCAGGACCTGGATGTGCGAGGGTTAAACATACCAAGCACAGCACATTTTGGCCTTCCATTATTAAGCAGTGCACCAGACACGCGGAGTATTCCCCACATGAATGACTATAGCATTTATAATTCACAATGTCCATGTCTGTAGTAGATTTTCCGTGCAATCGTCCTCTGTTCTTCTCCTATTAATAATGAAAGCGTTTTCTATGTCACTTCCAATTTGCTCACTTTGAGGTTTTCTGTCCTTTTCCTGTGCTGTTAATTCTTTACGTTTTCTTCTGCCTGGTTCTCCAGCCCGCGGCTTCTCCACTGCGCTCTAGATGTTTGATTTTTTTTTTTTGCATTTATTTTAGTTTGCAGTCCTGCAGAATAACTGAAGAAATAACCAAGCGCAAATTGAAGACGGCGTAATGATTCTACACAATTCATACTGATGTGCAGAATATTTCACGTTTTACATAATAAGTTACGCTTCCTTAATTCATTTCCATGGCTAGGTTCACCCTCAGTGAACCATGAATGAATATATATATTGCTTGAAGGGGTATCCCCATCTCAAGGATCATAGCTTAAAGAGGACCATTCATGTCCTTTGACATTGGCAGTATTATATACCGCTAGTAAACTGACAGTGCACTAAAGTCAGCACACTGATCTCTTTGCCGCTATGTGCCCTGGTGCCATTAGTTCTGGCACCAATATCCCTGCACTGTCAGAAGGGCGGGTCTTATTGCTAACGCTAGGTTCACACCTGCGTTCTTCTTTCCGTTCTGTGCTTTCCGTCTTCTGCATGCCAGAAGACGGAAAGCACAGACCGGGTGCGGCGGTGAGCGTTTTATGCTCTCCGCCGCGAAACCGGATTTTTTTATCCGGACACAGAGTACTGCATGTCCGACTCTGTGTCCGGATTATAAAACCCGGTTTCGCGGCGGAGAGCACAAAATGCTCACTGCCGCTCACGGCCGGACATCTCTCTCACCCATTCAAATGAATGGGTGAGAGAGACTCCTGCAGGTTTCCGTATCCTGCCTCTGTTTTAGGCAGGAAACGGAAACCTGAACTATGGAGAGGGCGACGCAGATGTGAACGAGCCCTTAGTGTTATCGATGAGCTGTGTGGAGTGCCCCCCCCATGAGGGTGCATTCCTCCTGAGCTGTAAGACCCTTCTGACAGTGGAGGGATATTGCTGCTGAAACTAACGGCACCAATATCTGTAACACCAGGGTGCATATTGGCAAAGCTGACCCATTACAGATTGGAGCCCAGGCACTTCAAATTACGCGTCTGGACTCAGTCTCGGCTCCAAGCCTTCTATATTTTCCTCTTTCCCTCTCTCTGCATATTGCTTTTAGTTATGAGCCCTGATAAGGTCTAGATAAGTTTCTTTGTGCAGAGCTTCTGTTATCTGTGTATGTAATTCCAGAGATAACTGTGAAGTTTACAGCAAGCAGGATCTCCTGGCAAGAATGAGCTAAAATCCAGGAAGTGGAGCGGAGAGGAGACAAGGGGGCAGATGAAATCCTGAGATGAGAAAACCCCTTTAATATAATCTGATTTAGACCATGAAACCTACATCAGCCATATGAGCGGAGACCGGACTACCCGGAGGAAAGCCCTACAGGCATGGGGACAACCAACAAACTCATCAATATTAGAAAGTGGATAAAAACACTTTAAAATTTGCCCAATTGAATGGGGCCCATCAGGGAGACGATCCTGTGGCAATGCAAAACTGCAAACCTCCGTGGCAAAAATGCATGTCAGATTTCGGAGGATCTTGTCAAAAAGAGCAGAGTAATAACGGCTTTAAAATCTTTGTATTTGACTTGGCCTGGACTGTTAACCAGCATACGAGGAGTTAATTCCATGTCCACGGTCGGTTCCCGTAGTGAAGACAAGTATAGTTTCCCCACACATTATTCCGGCATCATGCGCTGACCTACTTCCAACTTTCATGTTACATTTTCTATCACTCACAAGTTTCGGGAGAAAAGCCTAATCCAGATTAGTTTGTCAGGTTTGAAGTCGTGTCTGCTCATTCTCCAGCGTATTAGCTGGAATTCATGGCGTCTAAATGCCATGTGCTGCACAAATGTGCGAGAGGAGTCTTCCTGCATTACATGACGTACAGGTGCAAAAATGGCAGCACATCTAGACATGGGATAAATCATCAATGATCTGTGACCCCTGGGATCTATAAACTGCAATCGGCGCCCTGTAGCTTCTGCATGGCCCTGAACATGGCTATTAAAGTGACAGATAGGAGGCCACCAGTGGGACAGAATGATTACCAATTCCATCCTATGGATGCTGTAATTGACCTCAATCAACCTAGGCAGTGGTACGTAGCTTATATCGTTCCATGACATACTGTAGATGAAGTGTCAGACATCCGGGTCACATTTTTGGGTGATCATCCCCTTGGTCGTTTTTTTTTTGTGTTTTTTTTTTTAATGGTCTGTAGTTGAATCTGTCATGGTGTCTGTCCTACCACCTCCCCTAAGCCTATTCAACTGCTAACACCATATTGCAGTGATAAATAGCATATATTTATAGACAAAATAGCAAAAAGAAAAAGCACAATACCACAAAAAAAAAAGGGACGGGCCTTCAACTCTGCGAGAACTGCTGTGCACTAGTAGGATGGGTGAAGTCATAGCTATGGGAGGATCAATTGTCACGGCTCAGACAGGTAATGGTAGGGGTTTGAGTGGCAAGAGCAGTGCTCCAAGGGCTGAAGACCCGTCCCACTGCTCCAGTTGCTTTATTTATTTAAGACCTAAAAGTTATTTTCCTCCAAATCTACAAAAGTGACATATAGTGCTGTTTATCACCGTGGTCATTATACTGTATTAACCTATCTAACTTTCTTTTTATTATAAGACAGGCTGTAAATTTCTCTTTAGCAACTCTTTAACTGAGCTGTTACTAAGGAAAGTCTATACACATTTGTATTGTACAACTGTAGAGCTGAAGCATTCACCAAAGGGAAGGGGGTCACTTCAAATGGCTTTATCTCTGGTTTTATACCACCTAGAATAACCGTTCTGGGATCATAAGAAAGCTGAGATTCTAGCTATAAAAGAATGACAGATATCACTAGTTAAAAGTGATGCTGCATATAAAATCTCATTCTGACTGTGTTTTTTTTACTAGTGATATCTCTAATTTTGTTACAGTTAGCACTATAATGGCTATAGAGTCTGTCTGTCTTTCTGAAAGTCCAATAAGTCCATGCATTATGCAGGTATCTCATTGATTATAAAAAGCATCATAGTTCCCCACGTAAATTACGTGTGGCTTATTTTGGCACTGGAAAAAACGCTTCCTAATTAGGAAGCTTTTTGGACCTTGCCGCGCTTTTTGGATCTTTTTTTGGAGGTTTTTTTTTTGTAAAAAACACTTTAAAAAACGCCAGGCTGCTTTCCCCTCCTGCAAAGTGAATGGGCCAAAAAAAAAAAAAAGGCGTCACATTGTTTTCCGTGCGTTTTTTTCCAAAAAAAACCCAAACTTGCATTTTTCGGATCCCATTCACTTCTATTGCCTGAAGAAAGGTCATGTCGCTTTTTTTTTCTGCTAGCAGAAAGAAAAAAGCTAGCATTCTGCATAGACCACTATTGTAAAGGGGTGGATTTTGAAGCGAAATCCGCTGTCAAAATCAGCCTCTTTGCCCCCATGTGAACTAGCCCTAAAGGGTTTTTTGGGACTTGCATATTGTTGACCTTCGGACGTGTCATATGTGATTGGTGGGGGTTCCACATATGGCACCCCAATGGATTAGCCTGTTGAAGAGGCCACAGTGCTCACTCTTCATTGAATACCGAGCACGTTGCCATACATTCTATAGGGGCTGTGCTTGGTATTGCAGCTCTGCACAGTTCATTTGAATGGGACTGAGCTTCTGCTGTACCATGTGACTAATCTAAAGATTTAAGACCTTTTCAGAAAACTGACTGGTGGGGGTGCTGGTTGTCGGACCCTACTGATCACATCTTGATGGCCTACCCTATGATGGATAGGTTATCATTATGTTTGTGGCAGAGAACTCCTTTAATGCTTCATTGCCAGTGTTTTGGTGCCAGATTCAAATATAATGGAAGCGCTCGATGTGTATTACGACGATGGATATGAACGACACCTCTTTGGTAGTTTGTTACTTTGCTGGATTTACGCACTGCTCGAATATGCCTGGATTATTTTCCCGACCAAGCCTTCCAACACATACAGGAATCTAACCGAATTTCTGTTTTTTACATTAGGTTTGTTAAATTTGTTTTATGTGCCATTGTTGGTATCATTGCGTTCTGTTACTGAATTGTCCATTTTCTTCCAGGAAAAAGTAGAGTATGCCTTCCTCATCATTTTTACAATTGAAACCTTTTTGAAGATCATGGCATACGGACTGGTAATGCATCCCAACGCTTATGTAAGGAATGGGTGGAATTTACTGGATTTTGTCATTGTCATTGTAGGGTAAGTATATATTTTAATATTATTATTAATCTTTAATGTTATTAATCTTATATGAGATTAAAATTTACACATAGTGTACGTAAATTTCTCCAGCATGAAGGTAACGCTCATAGGAAATAAGGGTTGTCCAGGCAAGAAATATTGGGAAAAGTTAATCATTCCTTTACGCCAGTTTTCTGACATAGAGGGATGGTATTGAGGCGCATGTTTGGCATGAGGCCCTTTCTTGTGCCCAGTGTCAACCACAAGCCCCCATCTATATCTCACCTGCCACTTTGTGAAATGAGGACTCAGGGCAGGCCAAGGACTGACAGATTTATTACATTTCATATCATATCGATTCCCACCTTGCATAGATTTCCATTATGGTATAGGAATGTACAACAGATTTATGAATGGTGTACAAAAATATCAAATCTGCCCCTGTTCTAACGCTGCCTGGTCCACCACTGGTGTCTGTACCACAGGCTACAGCAATGACGTAGGGACAGTATCACATGACTGATGTACAGTATATATTCAGGCGCGGTCAGAGCCGCCTCTACTCAATCTTCTGCAGGCCTATGGAGGCTTCTGTGCACGCCACCATGCAGACGATCATGTGCTGCCGACCGGCCATGAATTAAAGGCACAGGTGGCACACGGGACACACATACAGATGCACGAGCCATTCTTCTGTGGCTCCTTTCATTAAATGAATAGGAGCCACGGAAGCAAGAGCTGCAGACTCAGACAGGAATTGGACCTGTTCTATATTTCGTGGCCTGGACTGTCGGCCTGCACACGTGACCGTGTAATTGACAGTCATGTGTACGGGCCCATAGAAATGAATGGGTCAGTGTGCTATCTGTGAAATACACAGATAGCATACTGAACATGCCCACGGTCATCTGCAACCGGCCTTTTTTTGGATCATAATCTTGTTTTATGGACATTATTGTAAAGTGCTTTACCTCATGCTGGAGCAGCTGGACCCTGATCGTAGCCAAACAATGTCCCGGCAAGTTCCCTTTAACAAAAACATTTCTAATGTGACCCCTCGATCTATGACTGATTGAATAGGTTATGGCTGGCTACAGTATCTGTCTGAAGATCAACATCCAGCCTGATATAGCTGTCAGCTGTCATCTTATAATAGCATTTTCCAAAATGTCTGCTTATAAAACTCCTACAGCACTAACCTGAGGGATCACATCACTTCAAGTCGCTCGTAATCTTCTTTCCTGCCTCAAAAGCAAATAGTCATTTTTTTGGAACTGAAAACGCTTGTAGGGTTAACAGGAGTTTCCAGACTTTTCCTTAAGATAGGATCCCAAGTGAAGACCAGAAAGGATTTAACACCCGTCACCCCACAGAACAACTCTTTGAAGTGGTTTCTGCACTTCCTGAGGACTTCTTCTGCTTCACAGAATGTAATGAGATGTCCATCAGTCTCATGACCTGATCACACATCTGTCCCTTTAAGAGAAGGCTCTGACCTGCAGTGCCAAGTGTAGTTACTATACAAATGTACAGCGCTATGCTATGATGTCTCTGAATAGGCTCCATCACTCGCCCTAATACTGCTGTCTCTTCAAAATGGCTGATGTCAGGTGTCCGACCCCACCAATCTTCAGTGGATGACTATTAATAATCCTGGAAAACCCCTTTAAATTTTAAAGGCTCAGTGGCCAGATGTCAGGATCAAAAGGGGGCATAGTTACATACGGTAAAAACATATGTCTGTTGCCAACAACCCTGACTGATCATTTCTTGTGTAAGAATTGGTTTATTATACACCGAATGGCCACTTTATTAGGGACACCTGCCCTATTTCTTGTGTGAACTTTAAACATGTAATTCCTGACGTGCAGCATTTACAGCAGCAATTACATTTTCCATGCATATGTCTCATTGGCGGTTCACATTAGAATGGGAAAATCTAGCAGTATGAGTGACTTTCAATGAGTCCTGCTCACTGGTGTTAGGGTAAAATCACACAGGGTTTTTTGGTCCTCTGCCTCAGGTTCTGGACCAAAATATGGGTAGCTGCGACTGGATGCCGGTACACTGCAGCGGCATCCAGTTGCGCACTCTGCTCTGGATTAGGCCCAAATGAATGGGCCTAGTCGGGAGGGAGTGTCCTCAGGTGGATGTCGCGAGATGAATCTGCCTGAAAGAATCAGCAGGTCGCTTCTTTTTTCCGGGATCCGGAAGAAACGGCTCCCAGAAAAAAGAACTCACCAACTCCCATTGATTTCAATGGGAGCCGTCTTTTTAGTCAGGATTTTGAGGCGGATACGGCCTCAAAATCCTGACCAAAAAATCCCTTTTGAACTTACCCTCAGACTGGTTGGGCCAGTACTTCATAAACTGCAAACCTTTTGGGGTTCTCTCATGCTGCGGTCTGTAGAGTATACTGAGAAAGGAATCAATGAGGATAGTACCGAGCAACCGTCTTCTGTCAACTCCAAAAGTTCATTAACGGAGAGGTAAAGAGCAGCAGGATATCCCAGCACCCACACGGGGTGAAAATAGACCAAAGTCTGTGTGAATATAATAAATTGCGTGTGTTACCCCACCGGTACGGAGTCAGCGCAGTTTCCTTCCCGTCCTCTGGTATACTGAGAAAGGAAAACATGATGGAAGAAAGTGGTCATGGAGGATGTCAGAATTGCACAACCAATTATCCCCTAGCATGGATTGACTAGAACAGCAGACACCATTGCTAAGAGAAACAGAAAGCTAAGGTGCCAGTAGGCAAAATAGCATCAACCCATCCGCAACGTTGTGATAGAGAACCCTGGCAAAATCGCTAACACTAAATCCAGTATTGCTCAGGCTCTGAACACAGGGCCGAGCGCTCATGGGTGTACTGGTTAGGTCGTATAGGCTGGACAAGGCGCAAATATAGAAAAGAACACCTGCAGCAGAGAGTCAGAAACTGCATAGTGTGAACTAGAAGCAATCCGATGGCTACGTTTGTTAGGAGAAAGAGCTTAGCAATGGGTGCAGATCCTTAAACAAGGCTGCCCAACAGATCAAGGAAGCACTGACATGGAGGTATTGGAAGCTCAATTTGATACCATCTTCTCTCCAAACTCCGTCCTGTGGAGCCCACAGTAGAGCCTTGACTTTCCCCTATGGGTGTCATGTAATGGGTTCTACGTCTGGATCAGCCATGGAATCCACAGTAGTATTGAGGGGTCTGAGAAAGGAAGAGCCCATCTCTGCCTCCCATTGAAAATAGAAGGCAGATTCCAGCCAGAATTTGGACATGTGAATGGCCCATGGTGTCTATCATACACTACTGTCATACACATATCATTATGATAAACACCATGATACTACCCTTTAATCATTGACTTATTCTTTGTATTATATATTGCGTCTTATGTATTTCTGTACACAATATGGTATTATGTCTCATTATAATATTATATTATTACTTATTTATGGTGATTATGTGTTTCTTGTTCCTTTAGATTGTTTAGTGTAGCTTTGGAACAACTTAATTTTGGTACCAAAGAAGTTGAGGGAGGAGCCCAGGCGACTGGGAAATCTGGTGGTTTCGATGTGAAAGCTCTAAGAGCCTTTCGTGTGTTACGTCCCCTCCGATTAGTGTCTGGTGTGCCCAGTAAGTACATACAAATGTTTATTAGTAACGTATAGCTTATAGTTTTTTTTATATCCTAACTTTTTTTTCTGGTAATATAGAATTATTATTATTATTATTATTATTGCCCAGGTGCCTCTGTAGAAAGATTTTTAGTAGATCTATTGTCAGTAATGTCCATGTGACAAGGTTATATGACTGCTATATGGGGCTGTGCACTGTATATTGTACAGGTAGAAGGGAGGTTGTACATGTTCTTTGTTTACGTATGGCCTGTCAATACATTTGTATTAACCTATGACCTACACTAAAAATGATTTCATTTTGAACAACCCCTTTAAGCTTCCCTGTCTTTTTTTTAGCTTTATTTTTGTAAGTAAGATACTGCATTTTTTGCCAAACCACATTGACTCCTGTAGGGAGAATATTTGCACAGACAAAAAGCTTTGTGTATTGACTGACATTGACCATATAATAAATCCTGAGTCACACTCCACATTGTCTGTATTTTTCTGGAACATTCCCACCTCCGTCTTTGTTTTCTGTGTGGTAAGTTCACCCTGTGACCGATTGTCTCTCCTCTAGTTCTGCTATAGAAATCTGTTAATGTGCATTTACTTATCAAGGTCTCCAGACAAATACATAACAATGATTTTCATCTACCTCAATCATTTTTTCTGTCTATAATGTTCCCAAAGAAATTATACCCTAAAGTATATTAGTCATTTAAGTAAATAGTAAAAGAACGTCTGTCATGTGTCTTGTTCTTTCTGCTTTTTTTCACTTATCAGGTTTCTTTCCTCTATTTCTCCATTTATAATGCTCCTTTTCACCTTTTTCCACCCATCAGGCCCCTTCCCCCATTTCTCCACTTACCACTATCCTAGGTTTCTTTTCCCACTTACCAGGTTCCCTTCCTTCTTCTTCCACCTCTCAGGCTCCTTTCCTCTTTTTTCCAGTGATCAGGTTCTTTTAATCTTTTCTCCATTTATCAGGTTCCTATCGACCTTACTACATCTACCCGGCTCCTTTACTCCTTTCTCCACTTATCAGGCTCCTTTTCTCCATTTCTAAGGCTCCATTTCTCCTTTCTCCACTTACCAGGTTACTTTTCTCCCTTCTTTACTTATTAGGCTCTATTCCTTCATTTTCTACCTAATAGGTTCCTTTCTCCACTTATCAGATTTCTTTCTTCTTTTCTCTATTTCTAAGGCTCCTTTTCACCTTTATGCACTTATCAGGTTCATTTCCTCTCTTCTCCACTTATCAGGCTCCTTTTACTTTTTTCTCCATTTATTAAGTTCATGTGCTTCTGTATTTACCTATTAGGTTGTTTTCCTTCTTTTTTTCACCTATCGAGTTACTTTCTTCCTTTTACCACTTATCAGGCTCCTTTACTTTTTTTTTTTTTAGGTTCCTTTCCTCCTTTTTTCACCAGTCAGGTTCCGTTCCTATTTTTTTCACCTATTAGGTTCCTTTCTTCATTTATAAGGTTCCTTTACTCCTGGTTACACTTATCAGGTTCCTTTCTTCCTTTCTTCACCTGTCAGGTTCCTCTCCTTCTTTCTTCACCTATCAGGTTTCTTTCTTCCTTTCTTCACCTATCAGTTTCCTTTCCTCCTTTCTTCACCTCTCAGGTTCCTTTCTTCCTTTCTTCACCTATCAGGCTCCTTTCCTCCTTTCTTCACCTATCAGGCTCCTTTCCTCCTTTCTTCGCCTATCAGGTTCCTTTCCTCCTTTCTTCACCTCTCAGGTTCCTTTCTTCCTTTCTTCACCTATCAGGCTCCTTTCCTCCTTTCTTCACCTATCAGGTTCCTTTCTTCCTTTCTTCACCTCTCAGGTTTTTTTCTTCCTTTCTTCACCTATCAGGTTCCTCTCCTCCTTTCTTCACCTATCAGGTTTCTTTCTTCCTTTCTTCACCTATCAGTTTCCTTTTCTCCTTTCTTCACCTCTCAGGTTCCTTTCTTCCTTTCTTCACCTATCAGGCTCCTTTCCTCCTTTCTTCACCTATCAGGTTCCTTTCTTCCTTTCTTCACCTCTCAGGTTTTTTTCTTCCTTTCTTCACCTATCAGGTTCCTCTCCTCCTTTCTTCACCTATCAGGTTTCTTTCTTCCTTTCTTCACCTATCAGTTTCCTTTTCTCCTTTCTTCACCTCTCAGGTTCCTTTCTTCACCTATCAGGCTCCTTTCTTCACCTCTCAGGCTCCTTTCTTCCTTTCTTCACCTATCAGGTTTCTTTCTTCCTTTCTTCACCTATCAGGTTTCTTTCTTCCTTTCTTTACCTATCAGGTTCCTTTCTTCCTTTCTTTGCCTATCAGGTTTCCTTCTTCCTTTCTTCACCTCTCAGGTTTCTTTCTTCCTTTCTTCACCTCTCAGGTTTCTTTCTTCCTTTCTTCACCTCTCAGGTTCCTCTCCTCCTTTCTTCACCTATCAGGTTCCTTTCTTCCTTTCTTCACCTCTCAGGTTTCTTTCTTCCTTTCTTCACCTCTCAGGTTTCTTTCTTCCTTTCTTTACCTATCAGGTTCCTTTTCTCCTTTCTTCACCTCTCAGGTTTCTTTCTTCCTTTCTTCACTTCTCAGGTTTCTTTCTTCCTTTCTTTACCTATCAGGTTCCTTTTCTCCTTTCTTCACCTCTCAGGTTTCTTTCTTCCTTTCTTCACCTCTCAGGTTTCTTTCTTCCTTTCTTCACCTATCAGGCTCCTTTCTTCACCTGTCAGGTTCCTTTCCTCCTTGCTCTAGTTATCAGGTTCTTTTTCTTGTTTTCTCTGTGTAGCCCATACAAATCTTTGGAAAGAAAATGTTAATAAGAAGGAAGAGCTGAGTCAGAAGGACGCACAGACACCTAAGCATGAACAAGCTGCTGTAGCTAACAATAAAGCTAGGGCTACATGGTGACTTGGTCATGTGACATTAAGTCAGATACACATTACACAACCACAATATGTTTGTGATATATCTGTAATTTGCTACTGTGCTATTATTTTAAAAGTAAGATTTGGCTGTTAAATGTCACATGGTAGTCACACATGAAGTTCATTGACGTCTATGCTGGCAAAGCTGCATGCAAATTGTGACCTGTGACCAAATAGTCAGCAGGTCTGTATTTTTCAGCAACTGTTGTGTTGCAGTCATATTATGTTACATTATGTCAACCACATTGACGATCAATAGATGCAATATGACAATGTCATCTTCATGTTGCATGACCAAATTTCCTTATAGATCGTAAGCTCTTGGGAGCAGTACCCTCACTCCAATTTTTGATATGTTCATTTTTGTCACATAGTAATATCAAATATTCTCTGTTCAAATGTACCGTGACTTGTAACGTGCTGCGGAATATGTTGGCGCTATATAAATTAAGATATTATTATGTAGCCCTATCATCACAGATTATACAGTATAACTCATGTGTAAGTTTTATCTATAGTATATCTAATATAAAAATATCTATAATAGATTCATATATGATATATTGTGGTATTCAGTGGTTCTTGGTATCTCTTGAAACAATGGTGTTTTCGTAGAAGTTGCAGAGATGACAATGACAACCAAGCTTAAACACCTGGAGGCGCTATTTTTGCACTGGGCCCCAAAATAATCAAGCTATGCCTCTCCTCGAAGGATATAAACACTATGCAAAAGTCACAGCATGAATACAATGACATCTCTCTTCTCCTTCCAGGTTTACAAGTTGTCCTGAACTCCATTATTAAAGCCATGGTTCCCCTGCTGCACATCGCTCTCTTGGTCTTGTTTGTCATTATAATTTATGCTATTATTGGACTAGAACTTTTTGTTGGAAAAATGCACAAATCCTGTTTTTTCACTGGCACTGGTAAGTTAAAGAACCCATTGAACACGTAGATTATGGTGATCTTGTGACTAGGGGTGTCCTAACTGGCAGAAAGGTTGGACATGACAGATTTGAACATGTCTGATAATTTTGTTCATGAGAGATTAGCTGCATAGGTTTATTTTCTTCTCCATATTGTTACACATGCATGGTGTATAGGGGAGGTCAGATGGAATAGCTGTCTGCTGAATGAAGCTTTAGTCAAATTGAACTGAGATGACCAAGAATTTCAGAACAAAATGAATACATGTCATCGTAATATAATAAGAAATAAGATGGCAATACCCCTTTAAATCCCTGATGACCCTGTGCATTATGACTGTGGTTGACTGCCTTCACTGTATGAGCAGACATAATGATGATGGATACTAGCTTGTCATTCACTGCATGTCCTTCATTTCACAGAATTGCTTGCTGAAGATGAACCTGCGCCCTGTGCGTTCTCAGGGAACGGGCGCATTTGTCCTGTTAATGGATCAGAATGTAAGAGCGGATGGGCTGGGCCTAACGGGGGAATAACTAACTTCGATAACTTTGCCTTTGCAATGTTAACTGTGTTCCAGTGTATTACAATGGAGGGCTGGACTGATGTTTTATATTGGGTAAGTTAATAAATGTTGTCACCAAATGCTCTTACATTGATGAAAGTAATAATGGTCACGAATAGAAATGAGTAGTGCACAACATATACGTGATGGAAGCGTTCAACTGTTTCCTTCAAACCTGGAGGCATTGAACAGAGCGCTTGACTTTGTTCTACACAAAACGTGCTTCACTCTTCTCAAAGTTCTTGTCACTTCAAAGGAGTGAAACAAGAAGGAGAAACTGTGGTGTGGGACCCTTGATCTAGTAGTTGATATAGGGTCCCAACAATGGTACCCCCAGTGATCAGACAGTTTTCACATATCCTGTGAATGTCCCTTGTGAGAAAACTCCTTTTGGCCTCCTGCACGTGAGCAAATAGGGTCTGGATGTTATATTGCCTGTATTTCCCAGACTGAATCTGCTCCAATCAGTAGGGCTCCTTACATCATGATGATCTTATATTCTAGAAAGCCCTTTCTCCATAGCTCTACTGTCATGTATTGTATATAGTGTGGGATAGTGGAATCACAGGGAAGCAGGGTCGCATGGACTTTTCATGGCTCACTATGATGCAAGGAGTCCCAATCTCCAGACCAGATTCAGTCTGTGAAACGTGGGCAATATACAGGCCATATACTGCAGCCAGTTTCTCTTCGCAGGAGTAACCTGTACAACTTACAGTAATAATGGTACGTCACACTTGAGTAGTGCCAACACAAAATTCGTATTTTTATTTGTCAGTAGAGACATAGTTAAACGTTTTTCGGTAATACCACCCTTTTCTACAGCGCTACAGCATTACGTTTGGTGCCACGTCCTGACATACTGACCATCTGTTTCTCTCATAAGCGGACCCTGTTGGTTCTTATGCGGAGAATTCGCCATTACCACATTGAATATACAGGAACATTCCCTCTATATTATTTTCATCCTTTATTAAGAGTCTGATGAAGGTATCTCCTGATACCAAAAAACGTTTAACTCTGTCTACTGACAAATAAAAATACGAATTTTGTGTTGGCACTACTCAAGTGTGACGTACCATTATTACTGCAAATCTGGGGCGGGACCCTACGTTCACACCCACGACCATCTCTTATTGCAACCCTCTACCATATGTACAACTTACAGTTCTATCCTGTCAGTTATCCCAAGCCCTGCATTTTTTATGTGCAGAATAGTGATAATTTTAAGAGCTCTCTTCTTACATTTTCTGTAATTCACTCGGTTTTTTTGTCCAGTTACAAGAGTAAGTTACTAAAACGTAGAGCTCCTAGTATTTGCAGTAATATGCGCTTCTGGTTTGCAGAGGATAGGAAAAACATTGAGTTGTGAGGTGCAGCTTCAGCCAATAGCTGCAGGGAGCATCAATATAGCAACTTTTATATATATCCCAATATGGTGCAACCATTTTCTGTAGTGTTAGGGACCTGGGTGAAAGAATGAATTGTCCTGGTATAGTACATGACATTTGTAGGCCATTTTTATTAAAGTGTACCTCCAGTCATAAACAACTTCTTATAAAAAGAATAGTACAGGTTAATATCTGAAACTTTGTAATATATCTTGTTAACAAAATCTGTTTTCTTCTCCATTTTTCAGGCAGTTAGTTTCTCCATATTAGTCTATGAAGAGGGGAGGGGGGTAGAAAAGACACAAATAATTGCTGCTGTTAAAAGCATACAGAACAACAAAATGTAACACTGCTAGGTTGTAGGTAAGAGGCACATAAGTGCACATAATGAGGTAATAAATCAGTTAACCAACTGACAGGAAATCTTACTCCACCCTCCCTTCTCCATAGTGCTCTCTATGTGACGCTGAATATAAACCAGCAATCAGATTGAGGATAAAGAGCAGGAGAGCAGCTTAATAAGTGGTGAAGGAAACAGATCTCTTTAATAAGATATATTTTCACCTGTACTAGTCATTTATGCAAAGTTGTTTATAACTAGAAATACACAATACAAGTATAAACATTTGGTCCTAGAATATAAATCAGTGTTACATGTTCTACAAAGCACTGAACAAGCAAGGAATACTGTGAGATGAGAACTCAAGAGCCAACAGAATGAAGATTACAGCTCTGAATAACAATAGGCTGCCATTCTAGGTCCACCTGATATCGAGATGCACATAGAGAACATACAGTTAAATAGGGTCCATTCACACGGAGTAACGTGCCGCGTGATGTGGCACGTATACGGCGTGTGAGACTTTGAGCGCCGTAAAAGCTCCCATTGATTTCAATGGGAGCCTGGATCGTATACGCCGCGTTATTTTGTGGCCGTGATTTTACGGTGCGCAAAGTCTCATACGCCGTATATGTGCCACATCATGCGGCACGTTACTCTGTGTGAATGGACCCTCATCATATTGGACTTGTCTATGTGGTCAGTGGTCTTCTCCCATATCCGGCCCCATTGGGCTCCATTGACATCTATTGACTGTGCTATACCACATCCTTGTATGGCTCAGAGGTACTGACTACAGCAGTGTGCATGATCCCAAAGTAGACATTCATTGTTAGATTTTACATTCAATGAATTTTTCTGTGAAGGTCGTATATGACATTTTAAGATTAGAAGGAAAAATCGAGATGTCAGTGTTATCCTTATTGTAATTCATAATCTAAAAGATGCAGATAAAGATCCCATCACATGTAACCCCAAGGTGAGATGAGTGTTATCAGCTTATCACGTTACCTCTGATGAATCTTGAGAATAGACATTACACATTCTTATTTCCATCCTAACCTCCTTTATCCTCTAACTAGAATCACATCACACATTATATACTGTATTTTTTTCCGATTGTGACAGTTTCTATCAGTTGCTGCATCCAGTTTTCATAAAATAACTACATGACATTTAATATGATTTACTAGCGTATGTCAGGAGTACCCAACAAATTTACTAGAGGTACACCTACCCGGGTCTGCAGTCAGGTGCAGGGCAGAGCTGATGAAAAGTAAAAACAATACAATACAAATTTTGTCTTGCTAAGGGCTAGTTCACACGTAGTTATTTGGTCCGGATTTTGACGTGGAAATTCGCGTCAGAATCTGGACCAAAATGCAACTGTCGCGGCTTTCCGTTCCATTCATTTGGGCCTAGTCCGGAGGGGTTGTCTTGATGCAGACACTGCGGCGGTTTCCACCATGGAATCCGCGTCAAGATAGGGCTGGGCGCTTCTTTTATCCATGAGCGGTAAAATACCGCTCACGGAAAAAGGAAATGACCGGCTCCCATTGAACTCAATTGGATTCCGCATCAAAATCCGGACCAAATAACTGCGTGTGAACTAGCCCTGACATTTCACAAACTATCTAGAACTTTTAAAATAAATATTTATTTTTATTTGTTAGCGAGAAAACCAGATCCGTAAACTAATTCTGATCCCAGATCAGACCCGAGAACTCACTCAGACTCAATAATGATAAGATCATTTAAATGTATCACTTTAGACCCCAGACCAGACCCCTAAAATGAATCAGATCCCAGAGCATACCCTGAAAATTAATCAGTCCCGGGACCAGGCCTCTAAAATTAATGACACCCCAAACTAAACCCCTGAAATTAATCATATCTCAGAAGAGACCCTGAAAATTAATCAGACCTCAGACTAGACCCCTAAAATTATTCAGACCTCTAAAAGTAATCAGACCCCATCTCTCTTTAAGTCTAAAAGTCTTGATGTGAGTCTCATAGACTTAGATAGAGAAAACCGACTTTCAGTCTGTCCATAGAGTGCAAATGATGTGGCGAGATCGCTGATCATGTGATTCAACAGGACACCCAAACCAAGGCTGTATTCAAAGAAGTAAATGTTCTGCAGATTATAAGATGACCTTTAATAATGGCCAGAAAGATCAAAAAAAAAAAAAAAGTGTAATGTAATGCCCCTGGTTCTGGTGCCACCATTCCCGGACTCCCCAGCCATCTCTGTTTAGAATGGTGCAATGTTAACATGATGTTGACACCTATGACGACCGCCACCAGTCATTGAGCTCAGTACTGCCAAGGCCGCTGATTGTTTACAGTCCTATCTATAGACCACATAGAGCCCAGCACCACAATGACAGCGGATGTAACCAATAGAATTAATGCAACTTTTTGTAAAATGGAAAACCCCTTTAATAGAGAAACCAAGACTTAGTGAGGGTTTTATATGACATTGACTTATTGTATTATTTTCCCCCTCCCACCCCACATGGTCTCAGATATGATGACACTTGCCACCTACAGCACGATAAACATCCAAAGGGGGATTTTGGTCTGTTCTATTTTTCATGTCCTGCTTCTTCTAACAAACTCTTCCTACAAGTCCATTTTGTTTTTTCCAGATGAATGATGCTATGGGATTTGAATTACCTTGGGTGTATTTTGTCAGTCTCGTCATCTTTGGGTCATTTTTCGTGCTAAATCTTGTTCTTGGTGTATTAAGCGGGTAAGCACACGTCTTTTCTTTCCTGAAAGCAGAGCCCAGCGCTCAGCCACCACCAACATATAGGTTCCTAACTAGTAGGGGGAGAAGTTGTCATGAAGACTAAGTATAGAGAATGCTTAAGATGGAGAAGGTAAGTATCACTGCCGTTTCCTCTATCCTACCGCAGACTGGAAGATGGAGGTTGCCAATGTTGTGTGGTGGCTGCAGGTTGGTCTCTGCTGGACAGTTCACATTCAGACTGTAACCAACTTCCTTGCATTTTTACAGGTGAATGATGCCATAGGATGTGAGTGGCCATGGGTCTATTTTGTTAGTCTTATTATCCTTGGCTCATTTTTCGTTCTTAACCTGGTTCTTGGTGTACTTAGTGGGTAAGCAGTTGGATGATCTCTGCCTATACTACTGCTGTGTGCTGGGTGGCCGGCTATCTGCACAAAGGAAATATTTCACCGGTGTAACTTGCATGGCTGCCAGTGTCATTTTTTTACGATTTCTATATGCTCTTTGTTTGGAAACAGAAATCTGCTACAGGTACCCTCTTAAAGGAACACTAACCACAAAAAATACATAAAATAAAAATATATTCCAGCACATCCTCCCGACATCTCTGCCTTTTCTTTGGTCCGACTTTGTCTTGGAAGTATATAAAGTGATTATCTGTGTGCATCTCAGGAGCTCGGCCATGTTCCCTTGTTGCCTCCTCGTTGACCAGTGACAGATTGCAAGACCACTGGCCGTAGCAGCTCCCTAACACTCTGCCCTATAGGGTAGAAGATTTAAGCCACACCTCCTTTGATGAGCCCTGTCCCTCCATCACCAGCCAAAGGCGCAACAAATCATTTAGGGATTAACCCTTGTGTACTTTGTAGGGTTTCTGCAAGACTTATTCACACCTCCGCTTTTAATGGATCACGGACTGCACATGATCCTGCTCATTTTCAGGTTTCCTGCTATCTTTTGTTGTTCCATTGTTCCAAATATCCCATCCGTAAAAAATAAATTAACTTTTTTAAATTTTTGGGTCCTTGAAAAAAGCACAGTGCACAGATGGCATTCATGTTCTGTGCACAATTTTCATACACTTGCAAGTGTGAATAAGCCCTTAGGATCATACAAGAAATTCTATCGCCTATCCAACAGTGAGGGCAGCAGTATTTCTGACTTGTATAATTTATTTCTAGGTTTAGTGTTCCTTTAAGAAGTCAAATGAGTCATTGAGGATCTTGATACATGCCTCAGGCCATGTTTATATGGTTATGTATGGTTGGACAACCCAGTACATCATGGTTTGCTTGTCCAGCCGGTGACTAAGGTGCCAGATGTCTCGTAAACTTATATAACACCAGCTCCGCAGCATCTGCTGACACATGTAATGATCCTGAAGACCTGTATACAGGACATGGTTCCAAGCAAAGATCTTCTGCCATGGGTTAGGACTGACAGCATGTTTTTTCCTGGAGTGATTTCTCTGTGTGTCTATTAATATCGCACTTTCTAATCTCTGTTTTCAATGTCTGGGAAAATTCCCCATGTCCAGCTGGCCACCTACTCTAGGCTGCGTGTGCTGTCCTGCACACCGTGCATGTCATTTTATTGCTTACCGTTCTGCTATTGTGCTGAATTTCTCCTTTAGTTACTGTCATGGTGAGTACACAAAACGCGCTAGTTGTCATTTCACAGTGTGTTCACAATGTTATTAAATGTCATCGCGTAAATGGAGGATGTGTTTGTATGTTAGGGTAAGACCGGTTACACTTTCTAATCTTCTCACATTGTATCCATTTACTATAATTAGGCTTCTTAGGATTTGGATGGTGCACCCTAATAACTCAGTATATATAGGCACAACCCTAATAATTCAGTATATATAGGCACAACCCTAATAATTCAGTATATATAGGCACAACCCTAATAATTCAGTATATATAGGCACAGACCCATTAGTTTAATGTAGTGAGTCCGGGCCACAAAATAGACAGGAATAGGACTGCTGAGTCCTGCCCTGGGCTCATGACTTTCTACATGGATCTGCGATTATAGACGGACGTCGTATGGGTCCGTATTCGGTCCACATGCCGTCCATTTTTTTGTGTTCATAAAAAATGATGTTGTCGTCTTTATTTGACAGAATCACTTTTTAATGAATCTGTGAAAGCACACACATTGATAATAATGGGTCCGTGTGCTGTCCAAATTTTTCCAAAGAACACACAGAAAAGTATTTAGTGTGAAAGGGCCCTTAACCCTTCAGGAGAAAGAATGCCATCTTGAAATGTAATGCCTAATCCTCCTATGGGATAAGTCTGACAACACCTTACCCCTCTCTCCTCACTCACATCACATGCACGCTTTTGTTAGCACTGCATACAGTCTATTAGTAATAACAGGGACAAAGATGGGGCACCGGAGCACCTTCTTACTTTCTAGTATTGATGAACCTGTTGTTCTGTGTCTCCCCAGCTGTAGCATCAATTGTGGACACACAGAATGAAGAGTGAGAATATGACATTCCAATTGGCTATTGAGCGTCATCCGTAGTAGTGGCGCAGGGCAATATGGCTAGTAAGGGAAGTTTGTGCCAGGTGCGGTACCATTACTGCATGTCATGACGCAAAGGCTCCAGGCGTCACATTTAAAGGAGCACTCTCACAATTGTTATTCCTGGACCTGTTAGGGGGCATTCACACTACCAGTGGATTCTGTCAGCAGTGTCCGTGCTTATTGTCTGTACAAGATTTTAGCAACATATACTGGCTATACTGGATTCCGCACCTTCTGAGCGGAATCCAACAGTAGTGTGAACCCTGCCTTAGAAAGGTAGATGGATGATGTAAATAGTAAAGATGGGACCCTTCTTATCATTGTTTGCATTTTTGAGTTATCCACTCTCTATTGGACGTTAGCTATGTCATGTGACAAAGAATAGGACTCTCCAAGTGACATGGAGTCTTACGTGTGAATAGGTTGTCAGTGTCGCTGTTGTTTGTACAAGAGCCTTTATCTGAGACGCATTGGAATGACTGGGAAACTGCGTTCCTATCCTATTCCTATGACCGTGTGTCACATGACACAGCTGAGGACCAACAAGTAATAAAAAGTGTTAAGAAGATTATCTTTACTGCAACCTACATCTCGTATCATCTAACAGACCAGAAAATAAAACCATTTCTGAGAGTGCTACTTTAAAGGGAGTCTGTCACCAAAAGCCAGCATATACCCAGTGTGGCAGAGAGATGGGTTAGGGCCCTTTGGAGCAATGAGGACCTGATACATCTTTAGAGCACCTTGTTTCTCCAAAGAGCTCATTTGCATATTGCCAAAATTGTAAATACGGATTGGTTGACAAGGCGATCACCGATTTGATTTGGGTGACCATAACCTATCTATCTGTGAGGCTGGGTTATTTAGCTGGATTCTAATGACTCCCTCGCTATCTCCATCATCATTTCTTCAAAAGACGTATATAAGGTATCTTTGGAAACGTATAGCGGTAGCTGACTTCAGGGTTATGAGGTCATGAAGACTGATTTACAAATGAATGAAAATGCGTGTAATAGGAAATGTCGCTCTTCTCCTCCCATTTCATTACAGCATTAGAGCAGTTATCACGTTGCAGTCTGACTTGGCTCCAGAATCCTCTTGAATTTGCTTGCGCTCTTAATTGATGGATAAGGAGTCCCCTCAGGACCTCCATGTGGTATAATATGGCTAATTTTAGTCCACAAGGGCAGAGACGGGCTGTTCGGGGAAGTAATTATCTGCCTTTATCTGCTGTTGTGCTGGTAACACAAGGAAAGAGATTATATGAAACCCATAATATGTGCTGCATGAATTGGAAAAGTTTGGCCCTGTGATCACAACGTTAATGTCAAGGCCTGGGACATGGACATTGTGTGTCTTTGGTTCCAGATGGCATGACTAGTCCTACAGTAAAGGTACGTGGCAGGAAGAGGAAACCGGAAACGTGAATCCGGGTCCCCTGAATGTATTTGTGGCAGTAGCATTAAAGTGGTATTCCAGTTATTTCAAGCTGTCCCTTATGGATAGGGATAACTTGCTAATAGGTTGGGGTCTTACGAGTCTCGTGACCGCCACTGATTTGACGTGAATTGACAATGCTTATGCGTCACTTACACTCAAGATAGGAACCTAAAATAATCCAAGGATCCACAGGTACAGCCCCATTTGACACTGACTTTGCAGCCAGTCACTTGTTCCTAAGGTCTGTATACTGTTGTGTATATAGTGCCGACACATTCCACAGCAATGTACAAATGGCCAGCCTTATAGGAGGCCAAGCATCCCACCAATGTATTTCTGAAGACTGAAGCAGCAGGTTGAGTGTGTGAACTTCTGCTTTACTCTTTTTCTATGGGACTGTATTTATGGCCGTCCCATAGATGTGAAAGGAACAGTCACTCTCCAGGTCAGTAACTAACACACGTCAGCCTCAGTCATTGACAATGGACATTGGAGACGGCCCTCTTGACAGTTCACCAGTATCAGGTGGCAAATGTTATGATAGTGATTGGAGATAAATGGCATACGGTACGCAGCCAGCTGTAGGTCTGTGAGGACAGGTTCCTGTTTGGCGTCCTGCATACAGCCGAATATGGTGAGAATTAACGGTCCGTATATCAGCTGCCGTTATTTGACCAAACCCTTGAGATTCGGACGCTAAGCGTCTAAGTCATGCTATAA
Source organism: Leptodactylus fuscus (assembly GCF_031893055.1). NCBI lineage: Eukaryota > Metazoa > Chordata > Amphibia > Anura > Leptodactylidae > Leptodactylus > Leptodactylus fuscus. Next base: position 31,609,551 of record NC_134273.1, read on the forward strand.
GTCTGTCTCCCCATAGCAGTACACAACAGTTATCCCATGGAGAGACAGCGACTCCTAGTATTATAGATGACTATGATGCTTGGTGTCCAAATCTCTAGAGTTTGTGCCAACTTACAAACTGATAATATGTTCCTAGACCATATTCAATGACTTGGAGTCTACAACTTGGGTCTATCTTTGGACAGGGTAATTTAGCCGATATACAGACTGATTTTCTGTGGTGTATACCCCTGTGTGCAGGAGGCCTCTTTGTTGAATTGAGAAAACCCCACTGAATTTGGTGGAGCCATTTGGCTACTTAATGTGTGTAGGACCTTCCATCTTCTCTCCAACAGATTGATCAGGCATGATGAATTTCAATGCTCAGTGGGAGAGATCTATGGAGATCCTATGGAGATGTATGTGTATATATGTATATATATGTGTATATGTATTCAATGCCAGTCTTTATAACTCCTACTCTGGTGGAGGAAGCATCTCAATTACGAGGTGGCGCAAAACCAGGGTAGACATGATGAATTTCACCTCCCTGTGGGGGAGATTTCCTGAATTGGCAGAGGATGTGCCTCATGTTTGGCTCTTCAGGCTCCGCCTGGCTGTCAACCTGAACTGAGGTCCAGATTTCAGGAATAATTTCCACCAGCCCTACTCATGCCATGCTCCACTTTCAGGAAAGTGGCAGAGGTGACATAAAATAGAAATAAAAACTTTTCTCGGCAAAAACCTCCCGCATTTTTATTAATGCCACATTATGAAGAAATTCAGACAGTTGTCTCCTGGAATAATCTTCCTTTACTGACTATATACTGTATTTGTGCCTGACTAGAGAAAGTATGCATGACTGATGAATCTCTTCCCTATAATGGCATTTCTGGTAGTCCTTAGGGAGACGGACAATAGCGCTAAATAGTTTACGGCTCTTTCACAAAAACCCGGTAACCAAGCCGACCGGTTTATTAAACATTGCGTTGACTTATATGAAATCTCTACAAATGTGGAGCACCCGGCATTTCTCTCCATTACTTCCTGGCCATTGACACTTCCCACCGCACGTAATTTAGCAATTATAGTCATTTTATCGTACGCGATATTTTTAAACACATTTAAAATAACGCGACCCTCCATTTATAAGGGTCTATGGCAGCGAAGCAGCGGCGTAAATTTTATGTGACAAGATATATAATTTAAGCCTGAAACAGTACAATTCTTCTTTTCCTATGTTAACATTTCGAAGGTCTTTTTATTCGAGTTGCCATAGCAACAATTTATACAAGAAATTCTGCATTAATACTCTTCTTTTCTTAAAGAGGCACGATGGCTATTGATGTGGATTGGGAATGCTTATGGGTCATTTCCCCACAGGGTAGAAACCTACGGGGGTCCCAGACCCAAAAGGTCTGATGGAAGAAAGTCCCAATTGACACTGACTTTGCAGACAGTCACTTGTCTCTATGGGCTATTTCTTGTAGCCTGATTCACAAATGATCTACTAGACCTTATTACACAAATATTTTCTTTTTAACGTTGCCTGAACCGCATTCCACAGCACAGTACAGAAGTCAGAGCCAAGTGTGCATGTGTATGAACAGAGTGGGTGAAATAGACATCTGTATGTGTATCAAGGGCGTATCTAAAGGCACATGGGCCCTGGTGCAAAAGCCCAGCTGGGGCTCCCCCTGCGCAACTTATCCTGCTCCATCCATTGATGTGCCCCATCTATTCCTTGTAGCCACATTTACACAGTAATCATGCCCCCTTTTGTGCCACAGCTTCCTCCAGAATCCCAAATCCTTCCTTGTGCTGCTGACCATTTACTATTTTTTGCCACTTAAGGGTTAATTTTCTTCTTTCTGACAGTGGAAGGCTATGTTTCATAAATCACCATGGAATAAATTTACATGGCACAGAATGCCAGCTATCAAAGGAAATCAGAAAGGTGGTAGAATACCTAAATGCAGCCCTAATGTCTTCAGGGTGGCCAGTAGGTTCCCTTGGCTTCTGGATCTAGTAGTCTAGTGGCCCAACATCTCTTTGGCTGTATCCTCTTGGTGTAGAGACAGTAGCGGTATTGTCTTTGCATTGTTACCTGAGCACAGAGAAGGTGGACTCCTTGCCATCCCATGGACTGTTTCTCTGCAATGGAAATCTAGCCATTGTAATTAAATGGATTGTTCAAGAGCAGATGTCGGTGACCTAGTGTTATCGGATCGGAGGTAGTGAGACAGCTCTGTACACTGTGTAGTGGCCTTTCTGGGGTACTTCTACCTCTGCTTAGTTTCCATTGAAGGGCATAGGAGCTGAGCTGCAACAGCATGGCATGGCCACTACACAGTGTACAGAGCCGTCTGTTCCCAGCTCTGTACACTGTATAGATCTGGTGGCCATATTTGTTGAGCGGTGATATTGATGAATTAGACTATCAGCTGCTTACCCAACACGCTTTAGTTTTGTGAGGAACTTCCATAGTCTGATGTACGTTTATGTTTTGACTTTTATATGTTCTCTTTCATGTGACAACTATGTCCAGTATATCCAACATAAGCATTCAGTTTATCGGATGTGGCTATTACATTATTTATTAAATGTACAGTATTATGTGTCAGCTTTGTTACACTTCTGTGAAATATCAGCAAATGAAAGTGCTTTGCATGACAATCGTGCTGTACGCAGAAATTCACTACTTTTACTGCACCACATGTTATGGATCTGTGTGTAAATGTCCCGTCTTGACTGCGTCTTTGCTCTGTCTTGGCTCCTCACAGTGAGTTTTCCAAGGAAAGAGAGAAGGCGAAAGCCAGAGGTGACTTTCAAAAGTTACGTGAAAAGCAGCAGCTTGAGGAGGACCTGAAGGGTTACCTGGACTGGATAACCCAAGCTGAAGATATCGACCCCGAGAATGATGAGGATGGCGATGAGGAGGGCAAACGCAATAGTACGTATCTAACCATGAACCAACATTCTGATAAATGGTGAAAAACTGAATCTCTGTAACCCTAAGACCTTAGTAGCTTAGTTCCATAAATCAATAAGCAAAGCTAATAAATATTGTCTTATGTATGTAGAGAAACAATTCATCGTCGTCCACTTATCGCCCTCCTTACCTTGTATCACTCACTCTATAATCCGAACATAGGAACATACACTGACAGATCAGATGATTCCAATAGAAGTCTATGGAGAGGGGGAGGAGGGAGCAGCTGTAGAATCTAATAGGCTTCAATACATGGCAGACCTTGAGGCCATTATTAGCGGTAAGCAAGGGATTGACTGAGGGAGCAACCTTCCTCCATCTAACTACTTAGGTGCCACATCACTATGAAAGGGGTTATCAGCCAAAATCAGAGCTCACTTGGATCCTGGCCATTGCAGCGACAGCCTAAATGAACCAAGAATGAGTTGTCGGAATTAGATGAAACTTTCTATGTGATGTTAAGATGATTTATAGAAGTGATTACAATATTAGTAAGGAGAAGTTTATTGGGTACAACTGAAGAAATCAGGCTCTAGTACCCCTGTTGGCCATCTCTAGCCTAATACAAGATGAGATACAGTTAGGTGTACAGGCGTACAAGACAAGAGTTCCCATATGCCTTAAAGTCGCGCCTTTTTTCTCTTTTTGGGGAGGGTAATAGCTCAACTGCTATGAGAAACAATTTCTAACTCATTATCACAAAATACTGTGAAAAGTTAAAGGGGTTTTGCAGACTTTATTAAGTGATGACCTACCCTTAGGATAATTCATTAATTGAAGATGAAGTGGGTTCCAACACACTGGACCCATGCTGATCAGTTACCTGAGGACCGCTTCTGATAAACAGGCCATGTCACGTCACATTCATCAGTTAAAGAGGACCTTTCATGTCCTTGCGCTCATGCGGCGTATTACACCACTAGAATGCCGACTTCAATGCACTATTGGCTTTCGGGTTATGTGCCCCTGATGAAGAACTATCAGTGCCGTTACCGTAGCTCTTCACAATCAGAAGGGTGCTTCTGACAGTCTGTGAGGAACGCCCCTCCTGACGGTAGAGTCCATAGTGCTGTACTGTCAGAGGGGGCGTTCTTTACTGCACAGCGATGATGCTGAGCTGTGAGTAACACCCCCCTCCTGATAGTACTCGTCCATAGACTAGTCCTGGGGGGGCGTTACTCACTGCTCAGTTTCATCGCTGGGGAGTAAAGAATGCCCACTCTGACAGTACAGAGCTATGGACTGTACCGTCAGACCTCACAGACTGTCAGGAATGCCCTTGTGACAGTGAAGAGTTACGGTAACGGCACCGATAGCTCTTCACCAGGGGCACATAACGGGAAAGCCAATAGTGCGCTAAATTTGGCACACTGTCGGCTTTGTAGCGGTGTGTTACACCGCATGTGCCTGAGGATATGAAAGGTCCTCCTTAAATAGCCTGATGGGAGCTCAGTCCCATTCAAGTGAATAGATTTAGCTGCAATACCTAGCACAGACACTATGCAAATAAACAGAGCTGTGCTTTATTTTCTGTGAAGAAGCAGCAGCATTCACCTGAACATGGCATTTCTTTGGCAGGGGTGTTGTTTGCTGGCCCCCTGCCAATCTTTAAATAATGACCTACGCTAAGGATAGGCCATTGATTAATAAGTCTGGAAACCCACTATAAATGAGACACAGCCATAGTAATATATAATACACATGTGATGTAATGTATAATAAACTGACACTGTATTTTTAAGTGAAGATGATTCACAGGCTTTGAGCGGCTTTCTTGGTTCTCGTCTTGTAATATTTTCTGAAGACGCTCGAAGAAGGGCAGACACTAGAGCCAAGACGTGGTTGCGGACTGTGCCTATTGATGCACTAAATCAGAGCCGGCTGTTTCACTGGGTTTGTAAATATTTATGACGCGGTTTGCTACAGATGTCGCAATGAAAAAGTGCAGTGAAAAGGTTGAGTTGGTACAGTAGAAAAAATTTTGACAAGTGAGCGGTAATTTGCAGCAAGCACAATATGCCTGTGGGATAGCCACACGAGCAATACATTGTAAAGTCGTCATTGAGGCTGATCTAATGCATAACCCAGCAGGAGACAGACATTCACCGAGACAGCCCCTGATTTATGCCAAAGCCATGCTGTGAACTCAAACACCTCAGCAGAGACGACAGCTTTCCTTATGTAACAGCCGCCGCCGGATAATTGATACAATATAGGATCAGGGCTGGGATGTAACCTCAGGACAGTGACCACAATCTGCAGCTCAGGCAGGAATCTGCTCAATTGGCCAGCAGGGGCTTTACTGGCCATGGGAATGGGCATGTGCACAACTCTAATGGCTTTATTATTGCCATCGCCTTCCTATAGTATTATAGCTAGCTGTTTTTGCTACTTTTAACATTTTTATTCTGCATTATTGAAAATATACAATTCAGATTAGTCAGAAGATCCATGTAGCAGCAGACACAACAAGGCTTGCATTTACAGTTGCTGCCCGAGATGGTTTGGGTGCAAACAGAAGAATTGCAGAAAATGGTGATGATGATGACAATGAAGGTACTCTTGTCCATTTTAATATTTATTTATTTTTTTAATCTAGTCATATTATGTATAATCGGGTTTTATTGAGATTTTTAGAAAAGAACAGTGTAAAACACAGGAAAAAAAACAAGGGTCGACAAACCAGGCGCGCAGGCCCCAAACAGTATGAATTGGCAGGGGGGGATCCCCCCGGCCCAATAATGTAAAGGACCACAAGGGCCGCGGAAACACAAAACGGGAGGGAAAAGGCAGACACAAAGAAGAGGGGGGGCAGTCAAGAAGAAGTAAGGGGAGGGAAATGAAAGAGCAACCAGAAGCTAGTCAAGAAAGAAAGACGAGAAAGCAGAAGATTCCTGAAAGATCACCCAGGGCCGCCAGAGTCGATCAAACCGGGAAGAGTCAGGGGAGTCCTCCGCGACCAGAGCTTCCATTCTCCGCATGAGGAGAAATTCCTGTAGGAAATTTAGTAATATTATGATGGCAACAGTTACAACACATTCATAGGATTGATCCCATGGTTGATCACTAAAATAGAGGTCTAAGGGAGGGGAGGGGAAGACGTATATGGTTGCCGACTTTTCATCCGACTTTATATAAGTCTATAGTGCAAGCAAAAATTAGAAGCTTTGTAATATATCTTATCAGAATAAATGCCTCTTTCTATACTTGGGCTTAGAAACCGACAGAAATTGGTAGAGAGTGAAGTCCTGCATAGAGGACTTTTCTCTCCACCACTTTGCAGTAGGAAAACTGCCGACCCCATTATGGGGTCCGCTGGTGTCTGTGAGCAACCTCTGTTTTAGTTGTTCGAGTTCCATGGTGGACCCAAGAGGGCCTGGTGCAGCTGTGATCCTTGCTTTACCTGGCTTTCTTCCTCCTACCTTTCCCCCTTTTAGTCTTAAAGGGGCTCTATCAGCAAAATCATGCTGATAGAGCCCACATATGTGTGTATAGCCTTTAAAAAGGCTATTCAGGCATCGGTAAAGTTATATTAAACTACCCCCCTGTTTTAAAATAATACCCTAAAAAAGAATGTGCTCTACTTACAGATTGTGCACGCTGGGCGGGCATTCAGGGTGTGTCTTCATCTTCATCCCCGCCTCTTCTTCCTTCGATGTCTTCGGGTCCCGTCCTCCTCCGGCGCTTGCTCGCGGACACTGAAAAAAAAAATAGCCTGGGCGCATGCGCAGTAGCCGTAGTAGAAGCCGCATGCTACTGTGCATGCGCCCAAGCTATTTTTTTTTTTTTATCAGTGTCTGCGAGCAAGCGCCGGAGGAGGACGGGACCCAAAGACATCGGAGGAAGAAGAGGCGGGGAAGAAGATGAAGACACACCCTGAATGCCCGCCCAGAGTGCACGATCCGTAAGTAGAGTACATTCTTTCATTCTTTCTTGATTTTGCTGATAGAGCCCCTTTAAATCTCTATCTATCTATCTATCTTGCTAGAAAATCAGAGTTCGGATGCTTTCACACGGAGTTACGTTCCACTCATTCAGACACGTAAACACATGTCAAAGTGACCGCTGTAAAACAGAATCCCATAGACTTCAATGTGGGCTGGTTTTACGCACGCTACACATTGAAATCAATGGGAGGATTTTAAACCCATTGATTGCTTTTTTTTTTCTTTTCTTTTTTTTTTTTTAATAAAAACTGTAGTTTTTATTACATTTTTTCACAATGGGAAATAGATACAGGCAAATGAATGAATGAGCAGAGCGTAACTCCATGTGAAAGCAGCCTTATCATGAAGTCTATGGAGAGGGGAGGCTAAATAGGAGCTTTCTATTTCACAACAAGTGCTTTGTTCATTTTAATCACAGACTACCCACCCATTGATTTTAATGGGCATGTGCAGACATTGGTCCGTGGAAAAAGAACAGAGACCGGCGCTATTTTGCGAACCACAAAACTCCATTTTAGTCTATGGCTTTATGAAAATCACAGAGGCCATCTGCGTTATTCGTTGTTTCTCATGGACCCAGAGACTTTGCAAAGTATAGGAAAATAAATGAACCAACCTGTTTTTCACATGCGTGAAAAACGGATCAACTACACACAATGTGCAAATGAAGCACATCAAACAAATGCAGAACGTGTGGAAACTGACCAATAGGATCGTGCGGTGGTAGACCCGCTGTGACCATACTGCGTGCAGCTCTAGCCGTTTCCAGTATTTTATTTCTGCTTCAGATTTTCTGCTGCAAAAAACCTGAAGCGCGTTAGTTCCATGGGAAAATATCTAGATGTTTTTTTTGGTTCTTTTGCCTGTTGGATTACTTGGGTGCAGGGGATCAGCTCTTGATATGACTCTATCCTATATTGCAGTACATTGCTCCTAATACTGCACATCAACAGCTGCACATAATCTAGGCCCAATCTCATGTTTCCTGGCTGAAAATGATTGCGGCCATTTGTTATCTGTTTAATAATGGTGGGTTAGTTGAAAATAATGACTGGAGTATTACAGATTGTTGATACGCGGCTGTAGAAAGTTCTTTAATGAGCTTATGCTACTGTGGGTTTATCACTGCACATATCTCATTTAATTGACACTGTGTCCTCTGGGATTGTTTGACCTTATATTCTTCCCCACAGGAAAAAAACAACTTGTCTCGCACATTCAGGAGCTTAACCTCGTCTTCTAAGACATGATTTTAATGTACATTTCACATGCATTGTGTAAACGGGCGTGCATAGTAAAAGAGGAGCATGGCTTCTTCACTTGTCCCGAGGACAGAGAGTTGTGTCTTTGGCTAAGGCCCCACGTAGCGGGCCACAGCAAAAAGAGCGCTGTGGAAAAAAACGGAGCAGCAATGCAGCACTTTTCACAGAAAGTCTGTAGAGGTTTAGGCCGGGTTCACTCAGGGTATTTTGGACCGGAATTTGACACGGAAGCCGCCTCAGGTTCCGGTCCAAAATACAGGTAGCTGCGACTGCACCGGCATCCAGTCATGCACTCCGCTCCAGATTAGGCCCAAATGAATGGGCCTAGTCAGGAGGAGAAAGGAGCACGTCGCTTCTTTTTTCCCCGGGAGCCGGAACAAATGGCTCCCAGAAAAAAAGAACCGATTGGCTCCCATTGGTTTCAATGGGGGCGTCTTTTTGGTCAGGATTTTGAGGTAGATTCGGCCTCAAAATCCTGACCAAAATACCTCGTGTGAACTCAGCCTTACAGTATCTGCAAAGTCGATGAGCTTCTGGCTAATCCCATCTACACATTGCAGGAAAAAATCTGCTGTGTTTTTGAAATGTCAATTTTCCCCGCGTAAATGTTCACATCATCCCTATTGACATACGCTGAGAAAGATGCAGCAAAAAATACGTTGAAAAACGCAGCGGGAAAAATTGCAATTCATTTCCACTGCTTTTTTTCCAGTGTGGCTTTTGGCTGCAGTACACTACTGCGGACACGCAATATTACTATTTTATTTTATTTTTTTTTGCAGATTTTGCTGCATTTTTTTGAGCCATAGCCAGGAGCAGATTGAGAAGGAATGGAAAATATAAAGGAAGCGTCCAGCGCTGCAGAAACACATCTTGTTTTTTCCTGCAGCACTTTTCAGACTTTCTGTCCCTATTATACCTATAGTGAAAGTAGGAATAATTGTCGCGTTGTGATTTACAAAAATGCAACAAATTTTGAGACTGCAACATTTTCGCTTCATGTATTTTCCTTTTTTTTTTTTTTTTTTTTGTGCTGATTCTGCCACGATAACTTGTGGCAGAATCAGCGCAGATAAAAAGACTCCCATTGAGTTCAATGGGTTCCGCATGGAAAACGGAACCCATTGAAATCACTGGAAGTCTTTTTATCAGCGTTGATTCTGCCGCATAGACATGTTAAAATAAATAAATAACCAGATCCATTGCTGTCCATGGTTTTTGAGCGGACACACAAGTATGATACACTACATTTTTAGTTCCTTCAACAAAACGGATGTTTTTTTGTTTTTTTTTTAACATTGCTTTCTATTAGAGATGAGCGAACACTAAAATGTTCGAGGTTCGAAATTCGATTCGAACAGCCGCTCACTGTTCGAGTGTTCGAATGGGTTTCGAACCCCATTATAGTCTATGGGGAACATAAACTCGTTAAGGGGGAAACCCAAATTCGTGTCTGGAGGGTCACCAAGTCCACTATGACACCCCAGGAAATGATACCAACACCCTGGAATGACACTGGGACAGCAGGGGAAGCATGTCTGGGGGCATAAAAGTCACTTTATTTCATGGAAATCCCTGTCAGTTTGCGATTTTCGCAAGCTAACTTTTCCCCATAGAAATGCATTGGCCAGTGCTGATTGGCCAGAGTACGGAACTCGACCAATCAGCGCTGGCTCTGCTGGAGGAGGCGGAGTCTAAGATAGCTCCACACCAGTCTCCATTCAGGTCCGACCTTAGACTCCGCCTCCTCCGGCAGAGCCAGCGCTGATTGGCCGAAGGCTGGCCAATGCATTCCTATGCGAATGCAGACTTAGCAGTGCTGAGTCAGTTTTGCTCAACTACACATCTGATGCACACTCGGCACTGCTACATCAGATGTAGCAATCTGATGTAGCAGAGCCGAGGGTGCACTAGAACCCCTGTGCAAACTCAGTTCACGCTAATAGAATGCATTGGCCAGCGCTGATTGGCCAATGCATTCTATTAGCCCGATGAAGTAGAGCTGAATGTGTGTGCTAAGCACACACATTCAGCACTGCTTCATCAAACCAATACAATGCATTAGCCAGTGCTGATTGGCCAGAGTACGGAATTCGGCCAATCAGCGCTGGCCAATGCATTCTATTAGCCCGATGAAGTAGAGCTGAATGTGTGTGCTAAGCACACACATTCAGCACTGCTTCATCAAGCCAATACAATGCATTAGCCAGTGCTGATTGGCCAGAGTACGGAATTCGGCCAATCAGCGCTGGCTCTGCTGGAGGAGGCGGAGTCTAAGATCGCTCCACACCAGTCTCCATTCAGGTCCGACCTTAGACTCCGCCTCCTCCGGCAGAGCCAGCGCTGATTGGCCGAAGGCTGGCCAATGCATTCCTATGCGAATGCAGACTTAGCAGTGCTGAGTCAGTTTTGCTCAACTACACATCTGATGCACACTCGGCACTGCTACATCAGATGTAGCAATCTGATGTAGCAGAGCCGAGGGTGCACTAGAACCCCTGTGCAAACTCAGTTCACGCTAATAGAATGCATTGGCCAGCGCTGATTGGCCAATGCATTCTATTAGCCCGATGAAGTAGAGCTGAATGTGTGTGCTAAGCACACACATTCAGCACTGCTTCATCAAGCCAATACAATGCATTAGCCAGTGCTGATTGGCCAGAGTACGGAATTCGGCCAATCAGCGCTGGCCAATGCATTCTATTAGCCCGATGAAGTAGAGCTGAATGTGTGTGCTAAGCACACACATTCAGCACTGCTTCATCAAGCCAATACAATGCATTAGCCAGTGCTGATTGGCCAGAGTACGGAATTCGGCCAATCAGCGCTGGCCAATGCATTCTATTAGCCCGATGAAGTAGAGCTGAATGTGTGTGCTAAGCACACACATTCAGCACTGCTTCATCAAGCCAATACAATGCATTAGCCAGTGCTGATTGGCCAGAGTACGGAATTCGGCCAATCAGCGCTGGCTCTGCTGGAGGAGGCGGAGTCTAAGGTCGGACCTGAATGGAGACTGGTGTGGAGCGATCTTAGACTCCGCCTCCTCCAGCAGAGCCAGCGCTGATTGGCCGAATTCCGTACTCTGGCCAATCAGCACTGGCTAATGCATTGTATTGGCGTGATGAAGCAGTGCTGAATGTGTGTGCTTAGCACACACATTCAGCTCTACTTCATCGGGCTAATAGAATGCATTGGCCAGCGCTGATTGGCCGAATTCCGTACTCTGGCCAATCAGTGCTGGCCAATGCATTCTATTAGCTTGATGAAGCAGAGTGTGCACAAGGGTTCAAGCGCACCCTCGGCTCTGATGTAGCAGAGCCGAGGCTGCACAAGGGTTCAAGCGCACCCTCGGCTCTGATGTAGGAGAGCCGAGGGTGCACTTGAACCCTTGTGCAGCCTCGGCTCTGCTACATCAGAGCCGAGGGTGCGCTTGAACCCTTGTGCACACTCTGCTTCATCAAGCTAATAGAATGCATTGGCCAGCGCTGATTGGCCAATGTATTCTATTAGCCTGATGAAGTAGAGCTGAATGTGTGTGCTAAGCACACACATTCAGCTCTACTTCATCGGGCTAATAGAATGCATTGGCCAGCGCTGATTGGCCAGAGTACGGAACTCGACCAATCAGCGCTGGCTCTGCTGGAGGAGGCGGAGTCTAAGATCGCTCCACACCAGTCTCCATTCAGGTCCGACCTTAGACTCCGCCTCCTCCAGCAGAGCCAGCGCTGATTGGCCGAATTCCGTACTCTGGCCAATCAGCACTGGCTAATGCATTGTATTGGCGTGATGAAGCAGTGCTGAATGTGTGTGCTTAGCACACACATTCAGCTCTACTTCATCGGGCTAATAGAATGCATTGGCCAATCAGCGCTGGCCAATGCATTCTATTAGCGTGAACTGAGTTTGCACAGGGGTTCTAGTGCACCCTCGGCTCTGCTACATCAGATTGCTACATCTGATGTAGCAGTGCCGAGTGTGCATCAGATGTGTAGTTGAGCAAAACTGACTCAGCACTGCTAAGTCTCTGCATTCGCATAGGAATGCATTGGCCAGCCTTCGGCCAATCAGCGCTGGCTCTGCCGGAGGAGGCGGAGTCTAAGGTCGGACCTGAATGGAGACTGGTGTGGAGCGATCTTAGACTCCGCCTCCTCCAGCAGAGCCAGCGCTGATTGGTCGAGTTCCGTACTCTGGCCAATCAGCGCTGGCCAATGCATTCTATTAGCCCGATGAAGTAGAGCTGAATGTGTGTGCTTAGCACACACATTCAGCTCTACTTCATCAGGCTAATAGAATACATTGGCCAATCAGCGCTGGCCAATGCATTCTATTAGCTTGATGAAGCAGAGTGTGCACAAGGGTTCAAGCGCACCCTCGGCTCTGATGTAGCAGAGCTGAGGGTGCACAAGGGTTCAAGTGCACCCTCGGCTCTCCTACATCAGAGCCGAGGGTGCGCTTGAACCCTTGTGCAGCCTCGGCTCTGCTACATCAGAGCCGAGGGTGCGCTTGAACCCTTGTGCACACTCTGCTTCATCAAGCTAATAGAATGCATTGGCCAGCACTGATTGGCCAGAGTACGGAATTCGGCCAATCAGCGCTGGCCAATGCATCCCTATGGGAAAAAGTTTATCTCACAAAAATCACAATTACACACCCGATAGAGCCCCAAAAAGTTATTTTTAATAACATTCCCCCCTAAATAAAGGTTATCCCTAGCTATCCCTGCCTGTACAGCTATCCCTGTCTCATAGTCACAAAGTTCACATTCTCATATGACCCGGATTTGAAATCCACTATTCGTCTAAAATGGAGGTCACCTGATTTCGGCAGCCAATGACTTTTTCCAATTTTTTTCAATGCCCCCAGTGTCGTAGTTCCTGTCCCACCTCCCCTGCGCTGTTATTGGTGCAAAAAAGGCGCCAGGGAAGGTGGGAGGGGAATCGAATTTTGGCGCACTTTACCACGTGGTGTTCGATTCGATTCGAACATGGCGAACACCCTGATATCCGATCGAACATGTGTTCGATAGAACACTGTTCGCTCATCTCTACTTTCTATGTAAGCTGAGCCATTTGCATCCATTTTCGTCTGTTTTTCGCATCCGTTAAACAGATCGTGATCTGAATAGAGTCTTAGCGGTTGGGCTCTGCACCGTATTGTTACCTCTGATGGCTGCCTTGACTTCATGTTCCCACTTAACATCTCGCATTAATTGCTTTGACTCCGTTCATTAATAGCCCATTCATTTGTGTACTATAAACAGCTGCATGAAGCCTCCCGCGAATAACATTTGCAGCGCCATCAGCTGAGACTGTCTCGACTTACTTAGATGAAGTGTGCCATTTCATATTCATGTGTCACTGTGTGCATGAACACTACTGCCACCTGCTGTGCTAATAACAAAACTATATTTCTGATATAAAGGGGTGACGCTGGAGGATTTGCTGGGAGAGAAGAAGAAAGGGTGGTTTAAGTGCTTTAAGCGTAAAAATAAACATGGTAAACATGGGTGTGCGGTGACCAGGCTGCTGTGTGCTGTGCTGTGCATGTTTTATTATTGCTCTATTGCATGCTGGGAGTTTTACTGTTTTTACAATTAACTTATATATATGGATTATACTTGTCAAACTAACATGGTCGGTATATTAGGGCAGACACCATTTTGTCTGCTGCTGTGGCTGCAGAATATATGAAAGCCAATGGCACTCGATCAGCATGAGTCAGTTTCGCTAAACCACAAGAAGAGCTTAGCTCTAGCTGACATGTCTGACCCACTTACTTGTAGTCCAAACATCTTGAATTTCCAAGCCTAAAAAAAATGGCACTGAATGTACTTGTAGTATCTGATGCATTACATTACAGCGCGCAAATGTCACGTACACTGAAGAAAACATTGCGTCCAAAATCCTATGGCCAGAGAGAGATGTACTCACCCTACACACATATACAGAGGCAGACGTGTAAGCTCCAGGGCCTAAGTGCAAGATAATAGGGAAAACACAGGTTTAGATTATTTGGTCCCCCAATGCACTTAAATAAACCACACAGTGATATAGGAATAATAAATATATTGATATCACCGTACAGGGATAATACACGTAGTGATGTCACAGTATATATATAATATACACAGTGATGTCACAGTACAGGGATAATACACACAGTGATGTCACAGTACAGGGATAATACACATAGTGATGTCACAATACAGGGATAATATACACAGTGATGTCACAGTACAGAGATAATATGTGTATATTATCCATGTACTGTGACATCAATGTATTTATTATCTCTGTACTGTGACATCAATGTCTATTTCCTCTTTACTGTGACAGTGATAATAGACAGGGCTGCCACAGCACAGAGATCATATACATTGTGATGTCACAGTACAGAAATAATATACATTGTGATGTCACAGTACAGAGATAATACACACTGTGATGTCACAGTACAGGGATAATACACACAGTGATGTCACAGTACAGGGATAATACATACAGTGATGTCACAGTACAGGGATAATACACACAGTGATTTCACAGTACAGGGATAATACACACAGTGATGTCACAGTACAGGGATAATACACAGTGATGTCACGGTACAGGGATAATACACACAGTGATATCACAGTACAGGAATGATATACACAATGATGTCACAGTACAGGGATAATATACATTGTGATGTCACAGTACAGGGATAATACACACAGTGATGTCACAGTACAGGGATAATACACACAGTGATGTCACAGTACAGAGATAATACACAGTGATGTCACAGTACAGAGATAATACACACTGTGATGTCACAATACAGGGATAATACACAGTGATGTCACGGTACAGGGATAATACACACAGTGATATCACAGTACAGGAATGATATACACAATGATGTCACAGTACAGGGATAATATACATTGTGATGTCACAGTACAGAAATAATATACATTGTGATGTCACAGTACAGAGATAATACACAGTGATGTCACAGTACAGGGATAATACACACAGTGATGTCACAGTACAGGGATAATACACACAGTGATGTCACGGTACAGGGATAATATGCATAGTGATGTCACAGTACAGAAATAATATACATTGTGATGTCACAGTACAAAGATAATACACAGTGATGTCACAGTACAGGGATAATACACACAGTGATGTCACAGTACAGGGATAATACACAGTGATGTCACGGTACAGGGAAAATACACACAGTGATATCACAGTACAGGAATGATATACACAATGATGTCACAGTACAGGGATAATATACATTGTGATGTCACAGTACAGGGATAATACACACAGTGATGTCACAGTACAGGGATAATACACACAGTGATGTCACAGTACAGAGATAATACACAGTGATGTCACAGTACAGAGATAATACACACTGTGATGTCACAATACAGGGATAATACACAGTGATGTCACGGTACAGGGATAATACACACAGTGATATCACAGTACAGGAATGATATACACAATGATGTCACAATACAGGGATAATATACATTGTGATGTCACAGTACAGAAATAATATACATTGTGATGTCACAGTACAGAGATAATACACAGTGATGTCACAGTACAGGGATAATACACACAGTGATGTCACAGTACAGGGATAATATGCATAGTGATGTCACAGTACAGAAATAATATACATTGTGATGTCACAGTACAAAGATAATACACAGTGATGTCACAGTACAGGGATAATACACACAGTGATGTCACAGTACAGGGATAATACACACAGTGATGTCACGGTACAGGGATAATATGCATAGTGATGTCACAGTACAGAAATAATATACATTGTGATGTCACAGTACAGAGATAATACACACAGTGATGTCACAGTACAGGGATAATACACACAGTGATGTCACAGTACAGGGATAATACACACAGTGATGTCACAGTACAGGGATAATACACACAGTGATGTCACAGTACAGAGATAATACACATCGTGATGTCACAGTACAGAGATAATACACACTGTGATGTCACAATACAGGGATAATACACAGTGATGTCACAATACAGGGATAATACACACAGTGATGTCACAGTACAGGGATAATACACACAGTGATATCACAGTACAGGAATGATATACACAATGATGTCACAGTACAGGGATAATATACATTGTGATGTCACAGTACAGAGATAATACACAGTGATGTCACAGTACAGGGATAATATACATTGTGATGTCACAGTACAGAAATAATATACATTGTGATGTCACAGTACAGGGATAATACACACAGTGATGTCACAGTACAGGGATAATACACACAGTGATGTCACGGTACAGGGATAATATGCATAGTGATGTCACAGTACAGAAATAATATACATTGTGATGTCACAGTACAAAGATAATACACAGTGATGTCACAGTACAGGGATAATACACACAGTGATGTCACAGTACAGGGATAATACACACAGTGATGTCACAGTACAGGGATAATATACACAGTGATGTCACGGTACAGGGATAATATGCATAGTGATGTCACAGTACAGAAATAATATACATTGTGATGTCACAGTACAAAGATAATACACAGTGATGTCACAGTACAGGGATAATACACACAGTGATGTCACAGTACAGGGATAATACACACAGTGATGTCACGGTACAGGGATAATATGCATAGTGATGTCACAGTACAGAAATAATATACATTGTGATGTCACAGTACAGAGATAATACACAGTGATGTCACAATACAGGGATAATACACACAGTGATGTCACAGTACAGGGATAATACATACAGTGATGTCACGGTACAGGGATAATACACACAGTGATGTCACGGTACAGGGATAATATGCATAGTGATGTCACAGTACAGAAATAATATACATTGTGATGTCACAGTACAAAGATAATACACAGTGATGTCACAGTACAGGGATAATACACACAGTGATGTCACAGTACAGGGATAATACACACAGTGATGTCACAGTACAGGGATAATACACACAGTGATGTCACGGTACAGGGATAATATGCATAGTGATGTCACAGTACAGAAATAATATACATTGTGATGTCACAGTACAGAGATAATACACACAGTGATGTCACAGTACAGGGATAATACACACAGTGATGTCACAGTACAGGGATAATACACACAGTGATTTCACAGTACAGAGATAATACACATCGTGATGTCACAGTACAGAGATAATACACACTGTGATGTCACAATACAGGGATAATACACAGTGATGTCACGGTACAGGGATAATACACACAGTGATATCACAGTACAGGAATGATATACACAATGATGTCACAGTACAGGGATAATATACATTGTGATGTCACAGTACAGGGATAATACACACAGTGATGTCACAGTACAGGGATAATACACACAGTGATGTCACAGTACAGAGATAATACACAGTGATGTCACAGTACAGAGATAATACACACTGTGATGTCACAATACAGGGATAATACACAGTGAGGTCACGGTACAGGGATAATACACACAGTGATATCACAGTACAGGAATGATATACACAATGATGTCACAGTACAGGGATAATATACATTGTGATGTCACAGTACAGAAATAATATACATTGTGATGTCACAGTACAGAGATAATACACAGTGATGTCACAGTACAGGGATAATACACACAGTGATGTCACAGTACAGGGATAATACACACAGTGATGTCACGGTACAGGGATAATATGCATAGTGATGTCACAGTACAGAAATAATATACATTGTGATGTCACAGTACAAAGATAATACACAGTGATGTCACAGTACAGGGATAATACACACAGTGATGTCACAGTACAGGGATAATACACACAGTGATGTCACGGTACAGGGATAATATGCATAGTGATGTCACAGTACAGAAATAATATACATTGTGATGTCACAGTACAGAGATAATACACAGTGATGTCACAGTACAGGGATAATACACACAGTGATGTCACAGTACAGGGATAATACATACAGTGATGTCACAGTACAGGGATAATACACACAGTGATGTCACAGTACAGAGATAATACACATCGTGATGTCACAGTACAGAGATAATACACACTGTGATGTCACAATACAGGGATAATACACAGTGATGTCACGGTACAGGGATAATACACACAGTGATGTCACAGTACAGGGATAATACACACAGTGATATCACAGTACAGGAATGATATACACAATGATGTCACAGTACAGGGATAATATACATTGTGATGTCACAGTACAGAGATAATACACAGTGATGTCACAGTACAGGGATAATATACATTGTGATGTCACAGTACAGAAATAATATACATTGTGATGTCACAGTACAGGGATAATACACACAGTGATGTCACAGTACAGGGATAATACACACAGTGATGTCACGGTACAGGGATAATATGCATAGTGATGTCACAGTACAGAAATAATATACATTGTGATGTCACAGTACAAAGATAATACACAGTGATGTCACAGTACAGGGATAATACACACAGTGATGTCACAGTACAGGGATAATACACACAGTGATGTCACAGTACAGGGATAATATACACAGTGATGTCACGGTACAGGGATAATATGCATAGTGATGTCACAGTACAGAAATAATATACATTGTGATGTCACAGTACAAAGATAATACACAGTGATGTCACAGTACAGGGATAATACACACAGTGATGTCACGGTACAGGGATAATACACACAGTGATGTCACAGTACAGAAATAATATACATTGTGATGTCACAGTACAGAGATAATACACAGTGATGTCACAGTACAGGGATAATACACACAGTGATGTCACAGTACAGGGATAATACATACAGTGATGTCACAGTACAGGGATAATACACACAGTGATGTCACAGTACAGAGATAATACACATCGTGATGTCACAGTACAGAGATAATACACACAGTGATGTCACAGTACAGGGATAATACACAGTGATGTCACGGTACAGGGATAATACACACAGTGATGTCACAGTACAGGGATAATACACACAGTGATATCACAGTACAGGAATGATATACACAATGATGTCACAGTACAGGGATAATATACATTGTGATGTCACAGTACAGAGATAATACACAGTGATGTCACAGTACAGGGATAATATACATTGTGATGTCACAGTACAGAAATAATATACATTGTGATGTCACAGTACAAAGATAATACACAGTGATGTCACAGTACAGGGATAATACACACAGTGATGTCACAGTACAGGGATAATACACACAGTGATGTCACAGTACAGGGATAATATACACAGTGATGTCACGGTACAGGGATAATATGCATAGTGATGTCACAGTACAGAAATAATATACATTGTGATGTCACAGTACAAAGATAATACACAGTGATGTCACAGTACAGGGATAATACACACAGTGATGTCACAGTACAGGGATAATACACACAGTGATGTCACGGTACAGGGATAATATGCATAGTGATGTCACAGTACAGAAATAATATACATTGTGATGTCACAGTACAGAGATAATACACAGTGATGTCACAGTACAGGGATAATATACATTGTGATGTCACAGTACAGAAATAATATACATTGTGATGTCACAGTACAGGGATAATACACACAGTGATGTCACAGTACAGGGATAATACACACAGTGATGTCACGGTACAGGGATAATATGCATAGTGATGTCACAGTACAGAAATAATATACATTGTGATGTCACAGTACAAAGATAATACACAGTGATGTCACAGTACAGGGATAATACACACAGTGATGTCACAGTACAGGGATAATACACACAGTGATGTCACAGTACAGGGATAATACACACAGTGATGTCACAGTACAGAAATAATATACATTGTGATGTCACAGTACAGAGATAATACACACAGTGATGTCACAGTACAGAGATAATACATACAGTGATGTCACAGTACATCTAGGTAGGTAACTTTTTTTGCACGGCATGCTGATTTTAATGAAAAAGATCAAAAAGTCAAAGTGATATTCATGCTGTGCAATAATTAAGATTGCCAACCGTTAAATAAAATGGACTTGCAGCTGTAAATGATGGGCCCAATCTCCAAAACCCCCTAATACAGCATAGCATCCTTCTGCTGGACTTTTATTGTGTGAGAGTCTTAGCCCACCGGCAGATCTCCTTGTACTCCTTGCACTGGGTCTGTCCTACACTAGAAGCTTCTGTTGCAGGTGCAAAAAGGTCCTGACAGAGTATTGCAGCAGACTGGTAAGATGCCATTGGACACTGCAAGTGGACAGGGTTTTGGCTGTGCACAGTTATTGCACCATCAACCACCAAGCCTACCATCACCCCTCAAAATCTGCTGTTTGGGAATGAGTCGTATCTGGATACCTATATGCTAGGCAATGATCACTCCCTTACATTTGATACAACTCAGTTCACTCCTGTGCTTTACATTTTAGTTTTGGATTTTCTCCTGGGTTGACTTCTGGGTTTATGGAGGTATCTTGGATATTTAGTGTTTTATTGGACACTTGGTACCCAGAAGAAAAGTCTATCAGGAACAACCAGACACATAAAAGTAGATAGTCTGTGATCGAAAAACAAATCCCTGGGTAGCCGCTGAACAGAGGAAAGCCCTAATGGGTAGTAATGTCTGATATCTTATGTTAGGGCTCATTTGCAGCCTTTATCCCATTGGTATATTTATGGGTTTTCAGAAACTATGAAGAAGTGAATCCGCCTGTTACTGTTTATACTGGCAAGGGCCACAAATACAGCCTTGTAAATGAGTCAGCACTGGCTGCTGGCATGACGTCCCATTCATCTACATACCTGGCACACCTCCACCTAGCACAGGCTGCCATTGTAGAAGCCGAGCCAATATTTGTCAGTACAATCTAATGTAATAGGAAGTCATTTCCCATTTCCCTTTGCTAATTGTCATTTCACAAACCACTTCAGATATGGAAAGAGAGAGGAGCACAGGGGTGACATCTTGTACCCATTAGCTCTCACTTGTGTTCAATAGCTGATTTTGTGATGAAGAGACAGAAGGATTGGAGCGAGCCTACAGTCTACAGAAGATCTGGGCTTAGTTCTACATGCATGAATTTGTGTCCGTGCAAAAAAAAAAAATGGCTTCCAGGCGGAGAGGCCGCATACAGACACCGAAGTCACCTTTAAAAACCCATTCAGATGAATGAGTCTTAAAACTGACCGCTGTCCCCTTTCCAGTTTCCTCTGGATTTAAGACAGAAACCTGGGGGCGGCCATCCGCGGTAGTGTGAACCCAGCCTTAAACTTCCGAAAGTATTCTTAAAACTACCTTAAAGCGGGATCATTCAGAGAGCAATGTCAGGGACTGTTGACCATCAAAATTGTCTACTAAAATCTGCAAAAGGTCCTGTCCTAGTTGGTAGTGACTGAGCCGAATAGCCATGTATTGTATGATACAGGATCCTGTGCCCTATGTTATACGTACCCTGCACTATAAGCGTATCATCAGTCTCCAGGCTGAGATAAAACTTAGAAACTTGTCACACATCTCACGCTGCCAGGAATGTTGCCAAATAGGCTTAGTAAAATAGTATTATTTTTCCCCTAAATCTCTAAAACCCCTAATCCTTCAAGCTGGTATATTGTAAGATTGCTGCCAGTACAGAAACCTTGTCTTGTTTACTTGCAATGAAATTGCATCAGCAGCGCTGTTTTTGTGTTTCTTTGGGGTTTTGGGGGACGGGTTCGTGGTAGCGGCAAGCTACAGCAACTGAAATAACCAATTATTCCCTAGTGTTCCCCTAACCAGACTCTATTCCAACTGCAATACCATAATAATCTATCCCTATCGTCACCTTCACCCATACAGTAGAATGGAACATGTGGAATTTTTTTTTCTTGGAAAAAAAATCCATTAAAACTCTTATTGCTTTGCACTTTATATGACCTATTTTTTACTTGCCATTTATTATTCACACAGCTTAGCAGATTTTTTGTTTTTGCCATTTTTTTTCTCCTATTATGAAATCATTAAGAAAATGACTTGAAAAAATTTGTGCATGGGCCACTATGGGGCATAATACTGTGTGTGCAGGGGTCACTATGGGGCATAATACTGTGTGTGCAGGGGCCATTATGGGGCATAATACAGTGTATGCAGGGGCCACTATGGGGCATAATACTGTGTGCAGGGGCCACTATGAGACATAATACAGTGTGTGCAGGGGCCACTATGGGGCATAATACTGTGTGCAGGGACAACTATGGGGTATAATACTTTGTGTGCAGGGGCCACTATGGGGCATAATTCTGTGTGTGCAGGGGTCACTATGGGGGATAATACTGTGTGCAGGGGCCACTATGAGGCATAATACTGTGTGTGCAGGGGTCACTATGGGGGATAATACTGTGTGCAGGGGCCACTATGAGGCATAATACTGTGTGTGCAGGGGTCACTATGGGGGATAATACTGTGTGCAGGGGCCACTATGAGGCATAATACTGTGTGTAGGGGCCACTATGGGGGATAATACTGTGTGCAGGGGCCACTATGAGGCATAATACTGTGTGCAGGGGCCACTATGGGGCATAATACTGTGTGCAGGGACAACTATGGGGTATAATACTTTGTGTGCAGCGGCCACTATGGGGCATAATACTATGTGTACAGGGGCCACTATGGGGCATAATACTGTGTGCAGGGGCCACTATGGGGCATAATCCTGCGTGTGCAGGGGCCACTATGGGGCATAATAGTGTGTGTGCAGGGGCCACTATGGGGCGTAATACTGTATGCAGGAATATGGTTTGTGCAGGGGGAGGGGGGGTTGGGGACGGGGGGGGGGGGGGAAACCATGTCAAATGTAAGAGGTGCAGCTCTCCATCATTTGGGACCCCCTGTGGACCTCAGAGACAGAGACGATACCCTCATCTAATAGGGCCTTAACTCTATTGTTTGTTCAGTCTGATCAATACACTGCAGTTGAAATACATCATGTGTAGCGTTGGATTTGGTGCAAGTCATGGTTTAGACATCAAGGATTTTTTTTATCATTTGGATTGCAATGATTGATAAAATAGATTGGTTGAATGTCTTGGAGATTCACCAAATCTGGGATTCAGTTTAGTTCATGAACTCCTCATCTGAGCTGCTTGGAAGTCGAAGGTGGGAAAAGGTAAGCAAGCTCCGTCATCAGCTACTAACATTGAATGACTTTGCTATTGTTCTATCCATCACAGGGCAAAATGTAGGCCCCTATATGGGTTTTTGACACCCAGAGGTAAAGAGGATGGGTCAAGCAGGGCCGGGACCTCTCTATCCTGGGGCTCCCCTGTTTACTGTGCTGTGTTGTGTGGTTTGCAGTGTTTTATATACTGGGTATATAGGGATTGATATGAGCAGGAGCATGAGTAGTTTACGTTATTGACAGATACCTGGAGCCATATACTTAACACATAGACATTATCATTGCTTGGACTGGTAGTGATTGACATTTTAATTAAACCAAATGACACGACTAGACTTTTAAATTAACTACTAAATAGAAAAAAAATCCCATAAAATAGTTATCCTTCATTTCCTGCAGCAGAAAGAACAACTGAGTTATGAAACAATCCATTTTTCTGCAAGCAGATATTGCCCAATAATGTAGCTATGTGTCCCGCGAGAATGACATCAAATTTACTTCAATATGTTGTTTTAGAGCCAGTTTATACATAAACTCCTAATAAAAAGGAGTCGTGCAGTATATCTGCTGGGCCCTGATACACGGATCTAATCTACAGGAGGATTATGTCATGTACCCATCGCTGGAAATTAAAAACATGTTTCTTTTTCCACAGCGAGTATGCCAACAAGCGAGACAGAATCAGTAAACACTGAAAATGCTGGTGCAGATGGAGAGAATGCAGGGTGCTGCGGTAGTATGTGGTAAGTTTAGGAATAGCGGGTGCTGCGGGAGTATGTGGTAAGTTTAGGAATAGCTGATGTTGCGGTAGTATGTGGTAAGTTTATTAATAGCAAGTGCTCTACTAGTATGTGGTAAGTTTAGTAATAGTGGGTGCTGTGGTAGTATGTGGTAAGTTTAGTAATAGTGGGTGCTGTGGTAGTATGTGGTAAGTTTAGGTATAGCGGGTGCTGCGGTAGTATGTGGTAAGTTTAGGAATAATGGGTGCTGCGGGAGTATGTGGTAAGTTTAGGAATAGCGGGTGCTGCGGTAGTATGTGGTAAGTTTAGGAATAGCGGGTGCTGCGGTAGTATGTGGTAAGTTTAGGAAGTCCTGACTTCAGCCCATACACCACCAGAGTCTGTGTAGTTCAAATAATGAGCTTATAGCTGGTTGCTATGGGGCAGAATAGTTTTAATATGTAAGGCTGGTTTGTTTTTTATTCTTTTTTATATATATTAATTTATATTGTCTCTGTCCACTTCAGAAAACCACAATGTATACAATTATACCTCCCATCAATTTCTTATTTCAGTCTTTATTGTCCTTGTTCGGGTAACATTTCGACTCTTTTATAGCCAGATTGTTTAGTTTACAAGGAGCGCTGCTGTGCCATACCTGACGGTATCCCTGGGGTCTGTTCATATTCAACTTTAATGTGTGTAGGTTCCCTCTGGCATACTGCTAACAATCCTCTTTTATTTCTTTTATTGCAGTCAGTCCATTTCCAAGTCTAAATTCAGGTATGTTTGGCGAGACGCACACCTTTTCTTGCTTGAAGTTTTATCTCTTAGTTTGATCTTCTGCAATTTTTTTGTGTTAGTTTTATTTTTGAACTCTACCTTGTGCTGTTCACCAGGGGAAGGAATTGGCTACTGTTCACACTGTGCATGTGGATTGGCAGAGGCACAGCCTCAGTACAGGGTGATACAGCTTGGTTTTAACCCTTGTTATTCAGGCTGTATCACATATTGTATTATGTTTTCATATGAGTTGTACAGACCAATGCGTGTCAGTTTAGCTGGTGCAGGTCATTGAGCAGACATTGCCGAAACCTTAATAGGGGGAACAGAGTTGTGCCTAAGGCCAGGTTCACACGGGGTATTTTAGACCGGAATTTGACGCGGAGGCCGCCTCAAATTCTGGACCAAGAAACCCCGTGTGATCCCGCCTGAATTGCACCACTAGAGAAGCTGTCTGTTGCTCTCCTGCAGTGCAGTTCACTGGTGTCAGGGTTTACCAAGGCTACCTATTGTCGGGAAGGAGCTTTGTATTCAAAGAGGTTGTCCAGGAATTTAACAATTCATTGAGGAGGCCGGGAAGCTGAAACATTAAAAAATCAAAAAAAAATCATACTCGCCTGTTCCCAGAGCTCCAGTGTCCTGCGCTGCACATGACCACTGAGGCCACGGATTGGACACAGGAAGGCCAGAGACAGGCGAGTTTGATTTTTTTTTTTTTTTTTTCTGTTTCACCATCCTCGACCTCCTCTATGAGCTGCAAAAATTCCTGGACAAATATTTTAAGACTCATTACCTGTACTGGGAAGGAAGATGGAGCCTGTGCAGTTTGTTAGAAAGAAACAGCAGCTGCTCAGAGTTCTGCATGCAAGGCCTGGCCAACTGGATGTAAAGACGCACATCAGTGACCCTGAAACATCAGAACCAGGGCACCCTCCGGCTTAGTGGTGACGCAGGTTCTACAACGCAAGTGTGGCTTTCTCCATGTGAGCAGAAGCACAGTGTCTGTCGCCAAGGCCCAGAGACCTGCTTGTTGTCTGCCGTTCCGCTGCTGTATCTCCATTGTGTGCAATCTGCATCCCAGTAAAGAAGCCTGCAGTGAAGGCGCCACCGTCTCCAGATAGTGTCTCCTTTCCTTCACCAGAGAAGAGATCTGGTAGGAGACCTGCAAGAGGGGTGTTGTCTGGGTGGTTGGCCCGTGTGGGCTGACCAGGCAACGTTATGCCAGCCATGGAGGACTGTGGCGCTGTGCACACAAGACCACTAGTGGGGAGAAGGACATCATTGTGCA
The DNA here is from genome assembly GCF_031893055.1 of Leptodactylus fuscus. Taxonomy (NCBI): domain Eukaryota; kingdom Metazoa; phylum Chordata; class Amphibia; order Anura; family Leptodactylidae; genus Leptodactylus; species Leptodactylus fuscus. Next base: position 31,635,787 of record NC_134273.1, read on the forward strand.
GTGGTAACAGACACACTGCCTATACCAGGGGACTAGGAATGGTATGGGGATAGTAGTTGTCAATGTATTCATAAATTACTAGAACAGGGGAACTAAGAAACGACTCTCCAGTATAGTTATTTTATGAAGAATACACACATTTAATGAAATTGACATGAACTCTTTACATGGAAACCCCTGTCCTTTTGCCCTGTTGTCATAGAAGACCAGCTCAGAGACTTGCTTTTAAGAAGCGACATTCACTATATTTGTCTTTGCTATTCCATACATTTCTTTTTAATAACATGGGCACCTATGGGTGTAATTCTTTAAATACATATTCTTGAAGTTTTTGCAGAGATTGCCTCCTGATGGAAACCTGGGACAGATGCTGTACAATGCAGTGTGCTAAAAGCCTATGCTAGCTGTTTGCCAAAACCTTTTCTTTTTCAGCAATTATGCCCCCCCCCCCCCTCCCCAACTTCCATATAGTTGTGCATGCTTGGGTGGGTGGCAGGACAACACTCTATTGGCATGAACACTCTCTGCCTACTGGGGGTGGGCATTGTGGTCCCTATTGGCGTAGTCCACCAATTTATGGTCAGATTTATATGTAACTCCAAGGTGGACACTTAGCGTATGTGGTATAGTATATGCCACCCTGTGCCACTCATCTATTAACATGCCTGGAAGGTCTGATCGCTGTGCTGCATCAATACCACTGAACAATACTACTGTGAATACTTGTATGTTACCCATAATAGGTTTATGTTGTCATTTGGAATGTAATTTATCTATTTGTCAATTATTGTGAATGTCAGTCTAATGATAAATGTTATCCAACAGTCGACGCTGGCGTCGGTGGAACCGGTTCAATCGGAGAAGGTGCAGAGCGGCAGTGAAATCGGTCTCATTTTACTGGCTGGTTATCATCTTGGTCTTTCTTAACACTCTGACTATCTCGTCCGAGCACTACGATCAGCCCATGTGGTTGACTCAAATACAAGGTACAGGAATTTATTTTTTTGTGTGTGTGTGATTTTTATAGAAATTTTCAAATAAACAGTAAACAAACAAACCAAGGTAAAGATTACTGCCAGAGACGGAAATGGCGGTAAAACACATAATAGGGCGGCAAAAACAAAGTTGCAATACAAGAGGTACATGAATTTATATGATCAGTTTGATTTATTCTTTTAGGTTGAATAATAATCTATAGTATTATAGCTGGATTATGTAGTATGGCTGGGATGAGCAACTTTTGGCGCTCCAGCTGTTGTGAAACTACAACTCCCAGCATGCTTCAGTGGCTTCTGTGGGTAAAGAACAGTAAATGTACTGGGAAGTGTTTCACAATAGCTGGAGTGTCAAAGGTTGCTGATCCCTTTAGTAAGACATAGTGGAAATGACTGCATGTAAATACATGGTTTACACCATTTTGATGATCCATGGTGTTTTTTTTCTCTTTACATGCTATCCATCTGAAAGGATATTGGGGTCCCCCAGGTTTAATACCCACACATTTCTACTGTAGCATTACATGCTGACCATCTGAATGAGTGGGGGGCTTCTCCAGAGCTGCTGTTCGCTGCAGCACTGGGCTTTGGCTCATAAAAAGCATAGACCTGTTGGTACTAATATTCTTTCTCTGCCCTCCTGACACCAGTCACCTATGAACATGCTATAACCATGATTGTCATACACCGTTATGTTATATCATGTGGTCGCATCCTTCAATAGTTCTAGCACTGTATACATTGCTATACTTGACTTGACTAAAGTGAGGAGACCTGCCTTAGTAAAGAATTACTGAAAGAACAGGGCACATTTACTGATATTGTCCAATGGTTAGTGAGAACCTAGATTAGACAAACTGAGGCTGAGGCCCCACGTTGCGGAAACGCAGCTTTTTTTGTTGTTGCGGTTTTTTGAGCCAAAGCCAGGAGTGTATTGAGCAGAAAGAAAAAGTATAAAAGCTTCCTATATATTTCACATTCCTTTTGTAGCCATTTTTGACTTTGGCAGCAAAATCTGCAACAGAAAAAGCTGCGTTTCCGCAACGTGGAGCCTGAGCCTAAAATTGCTACAGGTTTATCAGTTTCTAATGCTTTTTGATCAATCTGTCACATTATTAGATCGCTTTTGTTATATAAAAGTGATGTAAGAAAGTTTTATACTTGTGACTGCATATAAAATTCTTTCTGAAATATTTCTCAGTTTCTATATTGGCCACTAGATGGCAGCATAACACACAAACAATCCTAACTGCTAAGTCTACAACATCTTGCTTTCCATCTTGCTGCGAAGTCTGAATTTAACCAGCAGTGTCATCTTGTTGCTAGTAACTATTAAGTTTCTGTGTTGCAGATATCGCTAATAAAGTCCTCTTGGCTTGTTTCACCTGTGAGATGTTAGTAAAGATGTACAGCCTGGGCCTTCAAGCTTACTTTGTCTCCCTTTTCAATCGGTTTGACTGCTTTGTGGTGTGTGGAGGTATCACTGAAACCATCCTGGTGGAGCTGGAGATCATGTCACCACTGGGGATTTCTGTGTTTCGATGTGTCCGACTCTTGCGAATCTTTAAAGTAACCAGGTAACCTGATGGTGGTGCTGATCCTATGTCTTCTCCAGGTTTGCCTGCTATTCATCTGCTAATGTGCCCCTTATTTTGTTTCCAGGCACTGGGCTTCCCTCAGCAATCTTGTAGCATCACTCTTAAACTCTATGAAATCCATTGCTTCCTTATTGCTCCTCCTTTTCCTCTTCATCATCATTTTCTCTTTACTTGGAATGCAACTATTTGGGGGCAAGTTTAACTTCGATGAAACGCAGACAAAAAGGAGCACCTTTGATAACTTCCCGCAGTCTCTCCTGACGGTATTCCAGGTATGTAGAATTTCCAGGGATTTCTGGGATTTATATATTGATGACCTATCCTAAGTCACCGCTATAAGACATCAATATGTGATCAGCGGGGATTCAAGACCCAGGACCCCCACTGATGAAAAGCTTGAAAGGGCTACAGTGCTTATGAGCAGTGCAGCCTCTATCCTGTGTCCAATGATGTCATGTTCATCAGTCACATGGTACAGCGGCAGCCCAGTACCCCGATGGGGCTAAACTGCAATACCAAGGACAGCCCATATGATGAGTACAATGCTGTGCTTGGGGTTCAGTGAAAAGGCCACAGTGCTCATTCTTGGTTCACATCTGCTTTTGTATTCCGTCGGGGAAGGTCTGCATGGAGATCCCCTGACCGGAATACAAATGGAATTGCAAGCGCTGTGCTGTAAAAGCACACGAACCCCATAGACTATAATGGGGTCCATGTGCTTGCTGCGCGCTGCCCACACGAATTATGCAGACAGTTAAGTAGATGGTGAACTACTTTCCTGTCCATATGATGCCTGCGGAGATCTGGCAGTAATCTCATGGATCCCATTATAGTCTATGGGGTCCGTGTGCTTTTACTGCACCAGCGCTTGCAATTGCGTTTGGTATTCCGTTTGGGGGGGTCCCCATGTGGATCCCCCCCGGACGGAATCCAAATGCAGATGTGAATGAACCGTTACCCACTTATTGCCGCTTCATAAACCAGCTGATCTCACTTGTGTAAGAATAGATCATTAATATTTAAGATGTCCCATAAAACTCCTTTATTATTTATGCTAGTTCTTTCTAGATTGTGACAGTCTATAAACTAATGTCAGTAAAGGTGTCCACCATACACGTTCTCTAGCAGTCCGTCCAATACTCTGTTGTCTCACAACTCGTTTTTTTGATTTCACCAAAAACTTATTCAGCTCAGCCAAGTGTGCATGTGTTTTCAGTGGGGAGAGAAGAGTAAGGGTAAGTTCACACAGAGTTTTTTGGTCAGGATTTTGAGGCCATATCCAACTCAAAATCCTGACCAAAAAGAAGACTCCCTTTTAAATCAATGGGAGCCGGTCAGTTCTTTTTTTCCGGGAGCCATTTGTTCCGGCTCCTGGAAAAAAGAAGCGACATGCTCATTCTTCAGGTGGATTCACCTCAGGCCATCTGCCTGAAGACACTCCCTCCTCCCGACTAGGCCCATTCATTTGGGCCTAATCCGGAGCGGAGTGCGCGACTGGATGCCGGTATACTGCACCAGCATGCAGTTGCAGCTACTGTATTTTGGACCGGAACCTGAGGCGGCCTCCGCGTCAAATACCGGTCTGAAAAACCCAGTGTGAACTTACCCTAAGCTGCTACCAGACACCTTAGGAGGCATCTTATTTTCAGGGATAGCAAAGATATAATTCAACAAGCCAGATATTTCCCAACCATAACATAGTTGGCTGCTATCGCCTAAATCAGCAGGTTTGGCTGGCTTTTTTTCTAACCCCGCATTCACATGACTGGCTTGAACAATATGCTGGGAATGGGACTCCTAGTAGCATAGTTATCTATGGTGTTGGAACGCCCTGCCTCCCAGCAATATACTGTCCTGTACTATAATCTCTATGGGACAGTATGTAGCAGTCAGTCAGGGACTCCAAGCATCATAGATAACTATAATACTAGGAGCCCCACTGCCACATATTGTTCAGGCCAGGGAAATTTGGCCAACAATGGAAAGAGTTTCACTGGTGATACTAAGTTGTGTGAATGCAGGCTTAGTTTGGGTTCACATTGACCAATAACAGGTCAAAAAGCAGCGCTGGGTGAAGGACTTGAACACATCTTTGTGTCCTGTATCCCTATTCCAGATGAATACTGAGCCGTAACAGCTATTTAGGCAGCGGTACTACGTCTGTTTGAGACAATAGTATTATGAGCTACGAACTATCTATCGGGGGAAACAGCTGACACCAGACACCTCTGACAACAAAGGACAACCCCATAGGCATTAGATACTTGGTAGGTCTCGCAGAAATCTTCAAGTAAGGCCTACATTGATCTAATGTATATGGGCACCTCTTAGCAGTAGGGGGTGCTATATCAGGTTCCATCTCAGGCAGCAGACCCCCTAGATTCGGCCACGATTTATTTATGTGACGCACCATACAGCCATTCATCACTGCAATGCCAAAGTTTTCTACTTTCCCATTAAATCCACACTAAGGACTTTGTAGAGCTGGTAAATAATTTCCTTTTGTCTTTTCTTTTCTCATTGTGTATTTTTAGAGGCATTTGTATCCCGTGAATGAGGATGACTATCAAATAGCTGTTACTTTTTTATAGCCATTGTACTATTGCCATGTTTATTTAGAGGGAGACAGAACTTGACTGCCTGAGATTCATTAAGTGCTATTATGTGTTGTTTACCGCATGTGATCAATGAATCCGAGCTTGGTTTTTGTGTGCGGCTTGTAACCTGTCGTACAAAGCTTTCCATTTACACTTCTTTCAGATAAGACGGGATAATTGCACGGAAACGCACAATCACGCCGCCGCCGCCACTTTATTGTTAGATTAGTTTTCCTTGGTTGACTTAGTTATGTCACATAATCTGCATATACTGATGAAGCAATGTCTGATAATTTGCTGCAGCATGGTATTTTAGCCTAAAAGTCATTGAAAAAATAGAGATAAACTTTTGGCCCTAAACAGAATATTGGCAAAACCGACTGATTCCAATGGGAGCGACAGACCATGTATGTGTATTGGGGCATCTCGATTACCCCTGAGATTAGATAAGGATTGGGTGGTTGGATTGCAATAGCCAGATCCTGTAGTCACCGCCATAGGCTTCCTCCCCTCTCCCATACCGTACACATACACTGCTGGGCTGGGCCAAGCATGCATGTGTATGGGAAGACCAGGCAACATAGCTTTTGTACAAAGGATTGTATAATGACTATCTTGTGTACGGCAAGTGTAACAGTTACATCTGTACATGCTCAGACCCCTCTCCTCTTAAAACAGAATGGGAATTAATCATTGCAATATTATTATGGTAGTGGTAAGAGGGTTGCGGTAGGAGTTGTAATGGTGGTGTGAGCGTAGGGGCCCATTTTTTGCATACCTCACTACCTGTCACTTAGTTCTGCCTGTATTACATTGACTCTAGAACATCGGAAATCTACCATCGTATTCCCTGCCTTTTCACATCTGGGCCTTGAAATGTATATAAGTTGTATATGTTGTAAATTATGTGCACTTCTCCTCACATGATTGTATTTCTATTTATTTTTTCTGTATGTAGAGTCTGATGAAGGTACTTGTACGTACCGAAAAACGTTTCACCTAAAGCTCTACTTGAAACACTTAATAAAACACTGAAAGATTTTTGAAGCACAACCTTTTGTGTGACGTTCCATTTCTGATGATGCAATAGTATTATGTTACAATGACAATTTGATAGTCTACGACTTGTGTGTGGACACTTTTAAGGGAATATTTTAACAATATTTTAATCTTTATTTTTTCCAATATAGAGTTCCAAATCCCCTGCATACCGTAGATATCAAAGTACCGTAAAAGATAAAAATCTGGCATACCCAGTTCACATACACATTAAAGGGGTATAGCTACAATAACCATTTATGACATTTCATAAAGGGGTGACTGGTGAGGTGGCCGGGACTCCCTTCATTTCGAATGCATCGAGTTGTGTATATACTGTACACCCAGCTCTCCATTCATTCTCTGCTTGAAAGCAGTGGATGGAGTGAAGGGACCCACAACTGTCAGAGACATTTATGGCAATATTTGTGGATATGCCTTAAATGTGCAAGAGTGGAATACCCTTTGAAAAGGATTTTACAAGCTTATGAGGCTATCCCTATCAATAGGAGAGGGGATAACTTCATTAGCGGTGGATATCTGACCACTGCAATCCCCACCAATGCCAAGAACAAGGCTACAATTTCCTGTTCTGATGGAGCGTCAGGCTGAGCACAGATCAAAGTCTGCTCATGATCACAGCGAGAGCAACCGTATTCCTTATATACTTTTAGCAGAGCGCTGGTCACACATGTGCACTGTCATTCCATTTACAAAGGGGACCCCCGGAAATTGGACACTCACCTATATCCTAGGGATAGGAGATGTTGCTTATAGGGAAAACCCCTTTAAAAAATTATTCACTAAATTTTAAACCTACATAGTACACGATGTTCCAGGGTGCTCATATTCTTTTTACATCCAGTGGTTAGTTTTATTCTCTTTCCAAAATATATGCATTTTTGGGAAATGTTTGAAATATATGTGAGATCTAGAAAGGCCACAGTTACAGCGTTGACCGAGGTGTATGTATTCTAGGATGGCATTCCCATTGGCATGCTCCATATCATTTCATGGTCTAGAACTCATCATAGTTGTTGAGAATTATCAGGTCTAATAACTAAATTCTATAAATTATATTACTATGATTCCTCATTGATAATCTGAAATCTGACTGCACAACCTTCTCTTTTAGATCCTAACAGGCGAAGACTGGAATGCTGTGATGTATGATGGGATTATGGCATATGGCGGGCCGTCTTCTTCAGGAATGATTGTGTGTGTCTACTTCATCATTCTGTTTATCTGTGGTAACTGTATCCTTTCTTTTATGAGGGCTTAAAGGGAGTCTGTCAGCAAGGGCAGCGGAGGTGAGCCCTCATGCTGACTGGCTCCGGCACTGTGCATGACTTTAAGTGCTATAGAAGTCTGATTCATCACAAAAAGGAAAAAAAAAACCTATACAGTCAAACCAAGTATGTATGTCAGTGGGAGAGTGCAATGGGTGCCAGTCGTTTCTTTTTTCAGCCAGCGGTTTGTTCCCGCTCACGGAAAAAAAGAAGCGACCTGCCCTTTCTTCAGGCGGATTCCGCGGTCGGTTCAGCCGCTGACGTCCGCCTGAAGACACTCCCTCCCAACTAGGCTCATTCATTTGGGCCTAATCCGGAGTGGAATGCTGTGACTGGATACCACTGCACCAGCATCCAGTCGTGGCTACCAGTTTTTTGGTCCAGAATCTGAAGCGGCCTCCCTGTCAAATTCCGGACCAAAATACCCCGTCTGAACTCAGCCTAAAAAGTCCTGCACAAAGAACTTTTTCTTCTGCTTTATGGACATCCAATAGACCCCATTATTGCCAGTGGGGTCCCTCGGACTCCATGTGCAACCACTTTTTTTGTGGTCCACCTATCCGTTGTTCTAGGCCCCTGAATTACCAGGGGCATGCTAGTGTGAATTTAAAGTAAAACAAACACAATGGTGGGGGGCACATCCAGCTTCTCAGCACATTCTGAAATGTAAGACCAAGGACATCACAGAAGATGACAACGTGCTGTGTCTTCGGTGATTTCCTATGTTACTGACAGAAGCTGTCAATGGTGGATGACTCAGAAAAACAAGCTGTGCATGGAGCAGTTGGTTTCCTGAATTCACACACGACAGATATTCTACTAAATGTCTTCTTGGCCATTGCTGTGGATAATCTGGCAGATGCGGAGAGTTTGAACACGGCCCAGAAAGAAGCTGCGGAGGAAAAGGAGAAGAAAAAGAGCGCAAGGTACAGCAATATTCCTGTATAATAGTGGGGTTATTTTTATTAGCACTATTGGGGTTCATATAATTAATTGTTTAAATTTTATTGCGATAGGAACACAGACTGTATCAAATATATACAGTCCTATGAAAAAGTTTGGGCACCCCTATTAATCTTAATCATTTTTAGTTCTAAATATTTTGGTATTTGCAACAGCCATTTCAGTTTGATATATCTAATAACTGATGGACACAGTAATATTTCAGGATTGAAATGAGGTTTATTGTACTAACAGAAAATGTGCAATATGCATTAAACCAAAATTTGACCGGTGCAAAAGTATGGGCACCTCAACAGAAAAGTGACATTAATATTTAGTAGATCCTCCTTTTGCAAAGATAACAGCCTCTAGTCGCTTCCTGTAGCTTTTAATCAGTTCCTGGATAAAGGTATTTTGGACAAACAATTCAAGTTCAGTTAAGTTAGATGGTCGCCGAGCATGGACAGCCCGCTTCAAATCATCCCACAGATGTTCAATGATATTCAGGTCTGGGGACTGGGATGGCCATTCCAGAACATTGTAATTGTTCCTCTGCATGAATGCCTGAGGATTTGGAGCGGTGTTTTGGATCATTGTCTTGCTGAAATATCCATCCCCGGCGTAACTTCAACTTCGTCACTGATTCTTGAACATTATTCTCAAGAATCTGCTGATACTGAGTGGAATCCATGCGACCCTCAACTTTAACAAGATTCCTGATGCCGGCATTGGCCACACAGCCCCAAAGCATGATGGAACCTCCACCAAATTTTACAGTGGGTAGCATGTGTTTTTCTTGGAATGCTGTTTCTTTTTGGACGCCATGCATAACGCCTTTTTTTTATAACCAAACAACTCAATTTTTGTTTCCAAAATGAAGCTGCCTTGTCCAAATGTGCTTTTTCATACCTCAGGCAACTCTATTTGTGGCGTACGTGCAGAAACGGCTTCTTTCTCATCACTCTCCCATACAGCTTCTATTTGTGCAAAGTGCGCTGTATTGCTGACTGATGCACAGTGACACCATCTGCAGTAAGATGATGCTGCAGCTCTTTGGAGGTGGTCTGTGGATTGTCCTTGACTGTTCTCACCATTCTTCTTCTCTGCCTTTCTGATATTTTTCTTGGCCTGCCACTTCTGGGCTTAACAAGAACTGTCCCTGTGGTCTTCCATTTCCTTACTATGTTCCTCACAGTGGAAACTGACAGGTTAAATCTCTGAGACAACGTTTTGTATCCTTCCCCTGAACAACTATGTTGAACAATCTTTGTTTTCAGATCATTTGAGAGCGGGCTGTCCATGTTCGGCGACCATCAAACTTAACTGAACTTGAATTGTTTTGTAGAAAGAAATGGTCCAAAATACCTTCATCCAGGATCCAGGAACTGATTAAAAGCTACAGGAAGCGACTAGAGGCTGTTATGTTTGCAAAAGGAGGATGTACTAAATATTAATGTCAATTTTCTGTTGAGGTGCCCATATTTTTGCACCGGTCAAATTTTGGTTTAATGCATATTGCGCATTTTCTGTTAGTACAATAAACCTCATTTCAATCCTGAAATATTACTGTGTCCATCAGTTATTAGATATATCAAACTGAAATGGCTGTTGCAAACACCAAAATATTTAGAACTAAAAATGATTAAGATTAATAGGGGTGCCCAAACTTTTTCATAGGACTGTATATATATATATATATATATATATATAATTTTATTTTTTATTTCTTATTTTGAAGCGCTTTAGTACTGGGCATACTGCAATGTCCCTCACTACTTCATTGAGTCACTGAATGGGTCCCCCAATTGGTCATATGATCAGGAGACTAATGTGTCGGTTCACACACCAGCCAGCTGTTCAGTTTTCTTTGTAAGTCTATGAGAGCAAAACATCCAGGCACTTGTAGACATACACTACATTGGAGTAGTGACTTCTCGCTGGTGTGTAAATTGGTAGGTCACTCTCCTAATCCCATGACCAGCCGTTCAGTGGCCCAATAAAGTGAAGGATGTGCCAGGTAAGAGACTTTGTCATTCATTACATTGCAATCCGTAAACAGCAGGCCAGTGCAGATGTAAAAAGTTACCCATAACCTCTTACCTGATGGTTTAGTGGTAGCTCTGTTTTTCAGAGGGTTGTCGAAAATTAGAAACAGTTGTTCTGCTCTTTCGAAAACAGCAACAAACCTCTTCTTGATTTGTTTCTGGCACTGAAGCATAGTTCCTTTGAAGTGCATGGTGCTGAGCTGCAATACTAAACACAACCTGTGGACAGGTGTGGCGCTATTTATGGAAAAGAACAGTCATGTGTTTTTAAACCTAAACAACCCCTTAAACATTTGGATCCAGGATAGAGAATAAGGAATACGTTGCAGATTGGTGGGGGTCTGACTATTGCGACCCCCACCAATCTTGAGAATTGGAAAGTTTTCCCCTCTATTCTGGAATGAGCAGTTGTGGTACAGACATGCCCCCACACTGCTCACTTCAGTAGGATCACAGGAGATAGCTCAAGTTCTGGACAAAACTCCCTTGTTTTTGTGATCTGTGGGGACCCCAGTTATGGAAAAATCCCTTTAAGTTCCACCTCTATGTGTAATATAATTAAAGGGTTATGCCATGAAAATGATTTATCCTCTTTCCATAGCTGTTGCAATTGCTGAGACCCCACTGGTCCGGAAAACTTGGGGGGCGTTTAACTCTGCGAATGTAGCAGCAGTGGACTCAGACGCGCCCCCCAGAGTGGGGGCTACATCCATTACAAGTATATTATCAATGGGAGTAAACCACCCCCTATCCTATGAATAGAGGATTAATCATTTTCGGTATAACCAACACAATAAAGAGTGAAAGTAGTATTACCGATAACTTGTGAGCTTTCTCCTGTAGAAAGTTTGTAGAGCCACATACTGTAATTTTTTAGTGACACGATTAGAATGGTGGCCCCCTCCTCCCCAGCTGTGACCTTACACAGTGCATGTTATCTCCCTGAGCCGCAGGTAATCTCTTCAGAGACTCAGTGGGGCTGTACACTGCTGCGCTTGATAGGAATTACACAGCTTAGAACCAGCGTGTAAATGAGCTGCTCTGCTTATTCCATTGCCCCTGATCCCCAGGCGGGAATAATGGTATTAAGCAGGTTCCACATTCAGTTTTGGACTATGGGAGACCAGTAAATAAATACCTGTTCCTTCTAACAGTCGGTTCTTGAAACCCGAGAGGAAAAATGACGCCCCCCCCCCCCCGTGTCTCAATAGATGATTATAATAATTATCATTAATTTACTAATTGCTTACACACTCAGAGGGAGTTGCATTTATAGCAATCTCTATTTTTATCTGCTACGACTATGACTGTGTCATGGAAATCAATGTGTAAATGTGTACTACAGGAGTCCTGCGGCCAATATTGATTGTTAATACTGCACGCAGTTCATACGCGCTTTGTGCATTTTGGAAAGGGTGCCCGGATATCCCCACTTTTACAGTGGGTGCGAGAGTTGAACACTCTGTAGGCCCCACAGTATTTGTAGCATCTCAGTACATGATATTCTGTAGGAGACAGAGAACTACAGTAGTCACTGGCAGCTGAATCACTGAGATCAGAAACAGTACAGGAAAGCAATATAACATGAAAGGTGTCCTGAAAACGGATGTAGAGGCTGCGACTACAAAAGGCATAGCAATAAAGGGAGACTGTCAGCAGGTTTGACCCATCAAAAATGCACTGTATAGAGCAAACGTTTTCAACCTGTGGTATGTGTACCCCATGGGGTAGGCACCACAGTCCCTGGGGCATGCCCGCCTTGTCCTGTATATAGAGGTTGTCCATTGTGATACTAAAAGTGCACATAATGTCTTCAATATTTCTTCTTCTCATAATTTTAGGAAAGAAAGTTTGGAGAACAAGGACGGAGATAAAGGGGAGAATGATCGGAAGAAAGCGATTGAGGCAAAGGTGATAATAACTTATTACTGGTGGAAGTAAAGCAGAACTTCCACAGATGAAACTGTTCACCCGAATGCTCTATGTAATACTCCAGTTCCTTTTACAGATTTGGTCCTGGCGAACATAAACCTTATACATAAGAATATCCTTTCGGACCCCAGATCACAACCCTTCAGTTCGTGGTCATGTGATGCATAGTCTGTGGTCATGTGATAAATAGTTCATGGTCATGTGATGAATAGTTCATGGTCATGTGATGTATAGTTCATGGTCATGTGATGAATAGTTCGTGGTCATGTGATGAATAGTTCGTGGTCATGTGATGAATGGTCATGTGATGAATAGTTTGTGGTCATGTGATGAATGGTCATGTGATGAATAGTTCGTGGTCATGTGATGAATAGTTCATGGTCATGTGATGTATAGTTCATGATCATGTGATGAATGGTCATGTGATGAATAGTTCATGGTCATGTGATGAATAGTTCATGGTCATGTGATGAATAGTTCGTGGTCATGTGATATACTGTCTATAGTCATGTGATGTACACACAGGTGCATGGCTCATTACAGTCACAGCACAGTAATCAGACATCTGCCTGGTAACGAGCTGTGCACCTGTGTGCTGATCACATGACCATGGACTGATTTACATCCACTGACAGTAAGTAGAGTGAATGACAGAAAGCAGAGATCTAGAAAACCGTGAGGAATGTGGGTAAACTCAGGTGCTGCATAGTATATTGTGGATCCAGTAGGTGGCGCTGTCTTCTGTGGCTGTTAGCATGAAGTACCACCTGCTGTATCCACTTGAAACTAGGCAGGTTAGGGTTACATATAGGGGAGACATAGTTAGCCTCTGGAAAGTGCAGCGTCTCTGGGTGTGTTAGCTGTGATGGGCTGGCAGGCTTCCGCTCAGCTAACAATCCCAGAGATGAGGCAGCGCCACCTACTGGATCCATGACACACCCGATTTACACCACTCCATTGTAGTCTCAACCTATTATCCATTGAGAGCAAGCAGAGGTCTAGAAAACTGAGGAAGTGATATAGAAAGTATATTGGAAAATAGTATAACTTTTTATTATGCATGAAAGTAACATTTCCCTCTGTATTGCTCCGAACGTGACCAATCCCTTTAATATAAACAGTAATATTATACTTTGCATCGCATTTGTAACCTAATGGAATTGCTTTCTATTTTATGCCAAATTCATTTACTAGATTTATAAATTTTATTCTAAGTTCAGCTCCTTACTCACAAGCAATACTTATTTTTCTCATTCATCTTCTGGCTGGAAATTGCAGTGATGGTATAATAATAGTCACTATATAATGATATATAATAATGGCAATATATAATAATAGTCGCTATATAAATGCTGATCTGTCTTCTCTAGGTTGCCGTTGATGAAGAAGCAGAAGAAGACAAGGAACATACTGAGCCAGGTAACTTTCCTGGGTGCCGTTGCTCTATGTCTTGTCATTTCAAACACTTCTACCACAGGGTAGGGAATAAGTGTCAGATTGCTGGGACCACCCAAAGGTTCCCCTGAAGCCTCCCTGCGAATGAAGTTCAGGTGCTAGAATGGTGGTAAATCTTTGGAGGTCTAAGCCATCTATTTGTGTTTGTTAAGTCTATTAGTACTTACGATGTTTTGTTTTGTAGATGAGGAGGATGAAGATGAACCAGAAGTACCAGCAGGTCCACGTCCACGTCGGATGTCTGAGCTAAACATGAAAGAAAAGATAACTCCAATTCCGGAGGGCAGCGCCTTCTTTATTTTCAGCAACACCAACCCGTAATTATAAATATCCTGTATAGATGTCTTGTACTAGTACTTCTACCTATTCTGGATCTTCTCACACTGAAGCCGCTGTTCCTGGAGTAACCGGCCGACTATCTTGTGTATATGAATCTCCTGTTATGCATTATGTCAGGGGGAAAGAAGGATGGGTTATGTTGAATTTCAGCTGCTTATCCCTTTGATTTCAGGGGAGATAAGCTGCTGGCAGAGGTGTCTCATAGCACCTTATTCCCCTCCCCACCCTGCCAAGACATGCACCTTTGTCCTGGCCAAGTGCACATGTGTATGGGAGTTTGGGGAGAAATACACCCTTTTCTTTATTGGCGGAGTGGCCCTACCCTTGTTCTGTCGGCTCCTTGGTTTGTATAGAAGGTGTTACTGTCCATGCCTTGGTGGAGGATGGAGGAGCATGTGACCTCAAAGTTCACTTAGCCTCGTTCGTTGTGCCTTCACTCTTTCGGAGGGTGGTGTGCTGCTTTGCAGTAGGCCTAGTGATGTAATGGTCATATGCAACTCCAACCATTGCCATGTTATGGATGGTAATGAGGTCCATAAAAATTGGCTGAAGTTCACCTATAAAGAAAACTAGGGGAGGGGTGGGGAGCGACATATAATAAATGATAGCTTCTATTCATATACACACATAAGTGTAGTCGACATTCACACCCATTCTGGCTTGGATAATAGACAGTATGTGTAAGCACTCATTTAGATATTGGTCAGGTTCTACACAATATATTCCATACATTAAAACTAAACCATCAGGGTAAAGGCAATAAATAATTGGAACCAATAGTATTTTTTTTTTTTTTTTTACATTTTCTATGAATACATTATAAGGCATTTTATACAACATTTGTGGTTGCTGTTGCTGTCCCAGCAGTCCTGTTGTGCACCATAAAAACCTTCAGACTGAACGGTTATAGCTTTGGTCAGAGATTTTAGATACAAGTATTGTATAGATGAATTTACACATCCGTAATATTTTTTTCTATGTTTTCTATGCAGGATTCGTGTGGGCTGTCACAAGCTTATTAACCATCACATCTTCACCAACCTCATCCTCGTGTTTATCATGTTGAGCAGCGCCTCACTAGCAGCTGAAGATCCCATCCGCAGCCATTCCTTCCGGAATATAGTAAGTATGATCAGTGCTACCAGTCTAAGCATCTAACTTCTATATTAATGTGCTCCTCTAATCGAAAAATCACTTTCATTGTATCTAATAAGACATTAGATACCCCTTAGATACCCCAGAAGAGGGGTTCATTCAGATTTGCAGGCGGAATATTTGAACTATATGACAGTAACAGTATAGTGGAGGGCTCGCCAAAATGACACTGCCGAAACAAATTTGCACAGAAATTGACAAGCAGTGTGGATTGTAAATCTATAACACCTTTTTGGAGATTACCACAGTGGATTTAATTTTTTTGCAATGCAAAGGGTAAAATCCACCACAAGTCTTCAGCAAAATCCATTACAAAATCTGCAGGTAACAGAGATTCTTTATTTCTAGTTTCAGTTCGACTTACCCCAGGGGTGTGGTCGCACCTAATGGCAGCTACACTAGGTGGATAATAAACCAACATGCTACTCGGTTTATATTAGGCTGGGCTCAGATGGGGCTTTTTGGGCTGGATTTTGACGCAGAGGCTGCCTTAGAATCCAGTCCAAAAAACAGCTAGCTGCGACTGGATCCTGCTGCAGTGCATCGGCATCCAGTTGCGGCATTCTGCTCCGAATTAGGCCCAAATGAATGGGCCTAGTCGGGAGGGAGTGTTCTTGCCACGGACTCTGTGGCGGATTCTGCCGCTGAATCTGCGACATGAAAGTGCAGGTCACTTCTTTTCCGCAGTTTTGTGCTGCTCGCGGGAAAAAAAAGTGAACGCCTCCCATTGACGTCAATGGGAGGTGGGCTTTTTTAGCCGAATTCTGAGGCGGATTCCGCATCAAAATCCGGCTCAAAAAACTGTCTAAACCCAGTTAGGGAAAAAAGGAGTGGACATGCTGAATTTCAACATGCTTGATCATTTGTTTTCAAGGAATCTGTATGTAAATTACCACCATTGAATCCACGGCAGTAATTTACACGCTGAAGTCATTATTCCGAGTTTTTCTACTGCATGTGCATGAGGTGTGAAGTGCCTCAGTTATTTGCTTGTATAAACATTCAGGTGAAGAATCCATGCCTAAGAGATTCTGAATGTTTGAGCATGGCCTAATATTGGGCTGCAATGTATTTAAAGAAGTTGTTCAATGAATACAATTGGAAATACGTAAACTAAATCTGTGCTTTAGTGTATCTTTGTATTGTTATTATAGCAAACTTTTCCTTGTAGCAATGTTACAATTATGTGTTGGTAACAACACCCCCTTGTGTTAAAAATTTATATATCTGTGCATGTCATTTTTGGTGGGGCTCTGTTATTAATGCATACCCAGTAGAATACAGTACAGCTTCTGTTGTATCTTCAGTATAAGAAGCAGGGATATTGTTTAGGCTGGACATAGACTGTCCTCTGCTTCTCACAAAGAGAGAGACCAGCATGGGCAGCAGCAATTATAACAGTAAAAGGTAGATGAAGTGAGTGAAAAGCTATAACCTAAGTACATCACCACTTCCAGCTATTCTTCCCCTCATCAGGGACAGAGAGAATAGTCGTTGTTCAGTACAGAGGAGTGTGGAGTGGTGAGGTTATCTAATAGCTTTTCCCCTTACTTAGTCAGAAACAGAGAATAGTCTTATGTCCAGCCTAAATGATATCCATTGTTGAGGAAACAGCAGAAGCTGTACTGTATTCTACTGGACATGCATAGGACTAACAGAGCCTCACTAGAATGAGGTGCGAAGACCTATACAATTTTGAACACTAGGATGTGCTTATGCAAGCAGATAACTGCAATATTTCTATGAGGATTTTTTTTTATTGCAATACTTTACAAAGTCACTCTGAAATGCATATTGAGTTTAATACTTCCTTTTTAAGTGGTGGCACAGTCCCTTTAACATGTATTTAAAGGGATTGTGCTGTTATGAACACAGGATGGGGGATAAGTGTCCAATTGCTGGGTCCTGAATGTCGGGTTCCCCAGTGATCAGGAGGAAGGGGATCCAAAAGTCCCTCTAAAGCCTCCTTGTAAATGGAGATTGAATGACCAGCACTCCATTGGCTTCTGCGGGGCTGCATGGAAAGTAATATGACAGCTCCTGCAGCTTCATGGAAGTGAATGGATCGCCGGTCACATAAGTGCAGTGGTGCTTCATTTACAAGGAGACTTTAGGACTTTCAGTGTCCTGTCCTCCTGGTCACTGGGGGCACCTAGCCTTGGGCCTCCAGTGATCAGACACTTATCCACTCTCCTGTGTCCATAATGTGACAACCCCATTACTGTACATTTTACCTCCTCCGAGACACTGCTGCTGATGTACTTTGCTCACAGAGGATCCTCTAACCTGCATTGAGTTCTAGTAATCTCAGACCTACTAGGTCAGTATGAATGGTCAGCCTTAGACATAGAATTGTTCCTATCCACTGACAGCAAACAGAGCTAGAAGCATCAGATATATTCTAATTGTACAGTTCTTCATCTTTACTTACATAAGATCAGAAACTCTCTTTAAAGTAGTCATAAAAGCATTCAGAGTTTGACCTTTCACAACTCGCATACAATTTTGGAGCCTCTCTCTCCTGCCATATATTTGCAACGTGAAATCCATGTGTCCCGCACGGCACACAGCGCCAACGCTGTGCCATGTGTCATTACCACTTCATTTCGCTGGCACACTGAGCCTGCCCCTGCTGCTTAACTAAGCACTCTGCATTCTGGTTTGATTTTGTCAGAAATAGCTGCTCTGACCTTTGTCAGATCTCCATAGGCTGCAGCTCCCAGGGACACAGACATTCAGTAGTACAGTACAGCGGGAAATGGACTTTGAAAATTCCCGTAAAATGCCGTACAGAGGGATTTTATCTGACGCTAAGTATTATATTATTCTTTTTTTTTATAATTTTTTTGAAAATTAAAGGGATTGGTGGAATCCAATGAAATTCATACCCTTAGATACACCTTATAGGGGGAATTTATTGTCTGATTTCTTGAGTAAAAGTAGCAATTTGAGACATAAAAAGCTGTGATTTTTAAAGATTATTATTGTTATTTTTTTGGCGGGGGAGATTTCCACCTTTCTTGACACTTCCCCCAAAACTGAGTGGGGCTTAATAGGATGGGGCAAAACCTCCGCTGCCTGATGTTTTTACCTTAAAACAAGTGTAAATTGTAGCACAAATCTGTTTATAGCAATTGTAGATTTGCTTGCCTTGCAGTTGGACAGAAAAAAAATGACAAATTAAGATGCCATGTTCCTTAACAATACCTATCCCCTGTACTCGTCTATTTATCGTCGGTTTATAGAGGTGAATAGAGCTGTGCTCATACATGTACACTACTGTGATAGTGACTTAGAAACAGTCAGTACTTGGGTACCCTGCGTTCAAACTCCTTGTGATCAGACACTTATCCTGTCTACTATAAGAAATCGGTCACATCTTAGTCCACGCTTGAGAGAGACCAGTGCCTGCAGCATCGGTCTTGATAAATCCGCCTGTAGTGTTTTATTCAGATTATTGCAGGTTAAAATTGGAATGTGGTGAGATAGTGACACCTAGAGTTTACAGGAAGAATGGCACTCAATTCCTATTTCACCTTTAATTGAATGCAAGCGATTGAGCTACATATTTGTTTGCATTATTTTTGTTTCATTTCACTCTGTTTATTTTGTATAGTTAATTCTTTAGTTCATTTGCAGTATTTTTGAATTACTTTCAAGGATATGATAGGACTAGAATAATGTATTATTTGCTATATATATCGTTATAACAAAACCATACTTATTGTATACTCTTTACATTCAGCTGGTATGGGATCCCTGAAGAGAGGGGGGTCTAATGCTAAGGTGGCAAGAACTTGTAGAGGCCTCCCCTCTCCAGAAGGCCTGTGTTGTTAGCAAGCAAGGAAGGAGGTGGGAGATTAACCAAGTGTCATAGAAAATCGCATAAAGATTTCTGCTTGCTGTCTTTGAATGGAAACATTCTGCATAAGTTCACATCTTGTTACAATAGATAAATTCAGTCGTTCTGTGGTTCTGAGTTCTGTCATTCATTTCTTTCTTGCTCCTCACGTAAAACTATTAGACTGGTAGATTGGAAGCTAACTCAATGCTAAACAGAACTCTGGAAACCTCAGTAAAGACTGACGCTCTAGGGATCGAGCAGATCTGTGCAGGACATATATATATGCATGCAACAGCGAAGGTCAAACAATGAAGATGTCAGGGAGGTGAAACATAAAGTATATCAGATATATCGCACAATGAATGATCTTTATTTACATACAATAAAAAAGTCTGATTGGATTCTGCAGGTAAGGTAAGGGTTAATTTACATGAGTGTCATTTGTGTCCATGTGGTACCTACTCTGCAAGAGCAAAACTGCCCACTGACCCTATAATAAGAACCAGTTTGATTCATGGATCCAATTTAGATAAAATTCGGATACATGGGCATAATATGTATATGATACGGATCTGCACATGGAACTCCGTATCCCATTTTATTTCAAAACACAACATGTTGGGTTTTTTTCTGATCATGTACATCCCCTATTTTATTTGTCCCATTTTACATGACCTATCAGTCAGTCGTCCAGTGACCATGACATTGACTGAGGAATCCCTGACATTCAGATGTAACACGAAGCATGTCAGGGATGATTTAGGGACCAAGTGCACCCCTTGCTGATGAAGGATAGGCCTTCCTAGACCCTGCACCAGTTCATCCCTACCATTACGCAGCCTTCTCACTGTCCTCTTGTACCTTGCAGATTCTTGGTTACTTTGACTATGCTTTCACAGGAATCTTTACAGTTGAAATCTTCTTAAAGGTAAATGAAAGTTGAAGTTTTGCTGTTCCCAATTCTGCTTTACATAACCTATGACTCTTCTGTACCCCCAGGTGCTAGGATATGCAGATTATGTCTTCACTAGTATGTTTACATTTGAGATCGTATTGAAGGTAACCTGGTTTGTGTGAAAACCGTATTTAAATCAGTCGTAAAATACCGTTCTCGTCCATTAACACATGCAAAAGTAAAAATGTGAAATGTATCTGCACTTATTTTAGGAAATGTTGGGGATTTTCATACATATGGCGCATGGGGATGAACATGAATACATCTATATACTGTGACCTACACGTACACAAATATATACATACAATCACACACGCAAATATATAAATACACATCTTTTTTTTAAATAAACACAAAACGAAAAACAAAGAATACAAAACAAGAGCGAGACCAGGCCAGAGAAACTGCATCAGAATGCCCAAAATAAATACACTCCTCTTCTTTGATGGTTTGCTTTCATGATTAAAGGGAGTCTGTCTCCAGACCCCATCGTATCCACCCAACCCTGCAGATAGATAGGTTGGGGTCATCGTAATCAAATGGTGTTTCCCCTTGTGAATTGTCGATATGATGATTCTTGTCAATATGCAGATCAGCTGTTTGGAGCAACAAGGGTGTTACCACTTACCTTTTTGGAGCATCAGCCACACCCTCATTGTTCCAAAGTGCTCATTTGTATGTTGGCAGAACCAGTGATATCTTGGCAATGGAGGCCACGATTCACAAGGGAAAAACACTGTTAGGTTAGGGTGGCCTGAATCAATCTATGTATCTGCAGGGCTGGGATGATATGCTGGATTCTGGCGACAGATTCCCTTTAGTAGTACAGGACTGCTCTGGACAGTAGCATGTGGAAGCGTGAGAGCTGTGAACCTCTCCTCCCCAATTCCTCCATTACTGCACTGCTCTCTGTAATGCTGGCTGCCACCTGCTGGCAAGTAGTGAGATCTCCCATGTAATGTTCACCAACAGATGGCCGATAGCATTACATACAGACTGTCTACAATACAAGAGCTGGAGGTAGAGAGCCGCAGGGATGAGCCAGTAGAAGTGACTGTACAAGGGGAAGGTTTTAACCCTGTCATTCTTCTGTACACTGCCATACTACATAGATACTCAGTGTGCAGTTGTATGATACCTCCGTACCCTATGGTGCTCTTTGGTACAGATATTATCCCCTTTAGGCAGTGCAATCTGAACATGATGCAATTTGCAATGACTCCCCATAGACTTACAGTACATGGGTGCTATATTACATCTCTGTAGAACCTGGAGGCTATACAAAGGTGTAATACATGGAATATATGAACCCTTTGTGTAATGCCACCACCCATGTTTTAACATTGTCATTTTATACAGTTGTCAGATTTAAAATTTCAAAAAAAAAATCCCAAATTAAAGTGATTCACAAGGCTATTTCCATACTTAATGCATATTTGTGGCTACATCTTTGGCTACCATGGGGAGTCCCCATGTTCTAAAAGTTTGCCGGTAGAAGATCCCTTTAAACAGTACAATAACAGAATAATGACCAAAAAGTATTCCATTACTTTACTGCTGATTTAAATACGGGTTTCTGTGTGGGTTTTGTCTGAATGGAGCGCGCTCAGTCTGCACATAACAACCAAGAGACGTTTGTTTTTGGAAGCGGTGTGACTTTTTGGGGTGATACACTACATGGCTGCATCTATCTCAACAGCACAACATTCCCACCGAATCTATAGCCCAGACTAAAATACGGGGTTTTATCTTTTTATATATTATACTTGTATAGTGGTCTTTGGTGGTTTGTTACTCTGTATGTCATCTATGGATTCCTTCTTTCTACTGTTATCAGTCTATCAGTCTAGGATATTGGTGTGGAGCCCTTAGCTGGCCATACACATGCAGATGTAAGACAACTGAACCTGCCAACCCTCTAATGTGTATGGGGTCATATATCAGCCTTAATACACAGCCCGATACTTTAGATTTCAGTGGAGATAAGATAGTGCTAGAAGAGTCTAAGAGCAAAGGCTTTCTCCCATCCCACAGGAAGTAGGGACAGGGATGTGGCTCGCACCCTTAGGTTAGCGGGGGATTTCGCTGGGTAATGCTTCTGTATGTTTATAATATATTCATATCGAGGGGCGACATTTAATGTTTAAAACTATTCCATGCCACATCAGGAACTATAGGGGACTTCACCAGTGAGACCCGTCTCACATTTTGACAAGCACTGACAATACCAAAGTGATGTGAAGATTTAGCTGAGCCACAGACACGGATAAGGCACAGGAGAGACGTCCGGCTGCGCCATGTGCTGCAGCGTGTTTATTACAGGCAGTGTACAGCCAAATGTAGGGAGAAAATGTGACCGTAAATGTACAGATGTAACAGGAGATAACGTTAACACCTATATGCTACGCTATCAAAGTAGCTTGTCGCATCAGTCATGGCGATTTGTGTAGCACAGCCGCTGTAATACAAGTCAAAAAAAGGACAAGCAAAACATGCAGTATAGAGTAGCTATGCCACATGAATGTCATAGAGCAGCATTCAGGCTAGGATAACACCTGCTACTGTGTATCTTAATGTATACAGTATCTTAGACTTGTCTGACCCTTGTCTGCACCTTGTATGTCCAGTTATATGTAGATTTGTAGTTTTAAAATGGGTTTCCAGAATAACAAAACTGATGTCCTCTGCTTAGGATACTCCATCGACTGGTGTGTAGGTGCAAGTCCTGGGACCACCACCCATTAGCTTTCCTTTCATTGCTATAGCTCAGTCCCTTTCAAGTGAAAATACAAAGGGCCGCCAAACACCTTGGTCCCCTAAGTCACCTGAAGTCACAGCTATGATATTTACAGCTTATCCTATAGATAGCCCATCAGTTTTGTGGTTCTGGAGATCCCCTTTAATCTCTTGTTTCCCTTCACTATTATTACGTATACCATATTATAACAATCATTGGGAGGAGGTCTGTGGTGTCGGTTCGGTGGGACCCTGTAGCATGCATGGAGCAGCTGGTGACAGTACTGACATGGACTTTGTACACATTTTGCTTACATTTCTCTTTTCTAGCTTGATCGCATGAGCCTTACTGTTGTGTGACACGAGCTCTCATGTATTGGAGTGGCAAGGCAATGCTCTTTACACTTGCTTGAGTGTGTTATGTCTCAGCTTATTCATTTTCTGGTAATAGAAGTGAAACAGGTCAGGTCTCAAATGAAATGCCCATAGGAACAAGCCAGGTGACTACTGTTCTCCTGCAGCCTAGGCTGGGAAGATTCAAGCTGCAATCTGATTGGTTATTGTGGAAACTGCGCTACTTACGTTTTATCAGTAGTGTCCTATGTGTCATGCATGGAAGAATAGAACATGTTACAGCAAATAGTCAAAGACGTAACATTGCAGATGTAGCAGAGCAGAATTTCATATTCACTACTTTGTGCGTAAGCCTTTACATTTCTTTCCACTTTCAGATAACTCAGTAATTCTAATATAAAACCACAGTTAATTGGGTATTTCTATCAAAAATTGTGTGTCATTAGGAATGCCCTCATTTTTCAATCCCTCAAACCCGCACCAATTAGAAAATGGTGGAGTACCCTGGCAACATCACTGTCTGAAATGGGAATATCCTTTTTGGAGAAAAACCCTGCTAAATCTAAAAATCCAGCAAAATCGTGGCATTTACACTACGTGTGGCCTCAGTCTAAAAGTGGAATTTTAGTTAAACGGAAACAGTCATGTTAAATACGGCTTCTGATCTGCAGACAGCTTTTTATGGAGCAGGAAGAGCTGAGCAGATTTATATATGATTTGTGGGAAAAGATGCAGTATAACCTGTCATGTTCTCTTCTTCCTTTGCTTAGGAGTCCAATGGGCGGTCCAACATGTTGATTGACAGCAGTCACTCTATAAGACCAACCACTGATGGTTATATCGAATCTTTTACCCAAAAAACTATATATCAATCTGCTCAGCTCCTCCTCTTTTATAACATGATGCCTGCTGATCAGAAGATATGCTTAGAGTGACTGCTTCCCCATTGCACTGACAACCTGTAAGAGCAACCAAAGCTGTAGTCAGAGGGGGTTTTTTGTTAATAATGGGAATGGTCAAGCTTGTCAGACACATCTCTAGCAGTATACATGGCTGAGCGCAACAGTGGAACAGTGCACAGATTAAGGAATGCAGTAGGATTTCAGCTCTGAAGTCTGCAGGTTTACAAATGCAGTCTTGGACTATAACTGAGATGGTAACCTAGGATCAGTTTTTTTCTCTATAGTGTTCGCTTGTTTTTGAAATTCCTGTAGAAATAAATGGTCAGTTCTGACATGTTTCTGTTTACAGTGGCCATGTCGATGGGCAAACGGGGGATGGGGAACACCCACTGTGTGCTATCTCTGGCACCCTTATCTTTCACACATTTATGGTATATCTTGTGGATATGCCATTAATGTCTAGGATGATAATGCCCCATTAATAAAGATTTGCATTGCTGTACATTCAGTGGACGTTTCTCGCTGTGGAGAAGTCGGAGTGTTACATTTTCACCCTGTGGACAGCTTCACGTTGGCTATCCATGCTTTATCTGTGAATATTTATGTCCTATAACAGAGTCCACTGTCACTATATGTACTTGGCGTGTCACAAGGTTGGCGACTTGTAAGTATCTGAGAAATGGCGTATCACTGACTCTCTTCTTACCATTGTAGATGATGACATTCGGAGCATTTCTCCACAAAGGCTCTTTCTGCAGAAATTATTTTAATTTACTGGATTTATTGGTCGTTGGAGTCTCATTGGTTTCCTTTGGTATTCAGTAAGTATGTGTCCTTAAATATCGGTGTTGTTAGGGTATGTTCACACTACTAGTATTACAGTCTGTTGCTGTCAACCATCATAAGATGACAGCAGGGGACGTTAATGGTATTGGAGTAACGGGCACAGACGGAGACCCTTCTGTCTTTGTCCATTGCCAATGACTATGATGTAAAAAAACATAAAATAAACTTTGCTCCGTCACGTTTGTTTGCTTTTCTAATGAAAGAAAAAATCCTGCAACTCTCTCATAGGACGAATAGATGTGACCTTCAAATCTGACAATCCCTCTAATGTCCAGAATTATTACACATAGATATGATTGTGAAGAGCTGGACAGTTTCTGCCTCTTTATTATTATACCACTCAGCTGACACCCTGCTATAGGTGAGACTGGAGTTAACTCCAAATCTGACTGTTTAACCACTTAGATGCCATTGTCAGTAATGACTGCAGCATCTAAGCAGATAGATGGAGGGGAGCCTTTTGTCACATCACCATCAATGCAAATTCGGATACTTCTGGTCTGACATTCAGGTTTGTGGATTTGACCTATTCCAGGGACTAACAGAATGCCTACAAGAGTAACACTGACAGGCAATAATATACATCACTACAGGAGTTTTGCAGTGTAAGGACTGATGCACGCAATACAGGCCAAGGCTCTCCGGAGGGGCATCTGGTGCTCAATTCTGTTCCAATTTATATAGAGCAGGTCTTATCGTGCTCCGTGACATTGGAACAGAATAGACTGGAAGTCCCCTTAAAGTTCAATGTATCACAGAAAGTACTCGGATGTCACCCTGAGTGTAACCCAAGTGCAGCCCCCCCCTCGGATGGCACTCAGCTTTCTGTGCTTCTGCCTAGTTATCCAATGACCTAGGTATAGGGATGTAAAACTGCATAAGCAGACTGATTTGCCGTTCAGGAGTCTTGAAAAGCTCAACGACGACCCCTGCAATGATTTTCAGAAATGTACCCCATAATGTGGATACTAGTAAATATTTTATGACCGGCGCCTGCAGTAGAGAACTGTATAACATATCTTAATATTCACTGCGTGTCATTCTAGGTGATGGTTTGCCATTTGTGTTTCTACAGGTCAAGTGCTATATCTGTGGTCAAGATCCTGAGAGTACTGAGAGTGCTCCGACCCCTGCGAGCCATTAACAGGGCAAAAGGGCTAAAGGTGCTTATCACTAAAGAATGGGATGAGGGAATTAGTGACAGTAAATGAAATATTTAATATGATGTAATATATCTGTATTCTTGTTAAATTCCTCTAGCATGTTGTACAATGTGTGTTTGTCGCCATCCGAACCATTGGTAACATCATGATCGTGACTACGCTGCTACAGTTCATGTTTGCATGTATTGGCGTTCAGCTGTTTAAGGTAAGTGAACAAATACGCAAGTTGAAAAGGTTTTGGTGGCCAGGGCACAATAAGCTGGCATGGAAGGTTAGAGACTCGTACTATAGATGATGCAGAATAGTTGGGGATCCTATTACACATTTTGCATTGTGGCTCAGGAAACTTATTTCTCTGTTTCTTCTTATTCTCGTAGCTGACTACGTGTCTAATGCTTTTATACATTGACCTTTCTTCTTCTTAATCCAGGGCAAGTTTTACCGTTGTTCAGATGAAGCCAAACAGACACCAGAAGAGTGCAAGTAAGTTCTATGTTGCCTTAATTTTTAGGCTACATACACACGTTCAAGATTACATACCAAATTTGTGATGTAATACATTACCTTTTAAGTCATTGGTTTTAGAAACTCTACGCCGTGTGGATTTTCACTAGCGGAGCAGCTTGTCAATGTTCTGTTGCAGATCCAATGCTGAAGTCATCCAAATTTTTTTGACTTCAATGAACAAAATCGCACCGAAATCCTTATCAAAACCATATGTAGGTGTTTATCAACCTGCACTATATTCAACAAGGCTTGGTGCAAATTTTCCACCCAGATTTCTATGCCTATACCTGTGGATTTTAGTGTGAATTTTCTGCATCAACATCCTGATTGTGTCTGCATTGTGCAGATTTTCCACACTGTTTTCCATGCTTATTTTTGGCATTGTTACTTAGTTTATTCACCAGGTATCTAAGGGATATTTAAATGGGTTGTCTAGGAGTTTCCAAAATGAAGGTAGCTGTAGAACTTGTTTTATACTAGAAAAAAACCTGGATCCACCTGGAGCCATCATTGGTCATTGTCCTAAAATAATAAGCAAAGACATTGCCACCTTGGTTGATGTTTGTAACATAAAGCTCTGCTAGTCTTGTAGAAATATCATTCATGCATTCTCTTCTCTCATAGGGGAAAGTACATTGTGTATAAGGATGGAGATGTCAACAGCCCCTCTATCCGGGAGAGACACTGGCATAACAGTGACTTCAACTTTGATAATGTCCTGTCTGCCATGATGGCGCTCTTCACCGTTTCCACCTTTGAGGGTTGGCCAGCGTATGTATTGCACTCTCTCTGTGAAGTTGAACTTTCTTCTCTGCACATACTAAAGTAAACTTCAAGTCAGCAAATTTGTTAAAGGGTTTTCAGACTTTACAATATGGATAGCCAATCCTTAGGGTAGGCCATTAGTTTCAAATCTGTGGGTGACATTCTAATAGAAGAGGTTACAGCGGCTAGTTCAGCGCTGGAAAGCCTGGAAAATCCCTTTAACCAAATTTTCTCCACACAAAACAAAAAAGAAAGTGTAATTTACTGTGTTACGTACAAAAAGGGTTAGGATGAGTGTATTTTTTTTTTTGGGGGGGGGGAGGGTCAAGTATGCTCATTACAGTATTTCAGGAAACTTAGTAATATACAATACCCTAATTCTAGTGTTGTACCAATGCTGTGGGGGCCAGAAGTCTGCTCTTCTCCTATTGCTTCTACACTGAGTAGAGTAAGGTCTCTCATCCGACCCAGAGTCACAGTATCAGCAGAAGAGGCAGACAGACAAGACTTACATTCTTCTTCATAATTATGAGAATATAAGCATGGGGGAACTGGGGTTTGCTGGGATGTAACTTAAGGAGGCACAGAGGAGACAGTTGTACACGGGCCCTGGAGCCTTAGGGGGCCCAAAAGGCCTCTAACAATACATTATAGTTGGGCAGCCTGTTGTAGATTTTGCAATGGTATCCAAGAGTTTTATGTTACGCCTTTGGGGTGGTGTATTGCTAACTTTCTGGTATGGTGTAGCGAGTACACTGCTAGAAAATGTTATTCCCCACATAACCTAGTTAATATGAGCTTGAGGAAGAAGATGAGAGAAGAAAATGAAATGTTTTGTGGATAGAATGTTCTTCAGTCACCTAAAAATCGGTTTTAGGTAATACAATAAGGTAGCCGTGAAGGAGGGAGATGCAGCTGCAGTGTCTTTGTGTCTGTGAGACTGTTTGCTATGAGTTCTATCCACTCTGACTCAGAGTGCTTATTATAGTATGAAGAGCCCACTCAGCAGAAAGTGAAAAGAGAGAAATATCCCTCTATAATAGCCGGGGGAGGGGGGGGGGTGTGGTAAATATATTGTTTATGTATCTAGCTACACCATAAATTTATGTCTTTAAAGGGGCTCTATCATTGGTAAAAGTCATTTTTAACTAAGCACATACTTGCATAGCCTTTAGAAAGGCTATTCCACGCCTACCTTTTGTATGTAAAGTAATTTTTGAATGAGCCCGTTTTTATACATATGCTAATTATCTTCCAGCCAGCACAGGAAGTTCCTAGCAGCACTCTGCTATTCTCTCCTATGGGTTTGTGCTAACAGGAAGTAGGAAGTCATCAGCAGCAGCCTGTGCTGTCCACATACATAGGAGACAATAGCAGAGGGTGCATGATGAGACTTCCGGGGTGCACGGTGGAAGCTAATTAGCATATGTATAAAAACGGGCTCATTCAAAAACCACTGAGGCGATTTGCATACAAAAGCTAGGTGTGGAATAGCCTTTCTAAAGCCTATGCAAGTATGTGCTTAGTTAAAAATGACTTTTCCCAATGATGGAGCCCCTTTAAGCCCAGCTATCCATAAAGTTATTAAGTGTTTATCTCTGGCTTTCCTAGACTTTTGTACAAAGCCATTGACTCCAACGGAGAGAATGTTGGTCCCATCTACAACAACAGAGTGGAAATCTCCATCTTCTTCATCATCTATATCATCATTATTGCTTTCTTCATGATGAACATATTTGTGGGTTTTGTTATCGTCACATTTCAAGAGCAGGGGGAGAAGGAATACAAGAACTGTGAGCTGGATAAGAACCAGGTAAAATATTCTGAATATGGGAAGATCATTGACATCCAGAGACCAAAAAAAGTTGCAAATCTACTGCTTTTCACAGTTTAGATTTTGCTACATTGGTGTCCAGTCTGGATATCTGCTGTGAATTAGGTATTTTAATCTCCAAGCTACTACATTTTTCCTACTCTGATACATTGTAGCAAAATATTAGGACATCTATTTTGATAATGTATTTGGAGAACAAAGAATTACCTAAGGGTATGTTCACACTGCCGTTATTTAACGTCCGTTCTCTAATCTGTCACCGGATGAGAACAACGGACATTAAACGGCAGATGCAGACGGCGCCCCCTCTGTTTAGTGTCTTTCTTCTTTCATATTCAATAAAACTTTGACCTATTTCTCCCATTTAGATAAAAAATAAATAAATGAGAGAGTAGTAATTAGTTATGGAGGTTGTCTGGCGGTATAACATATTTGGGAATAGAGACAGAATGGCTTACTGAGTCTCTGTTGGTCTCTACTTCTTGGTTCCATGTTGACACAGTTTAGTTTTTTAACCCATTCTAACCCTTGTCACAATGTTAACCTGCCAGACCTCCCTTTATTTAGTAGATTTTGCTTATTTTTTCTATATTGCATCCCGACGTTCCACATACAGGACAGGAGACTTGACTGTGTTCATATCATGTGTATGATTGTAACTTCATAGTAATATTTTATGTTATTCGGAATGAAGTGCATGTTTTATATGACTTGTATAACACAATCTTACCGGTCACAAAATGCAGCGTCAGTGTGTGGAATACGCCCTGAAAGCCCGTCCTCTTAGAAGATACATCCCCAAGAACCCCTATCAGTACAAGTTTTGGTATGTCGTCAACTCCACTGGATTCGAGTACATCATGTTTGTTCTCATCATGCTGAATACACTGTGCTTGGCTATGCAGGTAAGTAACTGGAAGGCTAGCTTGTTCACCTTACAAAATGGAGGTCTGGATTCTCTCAGTTTGGCCTATATTCTGTTGATGGCACCTTAGAGAAAACTGCAGTTATTTAGGTATTTTTTATTGCCCTGCTATAATATTCCACTCACTTATTAAAGGGGTCTTCCACTTCGGCAAACCCTATTTGATGAGGGTCCTGAACAGGGGACACTCTACTATATTAGCTCTCATGAAGTACATGTGTTTTGGAAACTTTACAACCCCTTTGAGATGTATTAGTCCTGCAACACTTTGGTAACATAAGATATATACATTCTCTAAGATACGAACATTGGATAATACCAGAATCTGATATGTGACATATAGTAATATCTGATAAAATGTGACATAAAATACAGCTTCATACCTAGGCAAATACACTGTGTAGGGAGTAGCTTTGCTTAGTTTTAGCTTTATTATTAAGATAGAAATACATAGTACGTGTATGTCACCAAAATCTGCTCATTTCCAAAATGACAAAGCATCCATTTAATGTGTATGAGGTTGTCCTGATTCCACCAGATGGTGGATGAATGAAGCATTGGATATATTGAATTTTAGCATAACCAATCCCTTGGAGATAAGCTACCACCAAAGTTTTCTGTTAGTGGCTTATTCTGTCCCTCCCCAGAAAGAACACATGAGGACTTGGCTGAGCTAAGTGTGCCTATGTACAGAAGGATCAAGACAGATAGCCATTGACTGAATCTTGCTTACGGCCAACCTTAGAATACATGTACACGAACATGTGTTTTGTCAGCCATGTTTTTCACAGGTAACACACTGACCCATTATATTCTATGGCCCCATAAACACAACTGTTTATTATCATGGGCCTGAGTATGCAGCAGTGAGCCCGGGGCAAGACTCAGGACAGGTCCTATACCTGTCTATTTCGTATCCCAGGTTCACTGAGATCAGTGAATGGGTCCATGAAGGCACAGGCAGCATACAGATGTCATCCATGCACCATTCAATCACAGCACAGTCGACTACACGCATATGGTCATATGAATGTTACCTTTCAGTGTGTTTGCACTTTAGTGGATAATCTATGGGACAATTCACTCACAAGCACAACTTGAATGTTTTCCAGCATTATGGACAATCTAAAATCTTTAATGATGTCATGGATGTGATGAATATGGTCTTCACTGCTGTCTTCACTGTAGAAATGGTTCTGAAACTTATAGCTTTCAAGCCCAAGGTAAGTGATAAATAAAGTAACCTGAATTATAACGTATCAGATGAATATGGTGAATGGTGAAGGAATAGTCTGGTTAACTCCAACATTACCCGGCCGAGTTAGTTGTATATTACAGTGGCTACACTGCATTGGGCCACTTCAGTCAGGACACAGCCTAAAGCAATCTGATGACACATTTCATATATTTTGTGGATGAAGGCCCTTGAATACAAATCCATTCACACTGAAATCACTTTATTCTTCAAATAGTAGTTTTCAGTCCAGGATTCTCTTCAGTAAAGAGTCACGTAAAGTAGATTTGTCAGTATAATATGTTGCCTTTGTTAATAGCAGTATATTATATCGTAGGCTTACTAAAAATACGACACAAACATTTCTCCAGTAACCCGTGACTTAGACCATTACCTATTACATTACACGTTTGTTCAAGGATTCACATTCACTATAGAGGGGTTTTTCATAAACACAACCTAAGAGATAAGTGTCTGATCACAAAAACAGGGATCCTGTGCACCCCTCTTTATACAGAGCACCATTTGAATGTGCATACGTATTGTCACTCCATTCATCTCTATGGAACTGCTGTAGATATCTTAGAGATGTACTCAACTTCTCTTTGACAGTCCCATGAATGAGATAAATGGAGTGTCAGTACTCCTGTGTGACCGTCACTCCATTTACATGGAGTTACACAGGATTCCCATTCTTGTGATTGGTGGCCGGAATCCCAGGTATTAGACACTTATCCCCTATTCTGTGGATAGATTATGAGTTTAATGTGTTGTAAAACCCCTTCAATAATATAGTAAATCTCCACCACCACTTACTTAAAAAGGATGTGCCATCACAGACTCTCATCCCTTATGTACAGGATGGGGGATAAGAGTCAGATCACTGAAAGTCCAACCTCAACAAGTACCAGTGCAGCCCAGCTACTACTATGGCCGCACCCTGTATGGACCCCCTGACACATCCCCTAATTACTTATTTGGTCATTAATTTAAATGTTGAAAACATTTCTATAAAATTACAGCAATCTAATATACTCATAGTATCTTACTAGTCTACTGTATTAAACCTAATATACATTCAAGGTTTCACCTTAAAGGGGTTATGCCATGAGATCATTTATCTTCTCTCCATGGGATACAGGATAAATTACTGGCCAGTGGGATCTGACGGCTGAGACCCCTATCCATCCTGAGAATGGGGTGTGCTTTACCCCCGTTGTAAATGCAGCTGTACCTCCGGTGGATGCAGATGCACTGATGCTCCCTTTGACTTGTGGGAGCACCAGAGATAGCTGAAGTACAGCACTTGGCTATCTCTGGGGCTCCTATTGAAGTCAGTGGGGGGGGGGGGGGTGTATCCACCAGGGGTCTACATTCACAACTAACAAAAAAGCAAGCCCCATTCTCAGGATGAGTGGGTATGTCAGCAGTCCGATCCCATCGATCAGCAATTTATCCTCTATCCTATGGAGAGAAGATAAATATATTTCATGGCATAACCCGTTTAAGGCAAAAAAGATTCAGTAGCGTCTATTTAATTCAAGTAGCCCTTCAGAATAAGCTGACTGTGCGAGACTCACAATTTGACCCTGTATTCATATCATCTGTCAGATTTGTGTGCCCAAAAAAAAGCGTTGGCTCGTAAGTGACAAGCGAGTGCTGTGCAACCTCTGCCCAGAAGTGCATGACAACCTGAATTTGCTGTGACTTGTCCATATTACATTCCTCCTTGTCAATGGAAAATGTCAGTGCTGCCTGCAGAATCCATGTTGTTGTGTTCATTTCATCAGTATTGCTAGGAAGTGGCTGAGTGTGGGCAAAAAAAAAAGATTAAAAATTACTCATTTGATCTCATTTACCAATCTATTTTGTACAAAGCCTCTTATTCCTCTTTGTATAATGGAGACATGATCAGGTAAAAAACACATAAAAGCATCTCTCCAAGTAATGCGATCATACCTGCTAGATATTCTATAGTTATAGGGACTCTCTTCCATCTTTAGCTACAGTACTTACAGGGCGTCTGAGGTAGTCTGACATACGCCTCCTTTTTTATCATTGGTTCAGGCTCCTGTGTGTTAGGCCGGGTTCTCACGGAGTATTGTGGCTCGTCATTTGGTACGTACATGCCGCGGGATCTTTTGCGGGCCGTATATGCTCCCATTGTTTTCAATGGGAGCCGGTACCGTACACGCGGCACTATTTTGCGGCCACCGCAAAATAGTACCGCGTGTACGGTACCGGCTCCCAAAAAGGACACAGTGCTCAATTAGTGCTGCGGCTCCTTCATCGTCAAGATGTTTTGGGAACCCAAAGGATAGACTCCCACCATTAATAAAGTGATGGTGTTTTCTAGTGGGAAGATCCACACAGTCTGGTGGATATACAGAGCCTATTTTCACAGGAAGGGCAGAATGAAATCACCAGTGACAAAATCATGAACACATACACAAAATGGAGTAGCCTGTGGGGTCACTTTAAACTTGCTAGGCCTGAAGGACCCTCCTGTAATCCTAATTATTAATGGGTGTATTTAGAGGGTTGGCAATAACCTCAGTCCATTTCCTAGACAATATGGAATCCATCTGTACCTTTGTGCTTGTGTGCTTTTCCCGCAATGTGGCTTGTCATATTTCCTGAATTGTCTGTTAACCACCTCCATTTGCCCCTCTGGCCGCTGTGCGCAGGGTTATTTTAGTGATGCCTGGAACACCTTTGATTCACTCATCGTAATCGGCAGCATAGTAGACGTGGTCCTCAGTGAAGCTGATGTAAGTACACCCCACCCCGCTGCCATCACCCCATGTCTCCTACTACAGTGTCTTCTGTTTCGTGCCACCGCATGGACAAGTCACAGACATTTCTAACATTGTTTTCTGCTTCGGGTGAAGGATTTCTACTTTTTCTTTCTATCTTTATTTCCCAAACTAAGACTTTACCTTTTTAGGTCTGAGATTCACATTTCAGTACAACTTAGTCTTTTTCAATATGACACGGCTCACCACCAGACTGACAGATGAGACGTTTTTTTTAGGAGCTGGGTGACCCAGACCTATATAAAAACTTTAGCTTTGGAGTTAGAACAAAGACCTTGGACTTTTTTAGTATCATACCAGTCCAGATTGCAGTGTTTTTGGATTCACTAACCCTCAGTGCCTGATCTCCATATGTCAATGTAATGGTCACCTCCATGTTTAGTGAGTCCATCAATGCTCCTCAGACAACTTCTGATGCTTGGTTTCAGAGAACGCCTTTAGACAGTGATAACTCTTCTCTCTACTTCTTTCTCTTTTGTCTCGTCCTGTCCTCGCCTGTACTAACAGCACTATTTCACTGACGCTTGGAACACGTTTGATGCCTTAATTGTTGTCGGTAGCGTCGTAGATATTGCTATAACCGAAGTTAATGTAAGTAACTTGTGTAGCTTTATGTCGTGCCTCTGTCTTGTGGCCAATATCCAGTGGGATGTCCACCATCAGACAACTTTGTCAGACAGGCAGTGTTTGTCTTTACTGCCTTTTATGATGATGTTCATGTATATAATATCCACGTGAGCTTCTTTAGTGGGCTGTTGGCCTGGAGGACACTGCTGTCTGAAGATGATCCATCTCATGAACTATTGCTTCCGTCTGTAGCTAGTAAATGTCAGTAGTATTGCATTTTATCCTGTAGCTAAGCCTTACATTAAAGAGGAGGTGTCCTCCTGTCCTGACTATTCCATATCATTTAACAATTCTTGATCTTTTTTTCATAAAACTCTTGAGTTGTTCCGATCCTCTGTTATTTCTCCTGCAAATTTGCAAATACTTTGTCAGCTGGGTGTTACCAGTTGGGGGGGGGTGTTCCTGCGCTCTCTGACATTGTCCAATCAGAGCTGTGCAAGGACATGCCCCTTTGACAAACAGAATGATAACACCCAGTTGTCAATTTAGATTTAAATTTCTAGGAAGGATAAGAGAGGAGCAGTACAACACAGAGCTATTAGAAAATAGGCTAGAATTGTCATTTCACGAGGAATACGATTTACTTCATAGGAATGAGGACGTATTTAGCAATGGTGAGGTGATAGATCCTTTTTAAAGCCCATGTGCTAGCTTCCTATATTGGCTATGCAATAAGCTTTCATGGTAGGAATACTTTTTGCCAAGGAGGGGCTGCATGGAAGACATACAGTTATTTACGTAATAAAGGGGTTTTTTTAAAGATTTTTTCCTATGGCCCATTAATATCTGATTGGTGGGGGGCTGACACCTGGCCCCTGCACCAACTAGCTGTTCAGGACTTCCGCTATGCCCAGTACTATACAGTGTCAAGAGCCAGAAGTAGATGGCTGTGTACATTGTATAGTGGCTGAACCGTGATATTTCAGTTACGATTCTGGTAGACATTGCTGGAATCCGGTAGCCAGATGGAATAAGCCAGGCGCAGTCAGGAATATCAAAGTTGTAATCTGGGGTGCAGCTTGAAGTGTGAATGGCAAGGTGATAATTTAGTGAAAAGTAGTCACAATACTCAAGCAATGGCTGAACTGCCTCATTGGTATAAATAGGCCCAAACAGGAAACAAGATGGCTTCTGACATTAACTCTCATTCGTCCCATATGAAGCAGTACAGCCCCTATACAATGTACAGACTTATCTGCTTCTAGCGCTGTACACTTTATAATACCAGGAATGGCAGCCATCCCAAAGAGCCGATTGGTACAGGGGCGCACCTCCCCCGATCAGATATTAATGACTTATCCTAATAATAAGCCATCTAGAAAAAAAAAGACATCTTGGAAAACCAGAATACTTTGCAGTCTACCTCACTCCTTAGGACGGCTCGCTCATAGCTTCACCTTGAGGAATAATCTTTGGGTCACTAATCTTAGTTTGTGATCTGCAGGTTTTTGGCCAACTAGGTGGATTTTTGTATGTTTTCCTACATCTGTTTTCTGGATTTCTTCTGGGCTTTCCTGAAGACCTTAGCTCCATGTCATTTTGTCTTTGTTCTTGTTTGTCCACCTTCATGTTCATGTGATGACCTTGGTTTCCAGGGACATTAAAAGTGGGGACTTACAAGGAAACTCAGGGATCTAAAAAAAAATGTAACTTAGTCTACACATGGAGTAGAAGGGACAGCTGTGAACTATGTATGTACGGTGCATTCTGGTGAGAGTAATAAATCAGCGGTTACCCGCGGACACCGGTGACCCCCATAGGCTACAATGGGTCGGATGTCTGCTGTTTTTATACTGAAACCAGCGGAGAGAAAAATCCTCCATGCAGGACTTTTCTCCGTCAATTTGTGGCAGTTTCTGTATTTCTATCTGCATATTACTGTTTTGATGTCCATGTTATATTGGAAATTAAATCCTTTTATTATCCAGTTTTGTTTTTCACTCCCTGCCATCTCAAAGACATATCTTTCATTCACATAGCAGTTTAAGGGCTTATTTTTTTGTAGGAGAAGTTGTATTTTCTAATGGCATCATAAAATATTCCATATCATATATTGTAAAGCAGAAAAAATTATTTATGGGGTGGAATTGGAGAAAACTGCAATGGCAGAAATATCATACATTCAAGGGAATTTATCATAAGGAAAATATTTAAAGTCCCTTTCATTGGAGTCTGCCATGATGTAATTTCCAACAAATTTATTAAATGTTGTACGAAAACCCCATTGGAAAGTTGTGTCATATTGCGACAATAAACCGGTCGTAGGGTCACATCTGTTTCTTTCTTGGGGCCTTTCTTCCAAACAGTGCACCAGAAGCCTTATCACTTAAGCGTTTCCCATGACATACTCTCCTGCACCGCTGACTTCTTAAAGCAGGAAGTGCGCTGTTAGAGAGGCGGAGCTTACCCCTGGTCTCCAGATTGCGTTTCTGGGGGTTAATTAATGGTTTTGATGATCTTTTAAGCTTTAAAGGGATATGCCAGGACTTTAATATTGATGACCTGTGCATAGGAGAAGTAGCAGAGCGGTATGACTGTGGCTCGTATTTTACTGCAAGCGCTGCCCCACTCACTCACGCATAGCAGACATATATGTGATCTGTATACGCCACATTTATTATGATGCCTGCACCTTGAAACAGCTATCACCTTTTCTTAGACTGACTTAAGATATATCTGTCATTGTAAATTGGGCCTGTGTCTGGTAAAGTGGTTTTTGCTGAGTGGGACCCCTTGCAAGTTTTGTTATGGGACTTTGCGGGTATGAAGCCACTTTAGTCTGTTCCCTATTATTATACAAGACGACTAATTTCTTCTGCGCTTAGTTGCTCTTGTGGACTCTTCAGTCTTCTTTCAGGTAGTATGTTGTGAATATATGTGAGGACACTTACAATGTTATTGCCCCCCATTAGAGAGACTGAACCCCATAACACTTGTATCTACTCTTGTTCTATATATATAGACACTGCACCACACTATCACTTCTCTTGTTCTTCTCTTGTTTCTATCCATGTGTGCTATTTTAGGATACGGGGTCTGTACCTTCAGGTTTATATTTTTATTTATTTGGAGGGGGGTCTCATTTGTACCTAAAAGTGTGCAGATATGCTACCAGTGCAGTATATAAATGTACTCAAAAACAGAATTAAAATCTTGTTACTGTCGATGTGGTTCTGCAGATAGAATTACATGTTCACATGATACAATGAATATATATGATCTGCACCATCTGAAGAAACCGTTAGGCTAAGAGCACATGTAGTGATATAAAGCTAAAATGTGCTACGGGAAACAAAAATGCAGTGGTAAAAAAAAAAAAAAAAAACCCACAGTAAAAGTGTTAGTGTTATTCCCTGCTTTTGTGCAGAGTTTTCATTTTTGATTCTTTAGGAAGAAAATAAAATGTCTGTAAACGTTCTGATTGGTAGCTAAGCCCATGAAGCCCTTCTATTACACGTGAGGCCTTACCCTTCTACTACACGTCAGGCCTCTACTACATGTGAGGCCTTACCCTTCTACTACACGTGAGGCCTTACCCTTCTACTACACGTGAGGCCTCTACTACATGTGAGGCCTTACCCTTCTACTACACGTGAGGTCTTACCCTTCTACACGTGAGGCCTTACCCTTCTACTACACGTGAGGCCTTACCCTTCTACTACACATGAGGCCTTACCCTTCTACTACACGTGAGGCCTTACCCTTCTACTACACGTGAGGCCTTACCCTTCTACTACACGTGAGGTATTACTCTTCTACTACACGTAAGCATACCTCCCAACTTTTGAAGAACAGAAAGATGGACAAAATGTGCGGCACACACATGCAAATTTAGCTCTGCCTACTTTCATGTTGACTCTGCCCATTCTAAGTCATTTTTTATGTGCCCCCACTCAGTATAATCCTCCTACAGTCACCCGTACACTATATGTCCACACATTATAATGTTCCCTTCCAACTGCCCCACAGTATTACGTCCCTCTCCTGGTGCCCCAGTTTAAACTTGGGGAAAGTAGAGGGGACATGAAACTGGAGAAGCTGGAGGGTGACATTAAACAGTGGGAGTAGTTGGAGGGGGACAATAAATTCACGGCAGCTGAAGTGGAATATTAAACTGGGGCAGCTGGAAGGGGACATGAAACCGTAGGGATAGCTGGAGGATGACATTAAACTGGAGGCAACAAGAGATATACTGCTCCCCCTCCAGCTACTCCGACGGTTTAATGTTCCCCTCCAGTTGTCCCTTGTTCCCAGTTTAATGCCCCCCTTAATATCCCCCCACAGTTTAAGTGCCCCCCCTTCATCTACCCCTAGTTTCATGTCCCCTCTTCCATCTCTCCCCCAGGTACATGCCCCCCCTCCATCTCTGCCCATAGTTTCATGTCCCGCTTCCGTCTCTGCCCCTATTTTCATGTTCTTGTCTTGTCCCCCACTTTGTTATGTTCCCCCTCAAGGTTTAACATAAAAAACAGTGATACTCACCCTTCCCTCACTCCCCTGCCTCTCTGTATGCAGTCCAACTCATGGAGTTGTAGGCACAATGTGAATGATGTAATCACATCGCGCCTACCTCTCCAGGAGCCGTAACTCTGCGTTGAAGCAGGAGCTGACGACAGCTCTTACTTCACTCATCTGCACCACCGTCATCAAAGCTAACCAATGGCAACCACTGCCTGCAGCCTATATGATTCCCTGTGCTTGTGTGGGCTTCCTCCAGGTACTCCGGTTTCTTTCCACGCTCTAAATACATATTGTGAGCCCCAGTGTTAGTAAGTGTACAGTGCTGCACAATATGTTGCGCCTTTAATTACGTACTTTGTATCATTTCACTGATGCTCCAGTATATAGTTTCTACAATTTCTAGGATGCATGGTACACAAGCTATAAGAAATGCAAGATTGTGGATAGGAGGAGAGAAGAATAAGACGTCATTCATCTAATATCCAGTTGCACATATTCAATAAAATACTACACCCAGTCTGGAATATAATCTAACCAACTGTGTTTATTTCATCCCTAGAAATTTCTACAGGCAAGTATGTAACATGTGTGAACTATTAACTAACACCACAAAGCACCACACGCGTGTTCTAACCTCCCCGTTCAGTAACATGTCTCCCACTCCGATCCATTTATTTTAATCTTCTAGTCCACAAAGCCACGACTTATTCTATACAAAGTGGAGGCAGATGGTTTGTCACTTAGAAGAGCGGTTCTCTTAGTTCACATTTACATTGAGAAACTTTGCAAAGATCTTGATAGGTGGCAACCAAATGTAAGTCATGCAAATAGATTTTACCTTACAAATACATGTGACCATGCAAAGACAAGGCTCATGATAGCCGTTCTCTGCCCCTTCTCACTACAACCATTCTTGGTTTTTCAGTTTTCGTTTTTTACTGCCCGCCTTCCAAAAGCCATTTCTTTTTTTATTTTTCTGTTGAGCTCTTATAAGGGCTCTTTTTGCAAAACAAATTTTACGTAATTGTACTATGTAATATTCCATGTACTGGGAAGCTGCAAGAAAATTCCAAATGAGGTGAAATTAGAGAAAAACTACATTTGCACGACTTTTTTAGGGTCCATTCACACTGAGTTCTTGGCACTGATTTTGAATCCACGTGGGAAAAACGCCTCCCCATAGAGTTCTATGGGTTCCGCTCAATTTATTTTTCCACTCGTGGAATTTTTCCTCTAGCGGAAAAAAAAGCTTCCTTCAGGCAGATTCTGCCTGCAAAAGCCAACGCAGTCAATGGGAGGTGGAACATCCACGTTGCGGATTTGGCAAAAACCGAGCGGAAAAACCACTAGTGTTTTTTTTTTTTTCAAGGTCCATACACTGAGCTGGAGGAACAAAAACCAAACAATCAAAAAACCATTTCCTAATTCCTGAAGCGGTTTTTTCCTCACCAAAATCCTCGCCAAAAAACACTTTGTGAATGGAACCTTGTGGCAAGTTCACACGTGAGTTTTTTGGACTGGAATTTGACATGGAGGCCGCCTGAGAGTCCGGTCCAAAAAATGGCTAGCCGCGACTGAATGCTGTTGCAGTGCACCAGCATCTAGTCGCGGCATTCCGCTCTGGATTAGGCCCAAATGAATGGGCCTAGTCGGTAGGGAGGTGACACGCAGCTGAATCAGCCACAGAATCCGCCTGAAGAAAGGGCAGGTCACTTCTTTCTTCCGCGAGCGGGAATAAACAAATGACCGGCTCCCTTCGATTTCAATGGGAGGTGGTTTTTTGAGCCGGATTCTGACGCGGATTCCACTTCAAAATCCCATCCAAAAAACCCCGTCTGAACCCGGCCTTATGGGTTTTCTTTTTACAGCACTCACTCAGGAATACCAAATTTATATAGTTTTTGTTATGTTTTGACACCATAAAAAAATCCAAAACTTTGAATAGAAAAAATTTTGGAGTCACCATAATAAAAGTAAAGAAAAAATAGTTCAGGCATTTTTGGTCACCGGGATAAATAATGTGTTTTAGTTCTTACTTATTTTAATATCTGATCTGGGGAAGGGGGTGATTGGAACTTTTAATTTTAATATGTTTTTTGAGACCCCCAGGGGGTATGATCTGTAATACCATACACTACAATGCTAATGCATTGCAGTATATTGCACACTGTATAGAGTTCTATTACATTGATGACAAGCCTGGGAGGTTTTAATAGGCTCCTGGCTGTCATAGTAATGTAACCAACATTGCGCTTCACTGAGGCATCTGCAGGGTTAATGCCTGCAAACAGTGCGGGCTCGGATCATAGACATTGCTCCAGGTCTCCGCTGTATAATACATATTTAATAATATGTCAGGAAAGGCTTTATTCCACCAATACCAGTACAGTTTAAATATTTCTCAAGCCACGACCATTCCTGAGCAATCTATACAGTTAGTTTTGGTTCTTGATATGCTAATTGGTTTCTGTACTGTCAAATGGGCGGTGTCAGGCAAGAGCAGGAAGTAAGATGTGACACTGTCCAATCAGAAGATAGGTGATAAATGTCTAATTGATTGGACACCCTCCAGTCTTTAGAACAAGGTTTCTGAGTCGGTAGATGCTAGAATGGCATGGGTAAAATCAGAGGCTGCCTGATATGCTGTAGAACCAGTAGGTGGCGCTGCCTCCTGCCAGCTGCTGTATCCACGTCATACCAGACAGGTTAGGGCTGCATATAGAGGAGGCATAGCTAGATACTATTTCAACAATGCAATACCTGAAAATGCGGAGGCTATGGGTGTGTTATCTGCGATGGGCTGGCAGGCAGAGTACTCCAGGCAATATTGCTATCCCTTCGAAAGCCTAGGCAGTGCCACCTACTGAATCCATGATCCACCTGATTTAAAGCACTCCGTTCTAGATTCAGCTATCCTGAGCCGCCTGTTTCTCTACAACGTACAACCGTAGTGAGGAGAAGTTTACATGGAGCAGTGGTCCGAGGATGTATCTGCCTTTCTCCATCTGCCCTAGACTTTGCAATGAGTAGCAGGGTGCAGGCTCCACCGTCTGTGCTCAAGGTCTTCCTTAGGCTGCATTCACACGGAGTAAACGCTGGCGTTTTTTGTGTGTTTTTTGCACATAGCGCCGCGTTTACGTCGCGTTAACGCCGCGTTAACGCCGCGCTATTTAGCGGTGGCGTTGCCCGGCGTTAACGCGGCGTATACGCGGCGTTAACGCGGCGCTATGTGCAAAAAACACACAAAAAACGCCAGCGTTTACTCCGTGTGAATGCAGCCTTACAGTTCTTCTGAATTGAACCAGACCCAATAATGGCCTTTTTTTAAAAAAAAAATCCAACATGGCTGCCTCTACTTTGTATTAGTTTGGAGTATAACTTCTATTTTTCACGTTTGGCTTTTCACGTAGTCTATATATCCCACTAACAAGTGAATGCAGAATATGCTGTCGCACAACACAATCTGCATTTCTTACATTGCATACTATAGCATGCCACTTATACGTTATCCTATAGATCTGGAACATATGTATGACTGGTTACATGGTGTTTATATAACATATGGGAGCTGAAGCCGTCTTCTCTCAAGTTTGCAGTCTCAGATATAGAAATGAAAATATGAAATCTAGAATATGCAGCTGATGTATGGCGATGGCCATAGCGTAGGGGTAATCCAGACTGAAAATGTATGACCTATTCACCTGGTCTGACTGCTGGGGCTGTAACCGATTGTCACAGAAGACCATGGCTAGCGGGAGATTGAATAGGACTATGGTCAAGTAAGTGTTTCAGTGTGTTGGGGCCCACATAGCAAGCAGCAGCAAAAAAGAGCTGCGGGGAAAACTGCGGCAGCAATGCATTGCGGTTTTTCCAGCAGCGCTTTTCACAGAAAGTCTGTAGAGGTTACTTCTGTGGACTTTCTGCTTCCTCTAGACCTATAGGGAAACCGCCAGCATTTCCTTAGGTATAATTGACATGCTGCGATTTCCAAAATTGGAACGGTGTTACAAATCGCAGTAGGTCCTATGCACGTATTTTTCTGCAAGTTGTTGATAGGATTCGCTAGAATCCCATCCAGCTTGCAGTGACTCTAAAACACTTTTTTTTTCGCTGTGGCCAAAGCACGGTATTTACACCACGTGGGGCCCCGGCCTTAAAGATGGCTTCCAGGCTTATTATATGATAAGCTCTCTTTAGGATAAGTCATCAGCAGTGGTCCAATACCCAGGCCCCCCCACCAATCAGCAGGCACAGCACCATACATTGTACAGTGGCTGTATTTAGTATTGCAGCTCAGTCCCATTCACATGGATAGGACTGAGCTGTGAACAGGCCTCGTGAGTGATGGACAAGACATAACCTGACTTGTGAGGTGGAACCAGCGTCTCAAAGCTGTCACTTCAAACAGCTTATCCATGGGGTTCGGGGGTCCTGTTGATCTTCAATATGTGATCTATTATAAAGGATAG
Organism: Leptodactylus fuscus; assembly: GCF_031893055.1. Classification (NCBI taxonomy): domain Eukaryota; kingdom Metazoa; phylum Chordata; class Amphibia; order Anura; family Leptodactylidae; genus Leptodactylus; species Leptodactylus fuscus. Next base: position 31,679,610 of record NC_134273.1, read on the forward strand.
GACATCAATTAATAAACTTAGAATCCCCCTTTAAGCCTTTATTCAGCAAGGGTAATAATTTAGAAAGTATTACACAATTGGCTTCCTTTTTCCATTGTGCTCCATTGTTGCTTTGCATCAGTAATCCTTCATTTCCTAGATTTTTTTTATACGTATATTATGCAAAATATATGACATAAGTGTGTTTCCTAGGTTACCTCGTAATAGAATATGACATATAATAGGACCTTTCCGGCTGGGGTCATGACCTCTTCCTTTGGCGCCACACGACGCCGCCTTCTGCAATCTGTCCTTCTAATAGCTGCATAGTACAGATGACTTCTATTGGATTTGTTTTAATGTATAGAAGTAGATGCAATTATAATCGTCAATTAGATGTGACCTATAGGTAGGGAGAATGCATCTACTTATTAATTTAGTATTAAGAAATAGACGTATTTTACATATTAAACCAAGATGGACACATCGGCCATATGTATGTCTGCACACACCCTCATGTTACTATGACTATAAAGAATATATGTGTTGGATGGTCAGAAAGACCTCATAGGACTGTTATTCTCCCCCTGCATCCAGTACAAGGGCATGATATAAAATAGCCAAAACCTTGAGATGCTGTGCAGGTAGGGTGAAGGTGCAAGAGGTGCAGCCATGTCCTGATGCATAAGGGGACCAGAAGTCTCTCTGCCACATAAGTAGACACAAGATTATACATGGCATATGGTAGAAAAGGGGGCCTGGACATCAGGGTTGAAGAGACGCAGCAGCACATTGGGTGGTACAGGTGCTCACGTCGTCCAACAAGTATAGTGTGTGAATCCTATTGATTAGAATAGGACTTGAGCACAGTATTCACTGGGTGTCCTCTGGTTGCATTGGCCAATAGACAATGGATGCAGGGACATTTTTTGTTATGACCCTGTATGAACGGCAAATTTTAATTACAATAACAATGGTTAAAGGGGATGTACGTGCAGGAATAAAGCTTAGCAGTACATTCCCCGCACTGGTTAAACTTTGTTACTAACATACACCCGTTCTTCTGGAACCCCAGAGGGCAGCAGGGGAGACAGAAACTCTTGTTCCGTCTTATCTGCAGCTGCTCTGACTCTCACGGACGTCACCTACTCCCCTCTGCTCAGGAAGCAGGACCATTCAGTAGAGTGGAGTCTGTCATGGGACCGAGTTGGAGCATCAGCAAGGTAGGCAATGGAGTGGGAGTTCTGGCCTCCCCAGCTGCCCTCTGCAAAAGCAATAATGGGGCTTGGCGGGGTATATTAGTAGTAAAGTTTATCCAGTGGAGGGAATACACTAGTAAGTCTTATTACTCCCCAGATGAACCCTTTAAAGTGCGCTCCAACTTCACTGGCCACAGTGCTAGACTCAGGATCCTGAAATAAGAGCAGAAATTGAATTAGGACCAGTCACCGTGGAAGATAATACTACAGAATAGGATGTAACAAAAATCAGCATGGTCCTTCATCCTGGGGTTGCTCTACTATCCTAAGGCAGGAGAACTTGTTTTTTTTATGTTGTGTTGTTTGTACAGCTGGGAAACCTAACACAGGTTCACACTTTTAGGCTAAAGCTTCACGTAGACGAAAAGTCACCTGTAAAGTGAATGAGATTCTGGTTAATCCCATCCACACATTGCAGAAAAAAAATCCACTGCGTTTCGCTGCATGGGGATTTGGCCTTAATGAGTTGGGGCATCAACCAGTTTGATACGAAGTCTTCTTCTCAATGGTCTTCTTAGGAGACAGACCCTGCTGGTGTGATTGAAAAACCAGGATTTTCCCAATTATTGCTTGTCTGCAGTTGGGCCATGGGCCATATTCATTCTAAGGAAAGCAAGAGTGGCAAAATCTTGAATTGAAGTCCAAATTGGTTAAATAATTGAGCAAATTATGTAGATTAGATTTAGACTGAAAAAATGTTCATGCTTGCTCCAACATCAGCTAGGAGACAAATGGGTTAAGTAAAATTGGTTAAAAAAAACATAGACACATCCATTTTGTAGCCTACGATCCAGGGGAAATATTGGGGTAGATTTATTAAGATGGATGTTTTGTACACCAGTCTTAAGGTCGTAGGGCACAGCTCCTTTATGAAGAGTGTCGTCATATTTCAGGTGCACTCGCATGCTCCAGAATGGAGATCTACACCTGTTATAGTGAGTTACAACTCACACCCAAATATTATATCAGTGAACTATAAGAAATATGTTGGGACGAGGCGTCCCCATGCCCACCCCACCTACATTCGCACAATGGGACTGGCAAGTCGCAGGTTTGGCGCAAGAAAGGGCTGTGAACCAAATATGTACCACAATATCCCTCTATGCTAAAACTGGTGTAGGTTAAGGCCCCATGTAGCAAAAAAACGTGGAAACACATCATGTCTTTTTTTTCTATTGTTTTCTTCTGGGGAGGGATTGATACCTTCCCCCTACTATGTAACACGATGGATTCACACCACTCAGCTCACTCCAATGTGGAGAGATAAGTAAACTTCCAATTCTTTACCAACTTGGACTCCCATTGCCGATATTACTAAAATGGGTAGCGCAAGTCCTGCGATCTCGTAAGCTTCTAATAAAGGGGTGATCCAGTTGAGATGTCAGGACCCTCATTCTGATTTTACTACGTGGTGTCTTGGTGTCAATCACACGACCTTAGCACTCTGCATGTTCTTAGAGATGAATGTGCCGCTACATACTGTCCTATGAGGAGCTCTGCCAGTTTTTTATTATGTCCATAGTAGCCTTAGTTATTTTGTACACTTATTTATTCCATCGATAACAGGATAAGTTTCCATCAACATAATCTTCAAAAACAGAACATCTTCACTTTTATCTTAATAATACTTCTAATTTTTTCAAAGCCACCAGAAATTGACCCAACCGGGCCACCTACGGTAAGAATAGGAAACCGCAAGGATGCCATGTAACAATTGCTTACTAAATTTTGTCGTTTTCTTTTTAACTTTCATATACTGCGGATTTCCTTGTCATGTTTTTTTAACTTCTGCTTTTTTTTCTTCATGCATCTTGTTTACTTTCTGAGTCCCCTTTGAATGTGAACTTGCATCTGAAATGTTGACCTTTTTCGAAAAAAAATTTAAAACAAGTTATAACCTGTTATACTTGGTCAATGAAACATTTGCATGTGGCATGAGCTGGAGAGACATGGCATGTATTGTACAGTATTTGTTTATATGAGATTTAAGGGTTTGCGGTGTGATCGGTTCTTCCATTGGGATTGGTGGAAAGTGAGATCTCTAGAGTTAGCTACTAAAGACACGTCCTCTCATAGATCCAGTTTGCCTCTATGTATAATAAGTCCAAAGGTGCAAATTCGAAAACAGTTTCAAAAAGTTTTAATTAACTGGTACCCTGCACACAAATTCGGTAGCTTGCCCTAAGAGTGGTCCATACTATAAGCCAACTCCATTACGTAATTTGTTTTTTCTATGGAAGATTTTTTGGGTTTTCATTAACTAACGGGATACAAAAAGGACATTGTGGCCAGTATATACTGCCAATAGAGAAGTTCTTGCCCACTTGTATACTGCCACATGTTCTAAATTTGACTACTTATGTAGGATATGGCTACACGACCACTTTGGTCACGTTTCACGTGTCACATGTCACAATGATTACTTCTATTTCGTTGCAACTTTAATTCACTTTTTTTTTCTAAGTGGTAAAATTTTGGTAAATTGGGACTCTGAAACGTCACAGATCGCCTAGTAAAGCTGCAATGAGTTGAAACTTTGACTCACTCAAAAATCGCAAACAAATATTTTTCTATGGATGCTTCTGTGACACAACCAAAGTTGCCACGTAGCCTTAGTCTAAATTTTCTGTGGTGCCCATTTGGTGATATTTTGGCACAGTTTTTCCAGTTAGAAAAATGCTTTTGACAAAATTGCAGTGTAGGTCAGAATGTAGTGGCATAAGAGCCTTGTATATGCCTCAGTTGAATGGGTACAAACCCAGGGGACAGCCTCGGTGGACTGCGTATTTGTTGAATTTCTCCAGGTTGCAATATCTTAAGTAACTTGCACTACAGCACCATGAACATTTTGTGGAGCTGATTGTAAAATAATGGACAGTGCTGTACAGGCCAAACATTAAGGCCTCCTGCACGCGACCATCTACAGTGTATGGCCCATATATTGAAATGAATGGACAGAGCCACAGATATGGACAGGTATAGGACCTGCTCCATCTTTTGCTGCTCATCACTACGGCCCATACACACTTCCGTGAAAACTACGGCTGTGTGTATGGGCCCATAGACATAAATATGACCGTACTTTGATCCGATATTGTGAATCTTCAATTGCGGATCACGTACGGTTGTGGGCAGGAGTCCTGAAGCAGACCAAGTACAGATGTGCTTCACGAGTTGTAGTTTCTTTCTAATATCCATAGAACATAATTTTCTGTGGCCAACATTGGTTTTCCAATGGCAATAAGGCACCTTCCTATACCCATACATGGAAACTACAACCTGGCTTATAGCTGATGTAGGTTTCCCAGCTACAAATTACCCTGGAATACATTGGCCCAATAATTGGCCATATCTGCTCATGGGTACTCCCCCTATCACTGGTTTCCAGCAATTTTTTCAATACACTTGAGATGGTTTCCATCTACCCTTTTTGGCCCAAGCCCAATAGGAACTTCTGCTCATGAGACCTTGCTGCCTCCACATCCAGTGTGCTTTATCTTCTTCCTACTGGCACAATTTTTAATTTTTTTTTAATATTCATTGTTTTTGATTTTTTTTTTTTAAAGCCAATGCCAACTGAGCAAGGCCCCACTGGGGACCCAGCGGTAAGATGAGTGGTCCCAGAATGGTTTGACCTCTATTTCTCTTCACTTCACTCTCTCATTTCCTGCTGGCTTGCCTTCTCTGAAGGTCTTGAAGTGGGTCTTATGGCATTCATTCCATCCAGCTGAGATGTGCATGTGTGTGCTCCCGCAGCTGGAATCTAAGTTTGTCTTAGCATGCAGCTTTAGTGTAGCATATAGCAGGTGCCTCTGTGAGCGCCATGCCTACTAAAATATTACGCTGTGCTTTAATGAATGGAAAGGCTCGATAAAGTGTTAGACATTCTTTACCACTCCATTTGCTGCAGAACTATAACTCCCATCTGGTTGGGTTTGTGGTTCTGTTAGTGCTGTTGAAGGGTTGTCTACTCTAGATTTACTACAACTGCTTGGCATTATTACTGTGTGCCACCACCTCCTGTCTGTCTTGTGGACCGATATCTGCTCCCCATGCCCGTGACTTGATATACCCAATGCCTTACAGAGCTCAGAAGACAGCGCCCGAATCTCAATCACTTTCTTCCGACTCTTCAGAGTCATGCGACTTGTGAAACTTCTAAGCAGGGGTGAAGGGATCCGGACACTACTGTGGACATTTATAAAGTCCTTTCAGGTATGTAGTACCTATTTATCCAGGTTTCATTCTGAGACGAGGATAGACTAGACCCATTATACATACACATAGAGGCCAGTTTACGATGACCATGGGAACGCTTTATGCTAAATGGTTAGTATTCAGTTATTACTGATGTCAGATCACTGTAAAGTATAAGGTGGTGTTATTAAAGGGATTAGGTAACTAATGTGATCATTCATAAGCAAATTGTTGTCCGGTGAATTGTTGCAGTGGAATGAATCCTGGGCTCCAGATCATATGGCCATAATATAAACCTTACAATTTCCTTTACACTTCCTGTCACAATATAAAGGATTTCCAACAGAGAAATAAATGTTGGTGTAATATTTTGACAATCTTTTCTTATAGGCTTTACCTTATGTCGCCCTCCTTATCGCCATGCTGTTTTTCATCTATGCTGTGATCGGCATGCAGGTAATGCTCTTTGTATATTGGTGTAAAAGATTATAAAATCATAATGGTGGCCAACGATAAGAAGTTCCGCACATATAAATATAGCACACCTACCAGTAGCTACAATGGCCTAGATTTACTAATCCAGTCTAATAGAGATGAGCGAACAGTGTTCTATCGAACACATGTTCGATCGGATATCAGGGTGTTCGCCATGTTCGAATCGAATCGAACACCGCGTGGTAAAGTGCGCCAAAATTCGATTCCCCTCCCACCTTCCCTGGCGCCTTTTTTGCACCAATAACAGCGCAGGGGAGGTGGGACAGGAACTACGACACCGGGGGCATTGAAAAAAATTGGAAAAAGTCATTGGCTGCCGAAATCAGGTGACCTCCATTTTAGACGAATAGTGGATTTCAAATCCGGGTCATATGAGAATGTGAACTTTGTGACTATGAGACAGGGATAGCTGTACAGGCAGGGATAGCTAGGGATAACCTTTATTTAGGGGGGAATGTTATTAAAAATAACTTTTTGGGGCTCTATCGGGTGTGTAATTGTGATTTTTGTGAGATAAACTTTTTCCCATAGGGATGCATTGGCCAGCGCTGATTGGCCGAATTCCGTACTCTGGCCAATCAGTGCTGGCCAATGCATTCTATTAGCTTGATGAAGCAGAGTGTGCACAAGGGTTCAAGCGCACCCTCGGCTCTGATGTAGGAGAGCCGAGGGTGCACTTGAACCCTTGTGCACCCTCAGCTCTGCTACATCAGAGCCGAGGGTGCGCTTGAACCCTTGTGCACACTCTGCTTCATCAAGCTAATAGAATGCATTGGCCAGCGCTGATTGGCCAATGTATTCTATTAGCCTGATGAAGTAGAGCTGAATGTGTGTGCTAAGCACACACATTCAGCTCTACTTCATCGGGCTAATAGAATGCATTGGCCAGCGCTGATTGGCCAGAGTACGGAACTCGACCAATCAGCGCTGGCTCTGCTGGAGGAGGCGGAGTCTAAGATCGCTCCACACCAGTCTCCATTCAGGTCCGACCTTAGACTCCGCCTCCTCCGGCAGAGCCAGCGCTGATTGGCCGAAGGCTGGCCAATGCATTCCTATGCGAATGCAGAGACTTAGCAGTGCTGAGTCAGTTTTGCTCAACTACACATCTGATGCACACTCGGCACTGCTACATCAGATGTAGCAATCTGATGTAGCAGAGCCGAGGGTGCACTAGAACCCCTGTGCAAACTCAGTTCACGCTAATAGAATGCATTGGCCAGCGCTGATTGGCCAATGCATTCTATTAGCCCGATGAAGTAGAGCTGAATGTGTGTGTTAAGCACACACATTCAGCACTGCTTCATCACGCCAATACAATGCATTAGCCAGTGCTGATTGGCCAGAGTACGGAATTCGGCCAATCAGCGCTGGCTCTGCTGGAGGAGGCGGAGTCTAAGGTCGGACCTGAATGGAGACTGGTGTGGAGCGATCTTAGACTCCGCCTCCTCCAGCAGAGCCAGCGCTGATTGGCCGAATTCCGTACTCTGGCCAATCAGCGCTGGCCAATGCATTCTATTAGCCCGATGAAGTAGAGCTGAATGTGTGTGCTAAGCACACACATTCAGCACTGCTTCATCACGCCAATACAATGCATTAGCCAGTGCTGATTGGCCAGAGTACGGAATTCGGCCAATCAGCGCTGGCCAATGCATTCTATTAGCCCGATGAAGTAGAGCTGAATGTGTGTGCTAAGCACACACATTCAGCATTGCTTCATCACGCCAATACAATGCATTAGCCAGTGCTGATTGGCCGAATTCCGTACTCTGGCCAATCAGCGCTGGCTCTGCTGGAGGAGGCGGAGTCTAAGGTCGGACCTGAATGGAGACTGGTGTGGAGCGATCTTAGACTCCGCCTCCTCCAGCAGAGCCAGCGCTGATTGGCCGAATTCCGTACTCTGGCCAATCAGCGCTGGCCAATGCATTCTATTAGCCCGATGAAGTAGAGCTGAATGTGTGTGCTAAGCACACACATTCAGCACTGCTTCATCACGCCAATACAATGCATTAGCCAGTGCTGATTGGCCAGAGTACGGAATTCGGCCAATCAGCGCTGGCTCTGCTGGAGGAGGCGGAGTCTAAGGTCGGACCTGAATGGAGACTGGTGTGGAGCGATCTTAGACTCCGCCTCCTCCAGCAGAGCCAGCGCTGATTGGCCGAATTCCGTACTCTGGCCAATCAGCACTGGCTAATGCATTGTATTGGCGTGATGAAGCAGTGCTGAATGTGTGTGCTTAGCACACACATTCAGCTCTACTTCATCGGGCTAATAGAATGCATTGGCCAGCGCTGATTGGCCGAATTCCGTACTCTGGCCAATCAGCACTGGCTAATGCATTGTATTGGCGTGATGAAGCAGTGCTGAATGAGTGTGCTTAGCACACACATTCAGCTCTACTTCATCGGGCTAATAGAATGCATTGGCCAATCAGCGCTGGCCAATGCATTCTATTAGCGTGAACTGAGTTTGCACAGGGGTTCTAGTGCACCTTCGGCTCTGCTGCATCAGATTGCTACATCTGATGTAGCAGTGCCGAGTGTGCATCAGATGTGTAGTTGAGCAAAACTGACTCAGCACTGCTAAGTCTCTGCATTCGCATAGGAATGCATTGGCCAGCCTTCGGCCAATCAGCGCTGGCTCTGCCGGAGGAGGCGGAGTCTAAGGTCGGACCTGAATGGAGACTGGTGTGGAGCGATCTTAGACTCCGCCTCCTCCAGCAGAGCCAGCGCTGATTGGTCGAGTTCCGTACTCTGGCCAATCAGCACTGGCCAATGCATTTCTATGGGGAAAAGTTAGCTTGCGAAAATCACAAACTGACAGGGATTTCCATGAAATAAAGTGACTTTTATGCCCCCAGACATGCTTCCCCTGCTGTCCCAGTGTCATTCCAGGGTGTTGGTATCATTTCCTGGGGTGTCATAGTGGACTTGGTGACCCTCCAGACACGAATTTGGGTTTCCCCCTTAACGAGTTTATGTTCCCCATAGACTATAATGGGGTTCGAAACCCATTCGAACACTCGAACAGTGAGCGGCTGTTCGAATCGAATTTCGAACCTCGAACATTTTAGTGTTCGCTCATCTCTACAGTCTAATAGTCAGACTAGTCAATCTTTATCATAGATTTATCACAGTGACTGATGCTGGATGATACATTTTGTGCATCTTTAGACTGTCTACGTAAAGTTTATACCATCATGACTTTACTTTGGGCCAAAATATCATCACTAAAGTTCACTAAGCCACACCCCTTTCCTTCAAGCCACACCCTTTCTTTGTCTGCCATGCACCTTCGTGGAAAGGTAAAAAAAACAATAATTGTTTCTAAAACCATAAATTTGGTGCAAGTTATGTGTGCCTTTCCCAATGGGAAGTAGGTAGGAGTGGTTTTTTTCCTCTGTTTTTTTTCAGCTACAGGGGAAAAAAAGCGATATGAGCAATGGCGTAACTACCGTCATAGCAGCAGAGGCAGCTGCCACAGGGCCTGGGACATTGGGGGCCCGGTGACAGCCGCTACCGCTGCTATCATTATACTCGGGGGTCTTTTCGGACCCCCGAGTATAATGATTGGCGGACCGGGAGAGGTAAGAAACATAAAAAACATGTTACTTACCTCTCCACAATCCTGCCAGGCCTCCTTCCTGACGTCTCTGACGTCACATGAGCCCGGCCTGCGTCCCAGGTCGTGTGAAGTCTGACGTCATTGAACAAGGACAGCAGCGCAGAAGGCAGCCGAGAAGACCGCATAGGAGCCAGGGGACAGGTAAGTAACAGTAGTTTTTAATGTTTTTATTCCCCCAGGTCTCGATTATTATACTCTGGGGTCTGAAAAGACCCCAGAGTATAATAATTGTTTATGGGTGTCCACAGTGGGACATAGTACTGTGTGCAGGGGCCACTATGGGGGATAATACTGTGTGCAGGGGCCACTAAGGGACATAATACTGTGTTAAGGGGCTACTATGGGGCATAATAGAACGTGCAGAAATGTGTAGGATGGGGGTCATGTCAAAAGTTCGCCACCGGGCCCCGCCATTCCTAGTTACGCCGCTGGATATGAGCTTCCTTCAGATGGATTCTGCCTTGAAAAATCCTTAAAATTAATGGGAGGCGGAAAAATCACGCCCCATTGTGTGGAAAAAAATTAGTAAAATACCATTACGTAATTCCTGTAGAAGATTTTTTTAAGCCTGCAAAACCTCCATGTGAACATACCCTAAGGCTGAGGATCCGTATGGCAGAAAAGCAGCTTTTTTTGGTGCAGATTTTGCTTTTGTTTTTTTGAGCCAAAGCTAAGAATGGCCACAAAAGGAATGAGAAATATATAGGAAGCTCTTACACTTCAACCCACTCCTGACTTTGATTCAAAAAAATCGCAGCATAATCTGCCTTAAGCCATTCTATGATTCCACACACTCATTAGACTAATAACCGACTACACAAGAAGGCCCCATCATTGCTGCCTCATTACTTACAATGACCCATTCCATGTGTCTGGGTGTCTCATTCCTTCTGAGGAGACCACTAGACCCCTAATTACGGCTTTCAGTTTAATTGAGGCGACTGCTTGGTAAATTGAGTTACGTGTTCCTGGTGGGTGGTAATTATTACATGTCTTACTCTGCTGTATCGTTTCTTTATACTTTGTGTCTCCTGTATCTTCCCACCCCGTGATGCACAGTAATATATTTAGATGGCCTCATTGACGCATGACCAGGTGAAGCTGCAGAATGCCAAATTTTTCATGATTACAATTATTCCAGAAAATTGTTAAGTGATCTGGTAGAATTGCACAATATATAAGATTTTATTTAAAAAACTGATGAAATGATTAATTATTTTTATTCTATTATAGATTTATCAATATTGTATCATTGTATCATTGTATAATTAATATTGTATAATATTGTATTGTATAATATTGTATAATTATTTTCATAGGAATCAATTACTGGCCTATTACTAAATTACTAACTGTGCCTGACCATGACTGTAAGGGGGCATTCACACACAGTAACGCGGCGCTGATTCTGCCAGGATAACTCACGTAAGAATCAGCGCTGCAAAACAGAATCCCATTGACTTCAATAGGTTCCGTTTAACGCGCGTAACACATTGAAATCAATGGGAGGCTTTTTAACCCATTGATTTCAATGCGTTACGTGCGTTAAACTTAACCGATTGACGTCAATGGGATTCTGTTTTGCAGCGCTGATTCTTACGTTAGGTTTCGTTCCAGACTCAACGCCGCGTTACTCCATGTGAATGTCCCCTAAGAAGGTGTCAGAGCAGAAGTTGGAGTCAGGCTTTGTAAAGTAGTCTCAGTGTTGGTGCTTTGGCCTTGTGACTCCAAAGCCTTGAATAATACTGTCACGCAATGCCTCAGTAATACCCCTATGCAGTATTCAAATAATACTACAATGATGTGCCAACATAACACTGCCTCATATTTCCTACACAATTATTAACCAAATAACATCACCATACAGTACCTACATAATGAAGGGTGAATAGCAAAGTCCCAGCTAGCTTATTGGTTCAGTGCTTCACTCATCGTTTCGTCTTGGGATTGCAGTCCTTGTGGCTTCCTAAAAAATAGGGATCTTGCGCAAAGCTCCCTATATACTATAGAATTTTCATACGTGCAATGATTGGCTTTTATCCCTGGTGCAACACGCGTCGGGCCTTACAATTGTATAGCTGGTATGGCATTGTGTCTACATCTGTATTGTCATATGTACATTCGCTTATTTCTTCCCCTCCACCTGTGGTAAATGATTATAGTGTGTAGGCAATATGCCCTTACTTTGATGGTAACACTCAGGTTTTGTGCAGGAATTTTAGCATGTTGGTTATGTCTCTACACTGTCTACCAATAAGTATTTGGACCCCTGTGGTAGAATAGAAAAACAACATTTCTTCCTATCCTATAGTTGGTAGACCCCAGCAGATGCTTCCTTATGGATGGTATTGATGGACACAATACTCCCGGATACCTGGTGAAACTCCTGGTGTATGTGAGCCATCGGTTGGGTGCAGTTTCTCTGGCCAGCACTCGTCGGTCTCTATCTCCCAGTTTCGGGGGTCTGCCGACTCGGGGCACATTCTGACAATCACCATTTACCTTCCACTTTGTAATCACATAGGCCATTGTCGATTTTGTGTAATTCAGTTTGCTTGCTATGTCCCTTAAGGACCGACCATTTCTGTGGTACCTGACAAATACCCCTTTCTCTAAATCGGACAACTCTGCACTTTGTGGCATCTTGCATGTGACTAATGCCAATGCTGTTTCCTATTTAACGGCGGAAGGCGGGACGTACATCACAACCACAGATATCTTCATTTGCATGGGTGTCCAAATCCTTATTGGTAGACAGTGGCTTAGACTCTGTTTACACTTGACATTTTATTAGTGTAACTACCTGCTACCATGCTCATTTATTTAGGTATTACGGGTATTTTTGACTCTTCATGTCTTACTCCTATTATCTTTGCATATGTAATTTTTGTATTTTGTCAATTTATGTCAGTTTTGGATTAATAAATAGATATGTATTTTATAAGTGTGAGGGATTTTTCTTCCTGAGATTTTACATTTGTTTCTCCCATATCTCTATTCTCATTTGCTTCTTTTGTTGTAAACGTGGAATGAAGTACTAGGCATATGAAGGGTTATATCCTTGTCTCTTGCAGGTTTTTGGTAAAATTGCCATGAGGGATAACACCCAAATTAATAGGAACAACAACTTTCAGACATTTCCACAAGCAGTTCTGCTGTTATTCAGGTACCTGTAATACTTTTATATTACCAGATGTGTATATATATAATCAGTGAATGAACCTCAATGGAACTTATCTTAGTGAGTGACTCCATGTCATCTCCTGAAGGTGTGCCACCGGTGAGGCCTGGCAGGATATCATGCTGGCATGTTTACCGGGAAAGCGCTGTGACCCCGAATCTGATTACAACCCTGGAGAAGAGTACACGTGCGGGAGCAATTTTGCTATTGTCTATTTCATCACATTTTATATGCTGTGTGCATTCCTGGTAAGTGATGGGGAACAAATGTGGATGCTCAAAGATCTTAAAGGGATCCTATCACTCAGATGCAATTTTTTCTAGGTACCACGTCGGAATAGCCTTAAGAAAAGCTATTCTTCTCCTACCTTTTGTCGTCTTCTCCGCGCCACTGTTCACCTACAATCCCGGTTTTTCTTGGTTTGCAAATTAGCTCTCTCACAGCACTGGGGACGGGCCCCAGCGCTCAAACAGCACTGGGGGCGTCCCCAATGCTATGAGTGAACAATCTCCAGCCCCGCCTCCATCTTCGTCAGCAGCGTCCTCTTCTTCCGGCGCAAGTTTCCGAATTCTGGCCGCTTATAATACTGTGCAAGCGGCCATTTTTTCGTGGCCTGTGGGCATGCGCAATCTACTCTGCCCAAGGCCCGCTGCCCGCTGCTGACGAAGATGGAGGCGGCGCAGGAGAGAGTTCTCTCACAGCATTGGGGGCATCCCCTGTGCTGTTTGAGCGCTGGGGCCCGCACCCAGTGCTGAGAGAGAGCTAATTTGCATACCGAGTAAAAACGGGATTGTAGGCAAACGGCGGCGCAGAGAAGACGACGAAAGGTAGGAAACGAATAGCCTTTCTTAAGGCTATTCCGACATGGTACCTATAAAAAATTGTGTCTGAGTGATAGGATCCCTTTAAGTTGTAGTACGGAGGTCTTATTTTCTGTGTACCTGTGTTTTCATGAAAGTGCATGCTATACAGCATTTTTGTGTCCTTCAAAGAAACGGACAGCAACTGATCTGTTTTTTTAACATTGATGTCTATGTGAAAGGATGGTCATCTGTTTGCATCCATTTGTGTCAATTTTTTGCACCTGTTTTTTGAATCTGTTAAATGGATGTAGAAAAATATGACCTGAATAGAGCCTAAGCCTTCATACATGATGTCCTATCAATTTGTCTGCTGCTAATAATCACATTATGGCTGCAGCATATTTTGTATTTGTGTCTGAGGCTGTGAGCTTGTAACAAAAAACAGTCTGTCCCTTCTCTATTCAATACTGATACTTTTCTTCTATTCTGTCAGGAGTAACTTTACTAAAGCAAACAAATAGCTGAGAAAAGCCAAAGTGAACATACTATAGGAGATCCTGGAACACTGGACTATAAATACAGGGCAAATATACTCAGGCACGATGCAGCTAAAACAGAGGGGAAAAAATGAATCTATGAGCACACTCAAGAAAGCTACCGCTGCTGTCTGTGAATAATGTCCCATCTTTGATCATATAAGCAACTAGAAATAATTACAAGTACATAAAAGACTTTTTTTACATTGCAAAACATGAGATTTGCAGAATATTCAGTCCTCTGCACAGGACAAAAGTTTACAAACAATTGTAGAGTCTGTGAGGAGAATCAACCCCTCCTATCTGCATTCACTGTGTGAAGAGAGTAAAGACCCCCCCCCCTCCACACACTGTGATCCTGTCATGTTTATCTAATGTAACCATGAATGGACCTTGACGACTAGCAACAAGGATTATGGGTATAATGTTCCTCCTTAAGGAAAAACCACCTATTAGGTGTGTGGAGACTTATACAGCCATAGTCACTCCACTACAAGGGAACATGGGAGGAATATGCAAATCTGTCTCCTAAGATGTAAACAGGGAGACAGTGCCTCTGTTATGCTGCCCTCTATAGGAGGCACCCTGAACATCATGCCCGACTTTCCCAGAAGCCTTTACTGCATAATGTCGGATTTTTACCAAGTCAATTTCTCAGCTGCGGACGGCCGTTTCGGTCTGGTTGGACCTCGTCAGGGCAGCGTAGAGAGAACTGACTTGGTAGAAGTGAGAGGGTGAGAGACCAGATTATGGGGATAATGTTCCTCCTTAATGAGAAACCAGCTATTAGGTGTGTGGAGACTTATACAGCCATAATCTTATAATCATAATCTTTCTCTATTACCATTCTGTATAATATACAATGTGATCACTGTCTTCTTTCCATACCTATAGATCATCAACCTGTTTGTGGCTGTCATCATGGACAACTTTGACTACCTGACCCGTGACTGGTCTATACTGGGTCCTCATCACCTGGATGAATTTAAGAGGATATGGTCTGAATATGATCCAGAGGCCAAGTCAGTTTCTTTCTGCATTTCATTGTTATGTGCCTTATATGTGTAATAGAGCTCTGTGAGTATCAAGCCCTGGCCGTCATCATTGGGGAAAGTTTTGGCTAGATATATGCTTATCATGAATGTAAAATAACATGGCAGTCATTCACATTCAATTCTGTACAGAGCAGCTCATCTATTGCCCTTACCACTATGATGTCCAGTATAATCTGCAGGAAATCTGTTATAGAGCAGAGTAGATTGATATATAGCTGATATATATTCTTTTAAACAGAGGGACCAGGGGCGACCCCATTAGTGATTGACAGTCTATTAATATAGCTGTCAATGACTGAGTAGCGCCACTCCCTGGATGTAATCTGAACAAGCTACACAGCTCTTTCCACTCTATAACATGCAGCCCATAGAACTAGTTATCCAGGATGTATATAATGATAATCTATCCTTAGGATAGATCATCAGTTTGCGATCCATGGGGTCTGACCAGTTAATGAGACCACAGCGTTTGGATGAGAACTGCAGTCTCTTCACTGACTACCAAGCACATCACTGTACAAATCTTAGGGGCTACATCACTGTACATATGTTAGGGGCTACATCACTGTACATATCATAGGAGCTACATCACTGTACATATCATAGGGGCTACATCACTGTACATATGTTAAGGGCTACATCACTGTACATTAGTGATTGACAGTCTATTAATATAGCTGTCAATGACTGAGTAGCGCCACTCCCTGGATGTAATCTGAACAAGCTACACAGCTCTTTCCACTCTATAACATGCAGCCCATAGAACTAGTTATCCAGGATGTATATATTGATAATCTATCCTTAGGATAGATCATCAGTTTGCGATCCATGGGGTCTGACCAGTTAATGAGACCACAGCGTTTGGATGAGAACTGCAGTCTCTTCACTGACTACCAAGCACATCACTGTACATATCATAGGAAGTACATCACTGTACATATCTTAGGGGCTACATCACTGTACATATCATAGGAAGTACATCACTGTACATATCTTAGGGGCTGTGCTTGGTGTTGCAGCTCAGCCCCATTCACTTATGATGCCGTACTATTTGACTGATGAACATGGCGTCATGAGTACAGGAAAAGGCAGTAGCTGTCATGAGCGCCTTCGCTTCTTCTGACAGATAAGTGATAAATATACAAGCCACAAAAAACCCTTTCATAAGGTTTATAGACAGGGGCGGTCTTTATGATGCTCTATATGGTGTATATAACAAGCATCATCTTTTCACGTCATCATATCTGTGAAGATTAGGCACCATAATAAATATGTATCTCGTACAGTATATATAGATGGCCAAATATGTGTTAAAATATATCCAATTGTCAATGGTGACATTGCAGGTTCATAGTATCCTGCAGAGCATTGTCAGGTATATTGCCCTGTTTGGGTTGTGGTGTGTGCACCATTCATATACAGCCTCATACCACTGAAGATGGAACATATGGGAATAAATGGAGGTCAAGTCTAATCATGAGCCTGTGAAGAGACAGGTTACTAGACAGGATGGAAAGTCTGAACATTAAGTCAATAATTTTTCATAATGCAGGGGAAGAATAAAGCACTTGGACGTGGTCACGCTGCTTCGCCGCATTCAGCCACCTCTGGGCTTCGGAAAATTGTGCCCACACAGAGTCGCTTGTAAGGTAAGATAATAAAGCTGATAGACTGTAATAAAATAGTATTTGTTACAGGATATTGAGCTTTATCTCTCATCTGGCATACTATTGTAGTCGAGCTACATTGGCCAGTCTGTCTGTGTCTAGGCAGATAGATCACAAAAGCATCCACAAGTTGTCCTTAAAGTGTATCTCCACTTCTAAAACCAGTTTTCTTAAATGAATACTACTTGTCTATAGGAGAAACTGTGTAATATATCTTCTTAAAGAAATCCGTTTCCTTTTTATTAGGCTGGTCTCTTCTTCCTTATCTTTAAACAGACTGTTTATCTCTCAAGCATGCCAACCATCTTTAGCCTCACACACAGAAGTCTATGGAGAGTGGAGGGGGAGGAAGAAACTGCTGCAGATTTATTGCCTCATTCCTTGCAGTGGTAGAATTTTATCTCAAAGTAACTGTCAAGATTGCGTTCAGCTGCTATTCCTTTAACATTACCGTGCCAACCTGAGACACTTCTGCAATGTCAGTAATTCTTTGGGCTTATCCAATTAGCAGCTGAGGAGGTCCATATAAACCCTATTCCTACTGAACCAGGTCCCTGCTCATTTAGTTTGTACTGCTGATTCTGCCTTGGCCGTGACCTATTGGAACTGAACTTTAACTTTATACTGGATCATGGTACTTACCATTGGCCTGAACATTTATTCTCCTGATTCTGACCTACCCTGTAAGTTCATTGTGGGATCTGGTTTTTACATCAGTTTGTGGAGTATTATTTATTGTACAGTTTGTGCTCTCTGTTATCAGCCAGATCCTACTATTTTCAGATATTTGCTCCAGAAACTCTACCATAACAGTAGCAGTTATAGTTATTTGTGTGCCCTGTCCAGCAGCCTCTTCCTCCTCCCCTCTTCACTCTCCATAGATTTCTATGTAAAAAGATGTTCAGTTTACTCAGTGGGGAAAGAAACATAATTCCTTAAAAATATATCTTTATATATGTGTTAGATATGTATATTTTATATATTTTACATTAACCTATACTATATATGAAAAGATGTTTTATAATTGGAGGTACGGTTCAAAGAAGTAACGTAATGCGTGATAAATGTAGTGACTGACCGTCACCAGTCCGCGAACTGCCAACTGGGGGTTGCACAATGCTTACTGACTGATTTGGTGACATGCAGGGCAGTGAAAAGCAGGCCTATAATCCTACTGACTGACATACTGGTTGGCTAAGAGCAGGGTTATATGCAGGGAGCGCCACCGACTGGGCCAGTAAGAGGAAGGAACACTCAGCGCCCACTGTCGTACTGCCCTCTGCTGTCTGTATCGAGAATAAATTGATCTGAAGAAAGCTTTTGAACATGAAGCCCTTTTCGTGTCAGCTGATTTTTGTCAGAGTGAATATTATTTTGGTGTTGTGCATATATTAACAATAAATTGTGTTTCCTTCTGCAGAGGCTGGTGGCCATGAATATGCCCCTGAATAGTGATGGCACAGTGATGTTTAATGCCACCTTGTTTGCTTTGGTTAGAACTGCCCTGAAAATCAAAACAGAGGGTATGTGTATACATTATCTGTCTATGTATTTGCCCCTTATCTATCTGTTATTATCTATACATATAAATTTACCACAATTAGTTATTATCTATACGTATAATTTTCTCATACAATCCTTATACATATTACTATCCCCTCCCATGTGATCTTGCTGTAGCCTTCTGTAAATGTCTTGTCCCATCCTGCAGGTAATCTAGAGCAAGCCAATGAGGAACTCAGAGCTGTCATTAAGAAAATTTGGAAGAAAACGAGTATGAAGCTTCTGGACCAAGTAGTGCCTCCTGCAGGCGGTCAGTGCAAAACGCTTAATCCCTGCACTTGTCACACACAGTTCTCGTATTGCACAGTTTACACACCTAGTGTGACCTGTTACTGGAGCCTCACTGCATATTATTGTGGAGTTAATATAATCATTTACCATCATGTGTCTTCTTCACAATATCACCAGACACTAGCGTATAGCCTGTAGTATTTCCAGAGGCACATTCTCAATTCTGGCTGCTACTGGAAACAGCCAGCAAGCTTGTTGACAGATATCCTTGGTCACAGTTCTCATATGTTACATTGCATTGTAGGAGAGTTCATTTTTCCAACATTAGATTACTGTATAGAGTCTTCTGTGATGGCTACACATCCCTAGATGCGGATCAATGGAGCCCTGCAACAATACTGGACGAGCAAGGCATGCTGGGATTATAGCCTGCAGAATTCAGAATGACTTATTATACATGATATCATTTAGGGTGACTAAGATGGTGTTCTTAGATACATTTAATATTTAGAGGAAATCCCACCCTAGGCATGAAAATCCTATGGTGAATAGTATGCAGAGAAATATCAGGCTGGTGACCTAGCATCCCATGTTATCATTGAAGGGGCTCTCAATTCTATAAAATGTCAAAATCCTTTTCTCTTTAGTTCTAGAACTTGATCAGATCGAGTTATCATGTTGGCCTATTCCAAATGTGTTCCCATGTGATTCTGTTATCTATCGAATGACAGTCCAATAACATATAGGTCTCTGTGCCTTTGTTCCTCCTTGCTCTATTCATAAATGTCCAAAAGATGAGGCTCCCCTATACCGTGTTTAACTAACGCATTCCTCATTGCTTTGTGAGTTGGGATGGACAGCCGCCATTTTCAAGATGGGAATATCCCTTTAAGGCCCTTCTACACAAGACAAACTCATGAACACTTGTTCCCTACTATTGGCCCCTGTAAACCGTGCAACAACCTTCCAACTAGCAAACACCTGATGTAGAAAGAAATAGGTATGAATTTCTTGTTAGGATAGAATTTCTAAACTTTATGGAATGGAGAGCCCCTTGAGGGGTAATTAGAGGGTTAATAAGAGGTTTTGGGTACTGTGGTCCTTCTCTGTTCACTCTCCACCATGAGATTCCCTTTTGTCCCCATGTTACCAGCATTGCCAGACCAAATCCAGGACTGAACCTAGTGCAGAGAACATTTCGGATATCGTAGTATATAATACATTACAGTGTATATTTCTCTACATGCTTATCTATGGATATGTCGTGTGCACTTACATCACAGGACATGGCACCATCATTCACATGATATGAATGTAATATACATGATATAACATAAACATTTACAATAAATCAGGAAATAATTGATGATTTAAAAGCAGACATGGCAGATTGATAGCCGTGTCCATGTGAAGGAGATGCCCGGAGCTATAGAGGAGGGGGCTTGTATTGTGTCTTGTGATAGAACGGCTCCTTGTTACCATCTGCTTCCTGTATGATGATGTAAACCGGAGGGATCGGCACAAAGTCCACATCACGATGCGATAACCTACAATACCTCTGATCTAGGGCTCTCATGTTTCTCACTAGTTAATATTGTATTTGTTTTAGATATTTCTATGTGTGAATTGTATTTTCTCACTACAGATGTTACTATTGAATAGTGCTGTGATAATGATTGAATATGTTTTGTGCTTTTGTGTGTCTTCTTTACAGTGATCCACAGCTGGGCTGAGTGACAGGGGACATATATTCTCCATAGTTTATTATCACCTGTCAGTCACATCACATGGTTATGTTTGCTCTTCCTTGTTTTGTATCTCATTGTGTGAATACGACTCTATTCACATTATTGAGTTCACTGACGAGTGCTGTCAGAAACACTGCTCTTTTTTTCAGACCTAATTCTCCCAGGGCCGTTATAACTTACGCAAGTTTTCTGGCTGAGTTTTAATGGGAATCTATACATAGGTCTGCAATTAGTTTGTGAAGCGCTCGGATCCTCATCATAAATCCGTTGTGCCTGCGCCAGTCAGGATCTTTATCAAGATTGGTGTCTCAAACACATGCCCTACTGTGTGAGTCTTCTATCAGAGGTGTAGAATGGGAAGATTTCTATATGTATACCTCTGACACAAGACTCTGACTTATTGTATACTACAGTGGTATAAATCAGCCATTGGCATTGCCCCATTGTATAAGAGGTACAAATAAATTTGTACTGATGCATATCACCCTGATAGAGACCAAAGCAACACTCTTTTAGGCTTTGTCAACAACTGAGCCCTATGGATACATAGGACTGATATACCATCAATTTTTCCTGGTGTGTATGCAACATGTAGGAATCAGACACAGTGTGCACCCAGCCATTGCTGTACAGATGCAGCAGAGCTGAAACCGTCTTCGATTTAGTTTTGTATAGTGATAGCTAACTCTGTGTAAAAGCGTAGAGTACACACATAAGACACTCTGCCAATGACAATCTGGGCTCTGCTACATCATTGTATGTTTCAAACAGGATACAGATATTATTTAATCTAGGGGGATTTCAAAGGGTTCTTTCAGCACATGAACATACTCAGAGCCACTTCGGAGCAGCTGTCCTCCAAGTAAATAGCTGATTTTGCCTCCACCATAGAATAAGTCTAGTATTAGATGCAGACATTGAAATAAAGGTGAGGTGACACATCCTCTGTAATTGTCATGGGATGTAGGAGTCTATTCTGAGACCACAGACAGATGTTGAATGAGAAAAATATCAGAAAGTAATAAATTATGCAAGGATTTGCCCATGGGTTTATGTTTCTAATTCAGCATACATTATACCATCCCTTTATGGGAAACACCTACAAGGACCTATATGGTCCTACATGATCTTCAGCCATTGATGTGATTGACCCCCTATTAACAACGGACATTGATGCAGAGCCAATTGTTGGTTATGATCACCGGCCGAGGTCTCCCCTGTCACCAGCCTACCTTCCTGGGACTGACTTACTATCTTTTAACTGTCTGGTGTTTTAAAGGTGCAGAATCCATTTCTCTCACCATCCATATCGATAGTCGCATGCCTATGAACTAGTCATTTTTAGCTTATTCTACTTTTGTAGTCTTGAAGCATCTTTAAGGAATGTTCAGGTGTGGAAGCATCTTGAGGACCCCAGTGCCAGTGATGAAGGAGGCTGAGCGCTATGAAGGTGACATTCTCAGTCTCTTTAATGAGGAGCATGCCAGCCACTCTGCTCTTCAGCATGATCCAAGGAGCAGTATTAGCATTGGCACTAGACTAGGGCAGCCACCTTTTCACCACGACAGTGGCGACCATTGTAGCCCAAGAGAATGCCGATATGCCAAGGCCAAGAAGATCTGAGAGCAGTCAAACAGCAGACTAAACCCATCGATACTGCACATTTAAAACAGTTGTACCTGTCTTACTGTAGTCTTTTTTAGTCGTTGACCTTCTGCTTGCATGGCATAACGGAACTGCTTTGTTATTGTAACTACTGTGCTTGAGCTTTTTCTGCAGCCTTTCTTTTCCTTTCAACTATCCTCTAAGAATATTCTGAAGCAATTCTGTTTTAGGGTGGTGGCATGGAACTAGTGTTGCCTCTTGCCAGCTGTATTCCCCTCCATTTCTTAAAATATACACAGATGCATGCTTCAGAATACAGTATCTCTGGTAGATGTGCCTGCATGTATGGGTTCTATAGAGTCATATATGTATCTACACCAACCTGACATCATACGCTTCCCTTCTCATGACCTATAGGGCTGGCTCAATGCCAAACAATGTAAGATGGTAAGTATGTAGTCAGTCATTCATTCTTTTAGATCTCGTATCCAGTGGCCAAAGATGACATTCATATAAATTATAATAAAAAAAAGTACAACACAGCATGTCATGGTATAAGTAAATGCTGATTGCACAAATAAATTCTATACATGAGTGATTTATATAGATACATAAAGCAAAGAATCATAATAGTCTGAGGTGGTCCAATCTGGATAAGTCTTTTTTTGGGATGAGGCTGACCCAGTGATCACCTCATGTGACTTTAGAGGTCCCTGGTGATCGGCTAGATCAGTTACAAGCTGTGGAGCTACCATAGAGTTCTGCTACAGTGGCCACTGCAGGCGAAATGTAGAACTACATGCTAGCTTTTCAAATGATTGGCCACCCATGTGTTGGGTGATCTTAAACAGAGCATCCTTTTTAGGACGTCATGATGTCACATGGGGCTTATGAACCGTGTTTAGGTGGCTTTACACTTACTGTTGGTCAAACACTCATTCAGCCAAGAGCTATTCCTTTTGACTTCCCCCATGTACATGCAGACTGGGCTTGGCCAAGCATTTGTATGTAGTCAATAAGGAGAGAAGGATAAACTACCGGCAGAACTTTCTGGCAGCAGTTTGTTTTCTTGCCAAATTCATAGGTCCAACCTTCTCTTTATGATTCAATTGGAGAATAGTCAGGAGGCCACCATAGATAGTTCACATGACACAGCAGAAGGCAGATCTTATATAATGTATCCATTGAAATACCCAATAGCTGCTTGGGGCCTAAATATTAGGTGATACATTGCACTACATTGTGTTACTATCTATTTCACTCCTTTTCTGCTCCCTACACTTATAAAGCAGCTCTACTAATCCTCATCTCCAGCATGTTGTCTAATACACTATGTCTAGGTGGACCTCCGTAACATGTCTCCTCTGGCTCTTCCACTATCCAGACTCATGTCGCTTGCTTGCTGGTCTTCTGTGCTAGTTTAGTCTGCCCTGCCTTTAGTTTTGCAGCTCAGAATCCGCTGCCTCCATCACATCTCTTTTCAGATGCTAGAGTTCAGGGTGATGGTGAATGTTGCTGACTTGGGAAAGATTTGTCTGTTCATTTAGATGATGAGGTAACCGTGGGGAAGTTCTATGCCACCTTCCTGATACAGGACTACTTTAGGAAATTCAAGAAGCGCAAGGAACAAGGACTGGTGGGAAAATACCCTACAAAGAACTCCACCGTGGCACTACAGGTGATTATCTTTATTTTATTTTATAATTTTTTTTACTGTCTTTTTTGTGTTGACTTTGTTTGCATCTACATTTTTTTGTTAGTTTTACATGACTCTGTAGACTGTTAGTTTTCATCGTTTGGGTGTTTGGTGTTATTCCCTAATATAGGACATGGCTCTTCAGCAGGGTCACAACAGTCCCACCACAGTACCAAAGGCTTCTTTAGAGAAATGTTTCAAGATAGAATAATGCCCCATAGCTGCCCTCTATGCAGTATAATGTCCATAGTGGTCTCCATACAATATAATTTTCATACAGTATAATTTCCTATAGTGGCTCTCAGTGGTCACTATGTGTACTCTATGTGACCACTAAGTTCCAGTCACAGGCCTCAGGAGTCCCTGATGGAACTCAGGATGCTGAAAGCAGCCACACTGGAGCCCAGGGGAGGTAAGTAATACTGTTTATTGTGTTTACTCACCTGGGTCTCTGTTAATTATACTCTGAGGGTCTGAGACCACAGAGTATAATAGTAGATTGTGGGTGGCGAACCCCACAAATTACAATTATAGGGGGCTCTCACTGCAGCACATACCCCTGGGGAGAGCAAGGTGTTCTCCCAGGGATATGTGTACTGCAGGTTGAAAACCACTGCTCTAGAAGTTTTGAGAGCCGTAAAGAAAAGACAACCCAATTTAAAGCTGTGTTGTGTCAATAACTGGTGGGTGGTCCTAATTAGTAGTAAATACCTTGGTCGGTCCTTCTTAGTGATTAGTCCAGTGGCGGTTCTTCTCAGTAATTCGTCCAGTGGTGGTTCTCAGTGATTACTCCAGTGGCGGTCCTTCTTAGTAATTCGTCCAATGGTGGTTCTCAGTGAATACCCCAGTGGCGGTCCTTCTCAGTGTTTAGTCCAGTAGGTGGTTCATATCAGTGATGAGTCTAGTAGCTAGTCCTACTCAGTAATGAACAGCCTTCCCATTTGTAAGTGTGCATATAGTCACTGGATTAGGACAGCTGAGAATAAGTAGGGATCAACTTGCTTCAGATTCCATTTGAGTTGAATATTAGAATTGACACTTACTGTATATTAATTTATTTAGTTTATTGGCTCTATCAGTGTAAATTAATGATCTTTAATGATCACCTCTATTTACACCTTGGTGACTCAAAAGTAGCAATGCACTTGCCTTTGCACATGTCTTGATGATAGGTATGAGTGAAGCTGGAAAGAAGCTGTAATCCCTCTCATTCCCCCCTTCCCCAGTCTTTGCCGGGTCCCTGCTTCCCGGATGGTCTATGTTTACATTGCTGAAGACCTAAAGAGCCATATTGGGATGTCGATATTCTAGTCAATCTTGCAATCACAACAGTCATGCGCCCTGCATACTGACATCACCACTGCAGCCAACATTTTTTTTCCATAGTTGCTACGTTGCACTACATATCATGTAAACGGTAGTAGACTTGCAGCACCACTTTTAGAGAATGTTTGTTGGATCATCAAAAGTTTATTAGATTAAAGGCTATTTAAACCTTCCCATTATTTATTATTGAATTTTATGTATTTTCTGGTAAAAAAAAAAAAATCCTTCAGACTGAGTATCTTACGACTCATTTGCTATCCCATTTCTCCCCTCTGTGAACAATCGGTTAAAGGGATCCCATCATTAAAACTCAATTTTTTGTCCCTAACACATAGAAATAGCCTTAAGAAAGGCCATTTTTCTCCTACCTTTAGATGTCTTCTCCGCGCCGCCGTTCCGTATAAATCCTGTTTTTTGTCGGTATGCAAATTAGTTTTCTCACAGCAGTAGGGGCGGGCTCCAGCGCTCAGACAGCAGTGGGGGCATCCCCAATGCTGCGAGAGAAATCTCCAGCGCCGCCTTCATCTTCTTAAGGAATGGGCTCTCTTCGTGTCCTCTTCTGGCACTGGCTTCAAACTTCTCGGCCTTGGACCTAGGGCAAAACCGACTGCGCGTTAAGCCGCCGGCCACAAGAAAATGGCCGCATACACAGTAAGTGTAAACAGCCATTTTATTGTGGCCGGTGGGCATGTGCAATTTTAACCCAGCGGCGGAAGAAGAGGCGAAGAGAAGCCGTTCCAGACGAAGATGGAGGCGGTGCTGGAGAGTTCTCTCGCAGCATTGGGGACACCCCCAGTGCTGTTTCAGCACTGGGGCCCGCCCCCAGTTCTGCAAGAGATCTCATTTGCATACCGCCGAAAACCGGGATTTATACCGAACGGTGGCGCGGAGAAGACATCTAAAGGTAGGAGAAGAATAGCCTTTCTTAAGGCTATTCCTACGTGTTAGGGACAAAAAATTGAGTTTTAATGATAGGATCCATTTAAGCTAATTTACATAAAATAGCTTAGGTTGAGTGTGGTCTGGATCTGTGAAACCCCTGTGCAGTAAGTCCTGGGTACTTAGGAAGGAACCTAGGACTGTCTATATTCTAAGACTGCTGTTGGGGCATACTAAGTGTTTCTCCAGCAGTCCCTTGAGATGAAAAAAAAAAAAAAAAATGCATTAAACACCATTTAAAAAATCCTGCAAATAAAATTGACATAAAAAACGTGATTCATGAAAATGTAATATATTTGTGCGTACATTACCGGTACTTAAAAGCAAAAAATAACAATTATTAGATATTTGCACAACCATAATAACGTGAAGAATCAATTTAACAGGTTATTCAGTGTGATACATGTTTAAAGAAAAAGAAAAAAAAAATCTGTTCAGCACTTTTTTTTCCACATTAGCAAAGCAAATGAACAAAATAATCTATCAGAAATGAGTGTACAGAACATCATTGCTTCCTGTAAATATCCAGTGGTCTCAGTACTATACTCGCCATGTCTGCCAGGAACCAGCTCTAGTTTTAATACCAACATATTCGAAAGTTTCTGCTTTTCAGATGTTTGAAAAGTTGGGCAATAAAAGCAAAATTAATCAGACATCCCCTTTAAGACATAAACCAGTCATTAAAGTGTACCTGAAATTACAAAACAACTATTAATAAAGCAATAGTACAGGTGAATATAACAAATATTGTAATATAGCTTATTAAAGAAATCGGTTTCCTTCTCCACTCATCAGGCTGTGTCACTTTCTACATAGAAGTCTATGAGGAGGGGAGGGGAGGAGGAGATTGCTGGAAAACACTTACACATAAATACTACTGCTAAACTCTGTTATAGTGTGAGTGACTGAGTTCTCTACTGACATTGCTGTATATTCATGATAAGACTCTACCACTGCACAGAATGAGGCAATAATTCAATTATCAGCCTCCTCCTGCGCTCCCTCCATAGACTTCTGTATGAGGCTGTATCAATAAGAGAGCAGTTCGGGTCCCAACTGGTCAGCTGTTTGAAGGGGCGAGCACCAGGTTATGTACACATCTGCACCAGAGTCTCTGCAGGAGGCTCTGCGACAGTGTCCAGCAGAAATCAGAGTAGGAAAAAGTTCAGCAAACTTTCAGTTTAACAATTATCGACGCCCGACAGACCCCATTATCCTACTAATATTATACGTGTGAAAGTTTGTGTGTTTGGATGTTTGTGAGTTTGGATGTTTGTTCCTCAATCACGCTAAAACGCCTAGACGGATTTGCGTGCAATTTTCCGCAAACATAGTTTTCCCTTAGGATTGAGTCACAGGCTACTTTTGGTGCCACTAAACAACATGGCTTCCTAGCAGGAGACTCACAAAAGCAGGACTCCTAGCCCCAGCTATAGACTCACACACACTGCCTGGCATTTCCTGCCTCAACCTGCCTGCACACTCCTTACTGTCACCTCAGGAGTAGCCTTCACTCTACTCACTCACATTTACATATAGCTTTCCACTGTCTGTATCACTACATACACAATACAACACATCACATTGTCTGTATCACTACATACACAATACAACACATCACATTGTCTGTATCACTACATATACAATATAACACATCACATTTGCTAGCCCACCAAACTTTTTAAAGCACTTTTACAGTTTCACACGTCTGTGTCCGCCCAATTCTCAAATCACCGCAGACGAAGTCGCGGGTAAAAGCTAGTAGCTAATAATGGCCACCAGGCTCTGTGTGTCCGCCTCTCCATTGTCCAGTGTAATCCTAGTGTTATAGTGACCTTGTGAAGTAACTATAGCCTCATCCCATAGAAGTGATCAGCAGGGGTCCCATGTGTCAGACCCCACTGATCTTCACAGGACAGGTCAAGCAATAAAAAATGAGCTGAACAACCCCTTTAAGGGGTTAAGAATATAAGTACTGAGTAATAAGTTAACATTGATGACTGTAAATACAGTCCTATGAAAAAGTTTGGGCACCCCTATTAATCTTAATCATTTTTAGTTCTAAATATTTTGGTGTTTATAACAGCCATTTCAGTTTGATATATCTAATAACTGATGGACACAGTAATATTTCAGGATTGAAATGAGGTTTATTGTACTAACAGAAAATGTGCAATATGCATTAAACCAAAATTTGACCGGTGCAAAAGTATGGGCACCTCAACAGAAAAGTGACATTAATATTTAGTACATCCTCCTTTTGCAAAGATAACAGCCTCTAGTCGCTTCCTGTAGCTTTTAATCAGTTCCTGGATCCTGGATAAAGGTATTTTGGACAAACAATTCAAGTTCAGTTAAGTTAGATGGTCGCCGAGCATGGACAGCCCGCTTCAAATCATCCCACAGATGTTCAATGATATTCAGGTCTGGGGACTGGGATGGCCATTCCAGAACATTGTAATTGTTCCTCTGCATGAATGCTTGAGGATTTGGAGCGGTGTTTTGGATCATTGTCTTGCTGAAATATCCATCCCCGGCGTAACTTCAACTTCGTCACTGATTCTTGAACATTATTCTCAAGAATCTGCTGATACTGAGTGGAATCCATGCGACCCTCAACTTTAACAAGATTCCCGATGCCGGCATTGGCCACACAGCCCCAAAGCATGATGGAACCTCCACCAAATTTTACAGTGGGTAGCATGTGTTTTTCTTGGAATGCTGTTTCTTTTTGGACGCCATGCATAACGCCTTTTTTTATAACCAAACAACTCAATTTTTGTTTCCAAAATGAAGCTGCCTTGTCCAAATGTGCTTTTTCATACCTCAGGCAACTCTATTTGTGGCGTACGTGCAGAAACGGCTTCTTTCTCATCACTCTCCCATACAGCTTCTATTTGTGCAAAGTGCGCTGTATAGTTGACCGATGCACAGTGACACCATCTGCAGCAAGATGATGCTGCAGCTCTTTGGAGGTGGTCTGTGGATTGTCCTTGACTGTTCTCACCATTCTTCTTCTCTGCCTTTCTGATATTTTTCTTGGCCTGCCACTTCTGGGCTTAACAAGAACTGTCCCTGTGGTCTTCCATTTCCTTACTATGTTCCTCACAGTGGAAACTGACAGGTTAAATCTCTGAGACAACTTTTTGTATCCTTCCCCTGAACAACTATGTTGAACAATCTTTGTTTTCAGATCATTTGAGAGTTGTTTTGAGTAGCCCATGATGCCACTCTTTAGAGGAGATTCAAATAGGAGATCAACTTGCAATTAGCCACCTTAAATACCTTTTCTTATGATTGGATACATCTGGCTATGAAGTTCAAAGCTCACTGAGGTTACAAAACCAATTTTGTGCTTCAGTAAGTCAGTAAAAAGTAGTTAGGGGAATTCAAATCAATAAAATGATAAGGGTGCCCATACTTTTGCACCGGTCAAATTTTGGTTTAATGCATATTGCACATTTTCTGTTAGTACAATAAACCTCATTTCAATCCTGAAATATTACTGTGTCCATCAGTTATTAGATATATCAAACTGAAATGGCTGTTGCAAACACCAAAATATTTAGAACAAAAAATGATTAAGATTAATAGGGGTGCCCAAACTTTTTCATAGGACTGTAGATAAATGACTATTTTTCTATTTAGGAAATGCAGTAAATTTTAATGTTAGATTTAGGCAACCCCCTCACCTCATCAGTAGCCTCAGCTGCTCTACATAGTACAGGAGAACTACTATATCCTATCCTATCCTATTAATATTATAAATGTAAAAGTTTGGATGTTTGTTACTCAATCACGCAAAAATGGCTTTTGCACTTTGCTGATAAAGCCTGGTCTGTTATCTTTCTATGTAAACACACAGGCCATTCTGTACAAACTTCTGCATATTATATGATCTGCATAAGTGTTCTGTGTCACGATCAGCCAGAGGGAGGAGGGGGAAGAGAAATACAGGAAGAGAGAAGAGCAGACTTCTAAAATACTGAGATGGGAAAACCCCTTTAATCCAGATTGGCAGTTTCCCAATTTTAAACATGCCGGGAATACGAAAATCTAATTTGTCGCAAAATTCTCAAAAAACAAGAGCTATGAAGGTAACCAGAAGTCAACAGGCTTCTCCTCAAGCAGAGCTGAAGAGGATTGAGCAAGCTAAGCATCAAGTGGCTCATAGAGCAGCCAAAACGCTGGAGCAGGCGGATCATCGACGCCAACAATACACTCAATATATGGCGTCCCAGTGAGCTGCTGAGATGCCGGAACAATCACAGGCACAGTGTGAGGAACAAGTTTAGTGGCAGGCGAGCTTGAGAGCTGCCAAAACGCTGTAGCAGGCGGATCATCGATGCCAACAACACGCTCATTATATGGCAACCCAGCAAAAAAAAAAAAAAAATCAATATAAATTTTGGGATTACCATATTAAATACCTAATTACTTAAACGCAAAACTGCAGCTATTTGTCTCTATTACAGTGCAAGCAATATGACTGGTGATATTTATTATCCCATTAATTTTTTTTATTACTCACACATTTTTAATTTCTCACTGGACCCAATTCTGAAGTCCAAGCAGAAGCTAGTAATATATT